>NW_010973177.1:4735394-5036820 GCF_000737465.1 Haliaeetus leucocephalus | reverse complement strand
ATTCCCACAGCACCTTCCCAAAGCACCTTCCTAAAGCGTATTCCTAAAGCACATTCCCAAAGCATCTTCCCACAGCAGCATTCCTAAAGCACCTTCCCAAAATACCTTCCCAAAGCATATTCCTAAAGCATCTTCCTAAAGCACCTTCCTAAAGCACATTCCCAAAGCATATTCCTAAATACCTTCCCAAATCATATTCCCACAGCACCTTCCCAAAGCACCTTCCTAAAACATATTCCTAAAGCATCTTCCCAAAGCACCTTCCTAAAACATATTCCTAAAGCATCTTCCCAAAGCACCTTCCTAAAGCGTATTCCTAAAGCACATTCCCAAGGCATATTCCTAAATACCTTCCCAAAGCATATTCCCACAGCACCTTCCCAAAGCACCTTCCCAAAGCATATTATTAAAGCACATTCCCAAAGCACATTCCCAAAGCATATTCCCAAAGCACCTTCCCAAAGCATCTTCCTAAAACACCTTCCCAAAACATATTCCTAAAGCATCTTCCCAAAGCACATTCCCACAGCACCTTCCTAAAGCACCTTCCCACAGCACCTTCCCAAAATGCTTTCTCCAAGTGCCTCCCTAAAGCACCTTCCCAAAGTGCCTCACACCGTCCCGAAGCGCTTCCCCAAAATCCCTTCCCTAAATACCTTCCCAAAGCACCTTTCCCAAATTCCCCCTGCCACGCTTCCCGGTGTTCCCTGCCCACCCTGCAGCCCTGGATCCCACCAGCCAGCCTCGCTGAACCCCCCCCCACCACCACCATCATGCCTCTCCTGGGGCAGCAACTACATCAGACCTGGGCTGGGGGCTGAGACTCACAAAAAGACATTTAAGAGAAGGACATCCATCGCCAACAGCTTCGCTTCGGCTCCCGACGGCAGCGCCTGCCACGGAAAACACCCCAGGAACCCCCAAACCGTGGGGCCAAGCGTAGCCATGCCCAGCAAAGAGGGAGGCCTTGTCTGCCTCGCTCTCCTCCTCCCTTTCCCAAGGGAAAAAACCATCCCTGAGATGCTCTCGGCCCCCCCCAAAGCAGCCGCACGTGTGAACAGAGCTCGGGTCCCGAAACGTCTCCCACTGCTTTCACTGTGTGAAAATGTCCCTTTGAGGGGCTGGGAGAGGGACAGGAATAAGCCACCCGCACATATTTTCGTAAGAATTTGTTTCTTTTCCCGCTGGTGGAAATGCGAGGATAAGGGGAAAAAGCCTAAAAATGATTATTTTTCTTTGGCAGAATTCTGCCCTCTGGAGATAAACTCATGAGACTCCAGAGCAAAAATGGCTTTTCCAAGGTCAGCAGCAGCGCTGAAACCCGGTCAGTGGGGCGCAGCCACGGCTCTGCCCAGACAGTCCCGGTTTTGCCCCAACTTTTACCGTAATCTGGATAATTTTATCATTATCCACAAATAAAGCCAAAAGCCCGTGAAATTGCCAACGGGGCGGAGAAGGTCAACAGGGGAGCAATAATTCATGAGGAGGAGATGGGTGATGGCACCAGCAGGCAACAGGTTTGATAAACCCAGCCCCAAGGAGCATTTCAGTGGCGGATGCTGCTCCCACCGGGAATGGGGGAAGGCGAGGAACCCTGGGATGCGGCTGAGCATGAACGCAGAGGCGGATTTGGAGCTCAACGCTACTGGCTCCCGCATCCTGGGGCTCAATCCTGCTTTCCCCATGAGCTCAGACCCCAGAGTCCAATTTTGCAATGCAAACGGGATCATGAACTTTCCTGCTTCTTCCCATGCTGGGAAAAAGCAGGAAAATTCAGTGCAAGGAGGGAACAACCTGCCCCAGGACAAGCTGCCTCCGGGCTCTCCCGCTGACTGATGCTGCTCTGTGCCCTAAAGCACAAAATTTCTCTCTTTTCCAAATTTCATGGGTTTGGACTTCCCCAGGGAGGGCGATACTCTCCCTGCAGCTCCTGAAAAACTCCAGCGCTGTTAAATTTCGGCTGGAGAGAGCAGCAGAGAGTCCCGTAGGTTAAATGCAGCGCTGCCTTACTTGGATATCCTCATTATTAGTGAACGTGGGGTTGTTCTGCCTTTCCAGGTCACCCCTGGCTCCTCCACTACGGGAGGGTAAAAATTGGTGCTTGATTTGCTCCCTGCACACATAACCTCCCCATGCGCATTCTCCTTCCCCTCTTTCACGGCCGCTGCCGTCCCCGGCAGAGCGAGCTGCGTCCGTCTCGGCCGCATGGGTGGAGTGGATGCCCTGAAATAATCCCGGAGGCACATCTAGGTAACATTTTATTTTAATATTTTTTTTTTTCAAAGGGAGCAGTTGCTTCTGACATTGCCTTTTCTTTTTCTAGCTGTTGAATGCTTGCTCGTGTCCCATCCCTTTTTCTAATACACTGATTAATTCTGTCCATATCACGGCCAGCGCAGGCAAAACCCACCAAAAGGGGAATTGGGAGGAACTGGAAATGCACAAGTGCAATTTTCAGGTTTCATTCAAAGACTGGCTTTATCACACTGCTCTCACACCACGCATAGCGTGTGATGCTACTTCTATTCAATTTTAAAAAATCAAATTCATGCAAATAACTTTAATTTTTGAGCCTGGACTCTCTGCTAACTGTCTGCTACGAATGTTGCTGCTTTTTTTTGGTCTGATGGTCTGTTTGGTTTCTTGTGGGCATGAATATTCTCCTCTGGCAACATTTTTATAGCTGATTTGACAACTTTTCTGTGATGGACCACAACGTACTTTCTAACCGCTCAACCACCTGTACGGCAAACGAAGCACAGGGCCCGCTGTGCCGCTCCCACGGGCACTGCAGGACAGCCAGGATGTATGGAAGCTTTACATTGCAGAGAAATCCCATCTCCAGCTCCTTTGTAATTTAACCTGCCAGGCTATTAATGGGGGGAACAAACCCCCCCCCCCAGTCTGATACTTATTTTTTGCCACCAAGTCTGTAACGTAATGTTTGCCACCAAATCTGCAATGTAATTTTTGCAACCAAACCTCCAATTTAAATTTTGCTTCTTGATCAGTTTTGCTATTTTTCCCCCCAAAGCGTGCCAGAGTCCCCGTGGGGGGGTGCCCAGCAGCCAGCGTGCCCTGCTTGGAGCGGAATTACACCACTTCCCCCACCTGGGAATAGGCCCCCAGTTCTGGTTTAGGGCTTTGTTTTGCTTTGCCTTTTTTTTTTTTTTTTTAACCAGGCGCCTTTAAAGCCCTGCAATGAAATTTCGAAGTTGTCATCACTGGTTTTTTCACCCCTCAGATGAAAGAAAACAACAACAAACCCCTTGGGCAGAAGCGGTTCAATAAAAACCGAGGGGAGCGAAGGATGGGGAACAGATATTTCGTGAGCGATTGGGTGCAGCTCCCCAGTACTGAAAACCCTGCTCGGCAGCCACCTCCCACCAGGGGAAAAACATAAGAATAAAAATCTGTATGATTTTTGCCACTTACCAAACCTTGAAGTCCAAGTTGACTTCAGCCACCCCGAAGCCGTAGGTCCCGCGGACGGCTCCCCACGCCAGGGAAACCCGGAGCATTTTATAGCATGAAAGCTGGGGTGGTCCCCGCCCACAGGGTGCTGCTTGAAAATGAGTATTCATAAGCATTTAGGGACGATGACAATGTAAAGCTTCCTCCGCGCTCCCCCAAGCCCCGGCTGCCGCCCGCCCGCCCGCATCGCCGGCCAGGCCCCCTCCGTCCCGCTTCTTCCTCTCCTCCATCGCCCCGCTCCAAAACCCCTTATGTTTATTTAAAATACCCCAATAGGCTCCCAAAAATCGTCTTCCCCACTCGCACCCCTTGCAGGAGCAGCTCGTGGCATTTTTTTTCTTTTTTTTTTTATCTTTTTTTTTTTTTTCGCTTTTTTTTTTTTGAAAAGCCTCCGAAACCAGAATGTTTCTGCAAAGAGTTTATCAAATTACATTTGGGGACAAAGAGCTAAAGTGCATTTTCTTGAAGGCTTGACAATTGGGGAGCCATCAAGGAAATGAAAAGAATGACAGAAAACCAAAGGCTTTTGTCAGATGGAGAAACGCCATCGAGAAAAGCCAGGGTTGGGGGCCTTTATTTTTGTTTTGGTTGGATTTCCTTTCGACTTTCTTTTCCCAGGTGTTAAAGTTGGGGCTGTGGGGAGGGCAGGGAAAGGCAAGGAAAAGCCATTCGGTTTGGGGGGGACTTAAATGGGGGATTTCTCCTCTCGTTTTTTTAACAAGATGCCAGTGTTTAAAAGAAAAATGAAGCCCCTTTAGAAATGTGAAGCTGCTGAGATAATGACTGCGATCTCTCTAAGACTGGATGGGAACAGGTGATATTTTTTTCTTCCTTTCTTGTTCCCATCTGTCCTTTGTTCAATATGAGACCGAAGAGAGACAGATACGAGATCATTTTGATATTCCCCTTTTTGTGCATACGCCTTCTCCCAAGGAAAAGAAACACGCCTTGGTCCCACTCCAGGCGTTATTATAGAGGGTGGCTCCAGAGAGATACACAAATAAAATAAAATAAAATCCCCCAACGCATTTTTTTCCACCTTATAACGTGAGAAGCGGGGTGTCTGGGTCTGCTCATAACCTGCTCTCGGGCTGAGCTCTGGACGGTCCCTCGGGAAGATGCTCCAGGGACACCCACGCAGCCCCTGGGGGTTATCCCACCTGCAGCTTTATTCCCGTCCACACTCAATTTTCTTCCCCCAGGTGCCACCCCGCATTGCAACAGCATTTTGCGGTCGCTCTCAGCCCCTTTCTACCTCCCCAGAAGCCATCCCGTCCCTCCATTCCTTCTTCAAAACTGAATGCCAGGGCAATAAGCCAGTGGCCAAATGCTTCGATGCCCCTTTGGAGCATCCCGAATCCCGAATTCCGGGCAGGCATCCCCACGGGAGCCCCGCTCAGGGGCATTGGCGGGGGCTGCACACAGAAAGTTTTGAGCTTCTGTTGCTTTTTTTTGCTCAATTAGGAACATTTTGCATGTTTTCTCCCCCTGCTTCTGAAAATAGGAAGATTTAAGCTGCTCGGTGGGTCAAATAAAAGGGGATGCAACTGCCTTTCCCTGCAAGCTGGCAATATTTTCTGTACATTGTGAATAATCTCAGGTATCCAGAGTCTTTTCTTAATGTCTCCTAGTTTGACATTTCTTTTCAAGAAATGTTTCTTTTCCAGAGTATCCTCCTTTTTAAAAAATTTCTTTCTTGCTTTCTGGATCATGTCCTATTTTATCTTCCTTTCTAGTATCTCTGCAAAACATTGCCCTAAAAAATCTGGTTTAAATGCCTTTCTGAAAATCCAACCCGCCAGCCCTGCTGGTATTTATTCTGTTTTTCTTAACAAACTTCCTTTTTTATTCTGCTACCAGCAAAACCATTCTCCCAAGTCTCAGCCCTTTTTGAAAACCATCTGGCTTTTCCCCTGCCTGGGTCTTCTGCGAGCAGCAGATAATTACTCGAAAGGGTGGGCTGCGAAGGATTTTTGCATCATTGCAAGAATACAGCCACTATTATTCTACATGCCATGCAGCCTTTTAGAAAATTAAAAAGGCATAACGAGAAACATCTTACCCTGCTCTGAAGGAAAATAAACTACGTTGAATTTTCTCCGTTCATCTCAAAAGAAAATGCCAGGGTAATCCGAGACAGGGACCGGTGGGGAGGGAGGGAGGGAAGGAGGGAGCAAGGGGTACATGTGTGCATGTATATATTTTCAAGAGATGAGATTCTGAAGATGCTGCTGAAACACTATTTATATCCCAGACCTTTTAATAAAAAACACGGCCAAAGAAGAGGCAACTTCAAGGACACGCTGAGCGGGAATAATTCAAAGTTTGCTCAGGAACCGCTTTCTAAGACCAGGTTTTCCTCGCTGAAAACGCCGGGTGCACGTGAAGGGGGCTGGGATTTACACCGTTATCCCGGACTTTCACCCTCCTCTCCACCAGCTAAAGATTCCCACCAGCTCCCTTTCCCCTCCCTGCTCCCGTCCCCTCTCCCAAACTCATCCAAAATCCTTTGGAAAAGAGTTAAAAAAAAAAAATTTGTAGAAAGAGAGCGGTGGAGACCACCAGCTTTTGCACAGCAGCTCGTGATTGTAAGGGCTGGAGCCGATGTGCACATTAATGTCCCCGTGGCGATGCCCTACTGCCGGCTCCCGTCCCTTGAGTCCTGCCTGCTCTGCTTATTAAATCCCGCTGGGAAAAACAGGGAAGAAGTGGGGGGGGGGGGGGGGGGGCGGAGAGAAAAAGAAAAGAAAGAAAACAAAACAAGACCCAAATGAAAAACACATCAAGCCTCAAACGAGAGGAAGTTCAGCGTGGGATTCATTGTCTCCCCGAACGCCGAAACGAAGGGCTCGGCTTGTGCCGGGCACACACTGCCCTCCAGAGACATGGCCCAGCACTGGAGCAGGGCTCCGCGCTGAGGAGATGCTTTCCTAAAGGATCCCCACAAAAATCCCCTTTTCCCCTCCATACCTTTAAAAAAATTTCTTTTCTTTTAGCTCAAATAGCTGAAGATGGTGGCTGGCTCCCGAGCTCGCCCACAGCCGGGGTGGTCAGAGCGTTTAGGGTGCTTGTGCCCGGCAGTTGGGGCACCCAGCATTTTGGGCACCCAGCAGAGCCCACCCCAGGTGAGGAACCCCCCATCTGCTAACTCTGCACCCTCCCAGCCTGCAGCACCTGCATCCCTCCAGGCCAAAAAGCCTTAAACAGAGGGAAGATGCTCTGGGATGGGGCCGACCCTTCGCTGCAGAGCTTTGGGGTGAAGCACCCCAGCACCTGCTGGTGGCACGGGGGGGGGACCCCAGGGTAGAAACCCCACTCGGGGCTCCTGGGTTTGCAACTTGCTCAAAAGCCGGTGCAGAGGGGTGCAGGATGGTGCCCCTGAGCCAAAGGATGGTGCTGGGAGCTCACCTAGCCTTGGGGACAAGAGGCAGCACCAAAAAGCAGGATAGGGGAGGGATGGGTGTCTGTTGCATTAGTGGGGTAACACCAGGGCTGGCATCCCAGTTAGGCACAAGTGAGAATTGATTTTTTTTTTTTTTTCAAAAAGAAAAAAACCAAAACCATAAACCAGCTCTTTTCCCCCCATCAGAATTCAGTAATTTTCAATTTACCTTTTTTTTTAGCAAAGCGAGAAGAAGAGACATCTTTCTTCTCCGTGTCCAGAAAATGAGACAGAGGTTTGTGAGAGAGGAAAGGTATTGGGCAAAAGGAAGAAAACAGCGTTCTTCAGAACAAGTCTTTCTAGTTTTGGGAAGTTTGGGGAAGTTTTCCACTTCCCTCAAGGACAGGGGGAATGAAGCTGAAAGCAACACAGCTCATTGTCTTGCAAAAACGCTTCATCCCCTTTCAAACAGCACCAGTCTGAATCTTGCAAACTGCTTATGTGACCTTCTGATTAAAAGGAAACACAACAGCCCCACTGAAACCCACAGAATAAATCAGTATTTCACCCATGGACGAGGTGGGGGTGATGCTGGCTCTGAGTATTTCTCTGTCTCCTAAAAGACACATTGATGGTTTCTCTAGCCCATCTTTGGGAACGCTGAGTCACGAGGAGGTTTTCCCATTCCCCTCACAGAATTCAGTTTTCTTTTAAGGAAAACTGCCTTAAAACCAGAATCAATCCATGCTCCCAGTTAAAAATCAGGGAAAGAAATTCCTAACTAGTTTGAACCACATTCAGGTTTTCTGAGAAGGCAAAACCCATCTTCCTGCATAAAATAGCCCAGATTTATGATGGGAACAGAAATTAGTAGCTTCAGCAATAACCAGGTGCTTCGTGGGGTGCCCCATTGGGCTGGTTTGGGGGTACTGGTACAGGACAACTGGGTGGCATTGCCCCCCTTCTGCATCCTCTGCTCCTGTTGGCATGACAGCAAGCAAATCCATAAATGAGTATTAAATATCCAGGGTGACGAGGCCCCAGAAAAAAACCCTTTGCAAAGGTTTTTTTGAGGCCCGGGCGAAACCGTATCAAATCTCCGGAGCTGGCAAGCAGCGTGGGGAGGAAGTTGTTAACATTTTGGTGTGAGAAGGTACCTGTTCATCCTTTCAGCCTCCGCCGTGCCCCTCACCATTCAAGCCGGGCACGTGAACAGTTACGGTTAAGAGCACAAAACCTTTGCACAAAACACCGCAGAGTGACCCAGTAGCTAAAAGCTCATTTGCATCCATTAACAGTCCTGAGCCAAGTTCAGAGCTATTACGGCAGACCTGCTCCCCCTCCTCTCCGTCCCCCTTACCTGCCCCATGAAAGGTCCCTCTCTCCGGCTGAAGCTCAAGGGATCGTGCTGGGCTCAAGACCTATCAAGTGACAGAGAAAATAATTCGCTCTGAAAGAGGATGCATCCCCAGGGCCGGGCACTGAGGCCTCCGAAGAGGCGGCTCTGCACCGATTTGGGAGGCTTTGCTCTGCTGGGAGAGGCACGGATGTGTCCAAGCGTGTCCAGCTCTCGCTGCTGCCCATGGAGACGGCGAAGGAGGTGGCCATTCCCGGGATGAGGGAGGGAATGATCAGGGATTTTATCCCCCCAGCTGCACCCTTCCCTGCCTTCTAATGGGCGATAGGGTTTAAACCCAGGAGAGATGGGGCATCTATGTTGGCATGAGTTTAGCGTGCCAAGAGCAGGTTTATTTGCATCTGCCTCCTACAGGCATCCCCCGTCTCCCTTGAGGGTGTCCAGGAGTGCTGAGATGCTCTCTGGGACACTCTCCAAGACAGGTTTCCCCAGGACAAGCTCTCCTCTCCCTCCAAGGGGACATCCTAGTAGCATCCCAGCAAGTCCTCCTTAGCTCTTGGTAGAAATCCCGCACCCAACTTTACCTTCAACGTGAAATCAGTGCCCCAAAACCTCCTACGTTTGGAGCCCGATTAGGCACAGCCTCTTGACCAGGAGGATGAGGAAGATCCCGATGAGGGATCACGGGCAGCGATGCTGCAGGCGGCTCAGGGGGATCGTGCCTGCAAATGCCGTCACCGCCGCAGCAGCCCCAGAGGATCCCGATTCACCACCGGCCACGAGCGCCTCGCATCTGCATCGCCGGCTCGCAACGTGGGTGTTTCGCTGGAGGAGGGATGCGCGGACGCGGTGGTCCCCCAGGAGGAGGACTGGGATTGCCGGCGGCAGTCCCCGCTCGGGACCGCGCGGGCTCGGCGCTGCGCGATGTTCACATTGCACAACGCCACGGCCCGGAGATGGGCTGCGACTTACAGGGACGGATCCCGATGCTCACAGCTGCTGTAAAATCTCCGGGGCGCTGGGACATCCTTCTCCGTCTCGCATTGTCTACCTCTCGCACTAGACGGTTCTCATTAAGCCCCACAATTGATCTCCTGTCTTTAAAGGAAACAAGAAAGAAGGAACAAACCAAAAGGGATCCTCCTTCCTTCAGCCCAGGGGAACAAATCTGGCTTTAATTTCTTTTCCTTTTGTCATTCCAGTCGGGGATTTCACTTTAACGACGCTGCCTTCCCCATTCCTCTTCTTCTGCTCTTCGAGAAACAGGAAAGTACCCCCTCTGCTTTCTATGTTTCCTCCCTTTGTTCTCTGATTTATGAAAGGACTTTTCTCTCCCTATATCTTTCTTGTTGGGCATCAGGGACCCCCAAAACCTGGTGGTCCCCACCCCGGAGTTCAGAAGAACCACTCTGCGGCTTGCTCTGATGTTTCTGACTGGCACTAAATATTTCTTCTCCACTGGGAAGGTGCTGGAGGACCACACCTTTGGAGCGATCCTTTGGGAGTGGGCTTCAAATTTATGCTACTGAACGGCTTTGATTTCCAGTAGCGGGAGAAAATCCCCTCCAGCACCCAGTATAATTCATACCCAAACAGGTAGAAGGAGGCTGACAGACTGATCCATCGGGATTACCCTCTCCAGGAGATTAAATCCTGCACGGCAGCACTGTAGAAGACTCAGGACAGACGGTAAAACTACCTCCTTTCCCTGACGCGTGGGCAGACCCTCGCCGGCACAAGTCATGGTGGTGCACATGGAGGGTGTGAGAAGGAACCTGTCCTGCTCCAAGGGAATGTGATGATGATACCAGGAAAAAAAGCAGGATTTAGGAGTTAAGGTGGGAAGGGCTATGGAGCATAATGGTCTTTTAATCAGAAACTGAGCCTAAAATATGTTTTTTCATTTGGCATATGCATCAAAAAGTTATTAAAAGGAACTGGTTAAATATCTCATTAATGAAGATGAATGATGCCTCAGATTTGTTTTTAAACAGTTCAAAGCAGTTTCCTTCTGACCTCCCAAAGTGTGTGTGTGGAGGGGGATCTCAATAGCTTGAAATGTTCCTTTTTTTCTTTTTTTTTAAAGCAGCTTAAACTGATTTCAGTGCTGGAGCTGCTGCTGCACACCCTGGGAGGGAAAGATCAGGCTGGGACATGAGAAAAATCAGTTTGCTGAGTGCAGAAACACACCAGGGATCTCGGGGGCTGCTCTGCAGTAGAAACAGCTCCAGGGGATGAGGCATCTCATCCCCCTAAAATCACAGCTGGACCTTCCCCAGACGCCAAGCTCTGAAGGATGAAGGTTGTCCCACCACTATGTTCACCGTCATCATCCCACGGTCCAGGCGTCCCAGTCTGGGACACCAAGCCTTGTCCTGGGGACCAGGTCGGACGGGGTGTCCACCTGAGCTCTCATTCACGCAGGCAAACCCCCAGGTTGCCCCCTGAATCCTGAGCCCCAAATAAAAAGTATCCCAGCGCCTGCAAAGGCCAGAGATGGGAGGGAGCGGAGGGCAGGGGAGGAGCGTGTTTTCAGATTGGTTTTTGATACACAGCCTAAAATAAGGCACAGAGGAGCTTCTTTTAAGAATGATTGCATTAAAATAGCCCTCTCCATTACACAGACACTAATAGAGGCTCAGTGCATTATTTCTATCAAAGTCCAATTTGCATTTACAAAGGGGTCCTGGGAAGTGATGGATGGGGAAGGAATGGAGAAAGGCTTGTAAAGCCGAGCGTGCTCATCTTGGAGTAACTTTCAAGCACAAGGCGGTTTTTCTTACACCTTCCCCTCCAAAGAAACTCGTGACGTCTGCTTAAATGAACATTCAGGCTCTCGCCTTTCACCCCGCAGCCCATCAATAAAAGCCGGAGGAGCGGAGGAGAGGGGATATTCATTTATCTTCATTAGGACTCTGGCCAGCTCCTCTGATCACCACGTCGGCGTCACCGGGAAGAGAAAAAGCTACTGTTCCTTTCCCCGGCTTCCTTGCCCGCACACGCACACCCCACCACTGGGCTCGCAAGCATCACGGGGTGGTGGGACCCCACTCAGAACCTGCCCTCAGCCGAAGGAGAAAGGGGATTTTGGGGGTATTCCTCTTTTCTCTGCTCCTTCGCAGAAGCTGAGCTCCAGGAGAAGAGTGGGCAGCGAGGGGAGAGTGAAGGAAAAAGCAAATGAATGTCATGAGATACCCATCAGTGGAGGCAGATTAAAGAGTAGGGGAGCCCTATTAGACAGGCAGAAGATGCAATGGGTGATGTGTGGCCTGAAAGCTCAGTCTCCATCACTAGTCTCCACGTTACCTACTTGCATTAGCTGTTTAGAGGCCCACTCCTGCTTTGGGCAGGGGGGAATCATTTTGGGAGAGGCACTTCACCCTCCCTGCCCTGCTCAAGGTTTCCTCCCATGGACATGCTGAAAGACCCCCTCCTTCAAAGCCCTCTACAAATCTTGGTGGGATGCTGAGGAACACAGACACCTCCTGCTGTGCTCAGGGATGTCACACAATCATCATTGGACGCTCTCCCACCTCTTCCCGTGAAGGATGCTCCTGGGAACCATGTACCAGCAGCCAAGTACTTACAGAATGAATGGACACCTCAGGTTTGGGTTCCATGTTCCTTCTGAAACCCACCAGCAGCTCTCTGAAACCCTCTCCTGAAATGCACCATCAGCTCTCCCAGCTCTCTCCCTGATCACCCTGAGAGACATCCAGTTCTTCTTTGATCCTTGATAAATTTTTTAGCCTTGGTGGCTTCCAGAGGCAACAAGGTCCACTGTCCAATAACACCTTGAAGAATAATCAGGAGAACCAGGCCTTTAAGAGATGTCAGATGTCAAATTTAGCCTACCTTTTTGCACCGCCATAGTAAAGAATAAACTTTTAAAAGCACTTTGCACAGCTTTGTGCTGCCTGGTGTCCAATGTTTCTGTGTTTAAGTTCTCACAACATCCCTGGGGATGGAGGACCAGAGCAAGAATATCACACCTAAAAAGAAATCTCTTCTTTCATCAGGTATTTCCCGCCTTTGTAAGTCTTCTTCCAATGTCTATCAGAGCAGTCCTCTTGGCATCTAAAAGACATCATCTGAAACAGGAGGGACCCCAAAGGACAATATGTTTCATGGGCTGGAGGAATCATTTTACACTGGAAAAGCCACATCGGAACCCACTGCTGACGGTGGGGATGGTCCGTCCCACCTACGTGGAGCTGTCCGCAAACAAGGCATCTGCTCCAGGCTCCCTCTCTGAGGTCTCCTGGTACTTTCAGAGATGGAGGCATCTCCTCCCAGGACTAGTGTTGCAGAGGGGCAGGATCTGTTCTCCCATGGAAGTGCCCATGTCTTAGGACGGGATGAATCTCTCTCTGGAAGTACCGCATGGCCAGACAGAGCCCCACTTCAGCAAGAGGAGAGAAGGTAATAAAAAGAAGATAAGGGGGGAAAGGAACATGGCCAATGATACACTCTGGGGTGGGAAGTGTGATAGGAGACTGCAGTACTCTCTGGTCTAGCAAGGACATTCACTAGGAAGACATCAAGATTCACATCACATGCATTTCTTCTGGTTGAACACAGACATTTCACCCAAGAGCATCTGTTCAGGCTTCCTCTGTACTCAGAGTGAAACAAGTCATCTCATCCTGACTTAGCCACCTAAAATCAGACAGGTGAATCCCAGGTGGGAGGGTCTACCCTTGTCCTTCAGCTCTAGAAAGATCCCAGGGATCTAAAGTTGGGTGAGATGAATCCCTCTCTCATGTTTAGATGAGAAAGCAGGATTCAGGGTCCTCATAGCATGGGCACCAACTTTCCAAACGGGAAACTGGAGGGAATTGGATATTATTTCTTCTCATCAGTTTTGGAGCTATTTTTCTCAGATTTTTTTCTCCCTTGCTTGGGATGTCCTAAGCCACATGCTAGGCACCAGCCCCAGCAGAGAAGTGACACAAAGCATGGAGCAAGGGGTGATCCCTTCCATTTCGCCCCTGGGTACAGCTGGGTGACCAGAGGAGGACCAGCCCCTGCTCTGGCCACCATGAGAATCACCATGGTCCCCTCTGCCGCACCATCCCCACTCATACCTCAGCCTTGTTCACCACCAGCAAAAACACCCTGGAAAGAAAAAAACAAGAAAACAGCTTGTGACTGCTGGGCACTAAAGATGATGGATTAAAGAGCAGTATTGCTTTCACAGCGTTTTACAGGGTTCCCCAACAGCAGCTTCTCTGCTTCACAGGCAGTTATTGCCTCTATTTTCTCTCTGGTTTATGGGATTAACAACCATATCACCTCTGCTCCTCTTAACCTACCGTTCTGCTTGACAACCACCTTTTTTCCCTAATTGCCCAGCTGACATCATCAAGTCACACTCAGTCATCCTCGGCCAGGACATGGCTTGAAGTGTGCTCTGCTCTGGACCCACAGAAAGATTCATGTGCCTGAACATGTGTCCATCTCTACTCACAGAAGATGCTTGCAGAAAATACTGCTTCTACCTAAAACCTCACCGCAGGGCTTCGGAAATGGGACAGAGCAAACAAACTTCCTTCTCTCACAGCTCATCTGTGGGATGAGCTGGCTCAAGCATCTCTCTGCTTCACAAAGTCCTGCAGGAGAGATGAGGACACACCATAGACTCTTTTCACAGAAACAAGGAGTTTTGCAACCGTGCGTGCTACAAGGAAAGAGGGATGATGGACAGAGATACAAGGATGTATAGCTACTTCCATGCTAGCCACTCAACGCATCTGAAGGCTTACTCTTGTTTGCTGCCTTCCCTCCCACCTCAGCTCCGAGCAGTTCAGTTCTGTCAAGCCATAGCAGCTTTCCACTCCCAGCACCAAGCAGCATTATTTTGTTGCATTTCTTTTCCTGTTTGCCAATGGAGGAGCATGTTTGAACAAGGCATTTGCTTTGCAGACAACATATAAAGAGCTGGGAGTAGCTATCTAACCAAGAATGACCTTCAGCCCCGTGTTCAGACTCACGCTGGCAGCCCCAGCAACCTCCCCAAGCGTGGTGCATCTCCATGCCAGCGTGTCTGCACCTTGCTCAGAAAACCAATGTGCTCTGTGGTGACCCTCCATGTGCTACACAATACCCAGGAGGGCTCTCCACATCCCATGCACAGGTCCTGCTGCCTTATGGGTGAGCGTAGTCATGGGCATTGCACCAGATAAAAGCAAATTCCTTCTTGTTCTACATCCTGGGATATTTCCTAGTCTACAGAGGTCTTCAGCTCATGCCAGCCTATGCTTGGTCAGATGATAGCTCTCCATTGCATTGACTGCACAGACTACATCTTTGAGGCAAGTCTCAGTTGCCCACACAGAGGTATGAAGTGGTGTTTGAGGTGCTCAGGGTATCCAAGTTGTCCATACAGAGCCGATGGTAAGAGCTCAGCACCTCTGGGAGAATTGCATCCTCCTGGAACAACAACTGGCACTGGCCTCTGAGATGTCTGCAACCAAATTTCACCTCTACATTAACGTGTGGGAGTCTGGGAGCTGAATCTTGACCAGTGTCCAGCTGGAACCCCTTTACCAGGGACAGGTGAAACCCTCATTTATATGACTGTGATAAAGCTGGAAGGACCTCGAAAACAATCTCATTCAGGGAGCCCCAGATTTCATGAGCTGGGCAGCAAACTGCTTAGTTTCTAATTTTGTGAAAGAAAAATGCATGTTGGGAGAGACTCAAGGGAAGAGGAGGTGATGATGCTACTATGTCTGCAGCAGCAAAACTGCTTTAAGAAGCCCTGTTCCCAGCTGACTTAGCCACAGGATTATTGAAAAGATCTGGATTTGAGCAAACAAGAAAGAAAACCCTGAAAGCAGTGTTTAAACCCACTCTGTTACCGGATTGTTTCGAAACTCCAGCTTGCATCCTTGCTACCGACAAGGCAGCAGCTCGCACCACATCCCGACCCTGAAGCTGGGGGGACCTGAGCTGCCTCCTTCCCATGCTGCTCCGCAGCGCTGAGCATGATTCAAAATCTCTCCAGATGCATTTTTCTGGCATGGCGTGGCACAACGTGGCATTCAGCCCATTGCTGAGCCCACATCTGTGCAGGGGTCCCCGTGCAACATCTGCTCCAGCACAAACCGCTCCCAACACACATTGATCCTCCCTCTTCTCAAACGTCCACGGACGGAGACGCTGCCTTGCTGCAGCCCCCAACACTAACGCCTGTCCTCACCATAGAAAAATGTTCCTCCTAACTTCAACCTCTCTGGATATAATTTAAGCCAATTACCTCCTGTCCCATTCCTGGTGAACAAGGAGAACAGTTCATTCTCTTCCTCTTTGCAGAAGCCTGTTACATATTTGTAGGCTGTTATAAAGTTTTCCTAAACTAAACAACTGCAAGCCTTTTGATCTTCCTTCCTTGGCCATGATTTCCAGTCCTCTGCTCTCTTTTGCAGCCCAGCTCCGGACTGTCTCCAACCAGTCTGCATCCTTCTGGCACTGCAGCCCACAAATTTGGGCTCAATAGCACCAAGCCAGAGAGGGAGGCTGGATGCTTGGACCATGCCCAGCAGAACCAAGCTCACACCTTCCCTCTTCCATCATTTTTTGATGAGGAAAATGGTTTTCCTGAGCATCAGTTCTCCCTGGCTCTACCTGGGCATAGCATTACCCAGATGCAGACACACTCAGCTTTCCTTGGGTGCAATTTCCCCAGCAGGGTGGGGAGAGCGGCTGTAAAAAAATATTTAGAAGGGAGCCAAGCAACTAGGTGTGTCTCAGAAAGCCCAAGACGTTACTTTAGTCATCCGCTTATCTATATGGGAACGGGCTCAGGGTGACTTCGGGGTCGAGGATGTCCCATGTCACATTCACCTGCTTTCTAGTAGTCCTTGGGGGAAGAAAATAATAAAAGATTGTCCACAAGATGACTAGAAAAACAAATAACATTATAATAAGCCCAAAAGCAAGGAAGAAGTCGGTCCCCTCTGCGCCGGGGAACTTCCTCATCCAAATTCCAGCAGGCAAATCTCGCCCGCCCATCCCACCTCCCGGCAGACAGGCAGATCAAAAGTGCCAGGGAAGCACGAGGTTTTTATGATGTGCACAGAGCGAGGAGAAGAGGAGCAGGCAGCTTGGGCAGCCTTGGATGGCGACGGAGATTTCTCCAGTGCCAGTTGCTACATGCACTGCTGGGTCCCGGTTTCGGGGTGTGGGGGGAAGCGACTTTCCCAGGAGGGCTGGGAGGCACAGCAGGAGCTGGCTGTGTCTTGGCAGCCAGTGGGAAGGTGAAGGCTTCTTTTTGTCTCTGCTGCCAGGAATTAGGCCTTTCCTGGTGACAATACCAGCTGCTGCAGACATGGCCTCAATTGGCAAAAATAAGCATCCTGGGGAAAAAAAAAAAAAAGAGAATTAAAAATGATGCTACTGTAAATTAATATGAATGTTTGCAATTATAATTAATTACTACCACTTAGGTTTTCATGGCTGCATGTTTGGTAACTATCCAAGCTGTAAAGACTTGAGCTGTAGGTTTGTTAAATGAGAGGCTGGTTGACCGCGTCTGCGCTGCAGAAGCACGGAGGTTACACCTGCACGGGCACGATGGACGTGTCTGGGACCATCCTCCAGCCCCGAGGCCATCTGCCAGGGACAAGCCTTTGCCCATTGGATTGACCTCCCCTACCTGCCAAAACACGGTGGCCGCATCCAACCTGCCTATTGGGAAGGGTCTGGGGCCGTGCACGCTCCCAAACCATGCCTGAGAATTAGCCGGGTGAGCGCTAATAATTTAACAGTGAGGATAATTGGTGTCTGAACCCTGGAACTGTTTAATTTGCTGGTATAGACACCGCCTCAGGGCTTTTGCTGCAGCCCTACCCCGGGAAAGCGTCCCAGAGGCTTGAAAGCATTTGAGCAGGTGTGAAATGTTTTCCTGGGTTAGGACTAAGGGTTTGGTCTTAAGCTGAAGCCAGTGGTGGGGAAATCTTGCCCTGGTAACCCCAAAAGGCCAGTCCTGACATATACTGTGCACAGTGTCCAACACCAGACTGGGTTTTCAATGAAGCCAGCACCTTCATGCACTCCTTCCAGCACCTTGGGGCCAAACCCCAGCGAGATGCTATCTACCCCTGCGTGCCACCACACGCGTGCATGAGCCCTGGGCTGGTCTGCCTGCAGACAAAGCTCACAAACCTCTCCTGAAGTCGGGGAACACTGGAGCCAGGCAGGAAAGCTGTGACTTCATCACTCCTGGGGTCTGGATGCGCAGGATCATCCCCAGGGGGATGGGGCTTTTCTGCCTGTGTAGGTCGCCCCAGTGAAGCTTTCGATGCCAAGATGTCCAGGACATGACCTTGAAGGCTTCGCTTAGCCCACTCTGCCCTTTAGATGAGCTGACTTTGCATCCCTTCCACCAAGTTGACAGCAGAGTTGTCTTCCCCCAAGCAATGCTGGAGAACGGTGATTTGGGGCCGAAACAGAAACTAGTGCACAATGTGTGGCTGTTCTGATGAGCTGCTTGACTTCTCCTGGGTCCGCTGATGAGACGAAACAGCTCAGGAGGGTGGGAAGTCAAACCTCACTGCAGCTCTGCAGTGCTGGAGCTATCGCTTCCTGGGAAGCTGGTGGTTCCTGCGGAGAACGAATCCTGACCAATGCCGCTCACATCACTTCTGCGCACTAAGGGCTTGCTCCACGCTGCACCGCAGCTCTGGGGGATTTTTGACCAGGCCCTTAGTAACAAAATACAGGTCACAGGTCTGCATCACTCTTGGCTGTCTGCACTCACCCTTTAACCTGGTGACACCCTCATGCTTCTGACAGCACATGGGATCTGAAGCCCAGCTGTCTTATTGCAACCTCCCACCTGTAAATGCTGTTGAGATCCCTCCCTCCACCACCTGCTTTGAGATGAACAAAATATTCTCAGCCAAAGGGCTCTGAACCCATAGGCCAGGTACAAAGATGCTTCGATCATCTCACCAGCCCCACACTGGGCACGTTTTGCCTGTCAAGCAACAAGACTCCCAACCCGTTCCACCAAGGAAGTTAATTCCCCAGCCAAGTTTTGCATCTCTTAAGCAATTGCCTTTCCATAGTGAGGAAGGAAGATTACTCGGAGCAGGATATCTCTCAGTGGGAGACAACAGACCGTGATGGGATGAGGAGGATGGGGTTGAGTATCACAGACACACAGCAAATGCTCAGCTCAGGGCCTCAGGCTGTTGCACCATGCTCTGCTCCACCTCCTGTCAACGGTCTGATGCAAAACCACATTTTTCCAACCGCAGTGACTGCAGGCTACCTTATATCCTGTGCTCAGCCCTCCGAGCAGATGCTGTAAGTGGACACATCCCAGTCTGTACCTAGAAAGAGGTGCACGTGAGAGCTGGAGGGGTTTCATAGCACAAGCTGCGACACTGAGGCCAGAAGCAGGTAGTCAACAGATAAACCAGGGATTTCCACTTCCAATAGCCATGGTTTCAACAGAAGCCAATCCAGGTTCATCCTGCCACAGCTGCTTCAGGCTCTTCACATAGCTTTTTGCTTTCTCATGAGCCAGTGGAGCTGAGGGCAGCTGAGGTCAGGAAAGGACCCAGCCGAGATAAAGTTACGCTCGTATCTCAACCCTGGGGGAACGTCAGCCAGGGTCTTCCTCTTTACAGCCCATTGGTATGTGTCTAATACCCACCCAAAGCAAATTTGGACAATAAATATCAGGTTCCCGGTGAAATCTCACTGCCTCAGAAAGCCCCAAAGCTGTGCTGCAGGGAGCGGGAGAGGGAGGAGCACCCGCTGCTGGAGCCACTGCCCACCGGCCTTGCAGAGCGTCCATCCCTCAGCGTGGGCAATACTAAGGATATTCTCCTGAAGGACACTTTTCCCCTCTTCTGTGGGTTTCTTCTAATCCGAATCATGATGCTGTGGAGAAGTGGAAGAGCATAAGGCAGGAAGGTAGAGAAGACCTGTCCAAACATGACAGCTTAGAGGCTGTTGCCCATCCTTTCTTGGACAGATGGGAACAGAAACATACCTAGAGATCCAGTCACCCACCAGGCTCTGCCCTGGAAAACCCGTGGCTTTGGCTTGTTAAGAGGCTGGTAGGGCAGAGTGAAAGCTCAGTGCCAAAGATCCGGGGAAGAGAAGAGCCAAGTGCTGCCTTCAGTCAGGGCTTTTGCACTTCATGGTGGAGAAACATTACCAGAGCTGCAAATGACAGTGGTGGACTGTAGTGGGATGTAGAGCATCCCCTATACTCTGCACAGTCCTGGGGGCCATCGTGGCTTGAGCCTAAAAATAGGACAGCAGTGAAAAAGCCTGAAGTTCAGGTTCTTCCCAGGTCTCCACACGACCTGTTCCCCCCAGGCAGTGGCTGCCTGGCCCCTCTGGGATGGTTTTGTTAACCAGCACTGCGGATGGAGGAGAAACAGGATTACCTTCCTCAGATGGGAGTCCCCTGTACGGTGGAGCAACAAGTGCCCGGGGCCACCAAGGGAGAAGAAATCAGGTCCTGCCACTTCACCGAGGACCCGGGCAGCAAGCGTGTGTCTCTGCGTCCCCTCAAAGAGTGAGCCGACATCTGCAGCGGGCCGGCTAATGAATACAAACGACTGCCCCGTGCCCTGCCGGGGGGTCTTTAACACTTCACACGTCTCAGCGACGTTGAGTAATCATCTCCCAAAGTCTGCTCGGGCAGCCCCTCCATCCCACGGCAAGCGGCGTGGAGATGAATGACTGCCGAGAAGACACGGCATCGCAATAATTTTTCATCCGCGGTGTTGCTTAACCTTTCATGAGCAAATCAAATTTGCCTGACACCGGCCTGGGCACTGTACCTGCATTAAGTATTGCTGGGTCAGGGAGGGGCAGCCGTGATTTATGCCTTCTCCCTGCTAATCGGATTCTGGGGCAGGCAGATATTGATGGGCGCCTGCCTTTGATCCATGGCTCTCGTGAGCCTTCATTCAATTACTGCCCCACAGAATGCAATTAGCAGGGCCGCGAAGCCACGTGGGCCTCATAATCACGGCACAGAGCGAAGATGAAGGGGCTGTCACCAGGAGGAATGCCGGCCGGTCCCACCTGGGGATCGGATGCACTGTGGTGCGTTTGGACAAAACACTAAGGAAGCATCAAGGAGGAAAGGAGAAAAGTCCTATTTACCCAAAGCAGTCCCATCTTGCTTCTTCCGTATCACACAGCATCACCGCACGATGCTCCCACCACCCTCACCTTCACCATCTGGCTTGACCATCCTCGCCCTCTCTTGGCACGGCCACCGCTCTGCCCTGTTACTCCCTGCATGACCCAGTTTCACATCCCAAATCTGGCTGCTCCACCTCCTGTGTCTCCCTGCCCACATTTCTTCTCCTGTATGTAATCCTCTGTGCTCATTCCTCTTGGATTTCATCCAGTTTTCTTGCCAGGGGAGGGGCAATCCTTTCCCTAGCTGCTTCATCTCCCTCACCCATCCTTATCGCAGGTCGTGCTATCTCTGGGCTATCTGTTCCTCTCCCTTCTCATACTTGTTTATCTGCTCTAACAACATCCTTCACCTGTGCTCTCTGGGCATGTGATGACAGCTGTCTCTATCAGCTTTCCTCCTCCACTTTTGCTTTAAACTCTTCAGTCCTGCAGACTTTGGTGGTCCTTCTGTCCGTCTGCCCACTTGTTCCTTGCTCTCAGGGGTGGGAAGAAGTCTGTTGGAGATGGCCATATTCTCTCATCCATCTCACACAATCTTCCCTATTCTGCCAGAACCGGTTTTGACCCATGGTAGAAGAAATCCGGCAAACCCTCCACACCGCAACAACATCACTGCCGACAGGGATCATGGTGATGGCAACTGGGAAGAACTGAACAACCACGATGAGCAGAGTGAAGGCAGGAGGGTGAGAGCCGTTAGAGCAAAGTGCAGGGTCATGCACCAAGGAAAGAGCCCTTCACCTCAAAATGGCCAACGAGAAGAAAGACCTGGATGCGATGGTCGCTGCCTACAACAAAGAAATTCTGTCGCAGCACTGAAAGAGGGCGTTTAATGTCTGCTGAGACATTTCCAGTTGAGACAGTGAAGCATTAATGCCCACATATGTGTCAGTCCTGGCAGCTGCTTGCAGCATGCAACTTTTTGGTCCACCATGTTCACAGAGAGGCCCAGATGGAAACATGCATGGGAGATGGAAACATGTATGGGAAATGGCAACCAGAAAATGGAGAGGGACAGGGAGCCTAAAGCCCCTGGGCTTTGCCAGGCAGGGAAAACCCCAGCTGAGAAGACAGGGTGATTTCTCTCTCTGCATGTATCAAGAGAGACAACCCCAAGGAGGGGAAAGAGCTAATAAAGTTGAAGAAAAAGAGCTAACGCAAAAGCAAGCAAGTGCAAACTGGTCTCAGCTGGCGGGACACGGGACAAAGACTTCTAAGTATCCGAGAAGTAAGGTGCTGGAAAGGCTTCCAAATAGGTGTCCGGGAACAAAACCCTCACTCATTCACAGGGCAGATTTAAACATGACTGCTATCAATTTAACACCACAGGACCTAATGAGATCAGCCCAACACCTCCAAGAAGCAGACTCCCAGACAGCAGCTTTGAGATCTGATGTGAGCCCAGGTGTTTTGGGCAATATTCCCCTGCCTGTGTGCAGGGACCTACATCCGACCTAGTCAACCTTTGGAGCCAACAAAGAGAAGGGGATGTCTGGGCCATCACTATCTGGTGCTCAACCAATTTAGGGGTTGGTTGAGAAGGTTTTGGCTCCCCTGCAGTCTCCTGCCTGCAGCCACCACCTTAACTCAGAGTTCAGAGATCACCCAACAAGGTTTTCTTTCTTGTTGCATTTGCTGTAGCCGTTTTCCAAAGAGTTGAATCCCAAACCCACAAGCAACCACAAGCAGGGAGGTTTTTTTTCCCTCCTTATTTTCTTCGAGGCAGGCCAGACAAATACTTTTTCACAGATATTCCTGAGCATTTATTTCCTCCTGTCTCTGTCCCTTCTTGCCTTCACCTTGCTTTACCTCTTAACCTCCTTCCTTGATGAGATTGGCTGAGGTTACAGGAAAGTGAAGTTGTCAGATGAGCCTGTCTCCAGCCCATGGGGTTTTCCTCCTTAAGGGAGCCAGCTTCAGCAGTCCCAGAAATAGAGCTGCCAAGGGACAGAATAAGGGCTTGGGACTGGAAGATGCCTGCATCAAGCTGTGGGTTTGCCACCTCGTCATGTCCTGCGTAGAGGACAGTCATCCCTCTGCATGCTCAGCACCCCTGGAACAAGGTCTGCCTGGTGTCACCCTAGAAAGCAGTCAGAGGGGGAAAGGAGTGGCTGAATATCAGCTCTGTTGGACCAGACCTAGTGGCGACAGCGACAACCAGGTTGAACGTAAGCCCACAGTTACTGTCCTTGCGAGCACAGCAAACCACGCTCTGGGAGTTGTGTTCAGAATGGACAGTAAGAAAGTCTTCACTGGGAGGGTGCAGCCCTGGGACAGGCCACCAGAGAGGTGGCCACAACCACGCTGATCTAGCGTTAGCAACAGTCCTGCTTTGAGCAGGAGACTGGCCTAGAGACCTCCAGAGGTCCTGTCCCACTGGAGAGAGCAGGAGCATCTCCAGGTCCAAGCATGTTAAGGCTGTGCTGGATCTTCTTTGCTGCGGTGTCCTGAAGACCCCACAAAGCCGTACGGATGGTGATAACCCAGCTAGATTTGCCACTTGGCCTCCGTCCCATCTGTGCAGGGAAACCCAAAGCAGCAAGCCACCGTGCAGAGATGTTAAATCCCAGGGCAGAAATTCAGCACCCCGCAGGAGATGTCAGAATGAGAAACTCTTTATTTTAAAGATGAGAAAAGCGAGGCATGGACAACCAAAAGGAGCAACCCAAGGGCTCACAGTGTGCTCCCTGCATCTACCCAGTGACAAGGCATCAGGGCAGGGTGTGAGCAGAGGTGTGGGGCCGCGTCTCGCCCCCTCGGCTGCACCGTCCCAACTTGCTCTTCTCCAGAGATGCCTGGGCATGTTCCTGGGGAGGGTTTGCTCCAGGGACTGCTCCTTGGATGGATGGGGCTACGCCCGGCACCATCCTCCATCCAACACTGGGCTTGCAACCTGTCCCCGGGGCTGGGACAACTCGCTTGTGGCTCTGGCAGCCCCCTTCGTGGGCTTGGGGGGGTCACAAGAGGTCCTGAGGACACCCGGGGTGAAAGGCTTGGTGGCACAGAGACAGCTGAGTAGCTCTGGGGTGCCACTCAGCTGTGGTGAGGTTTAGCCCTGCTTTGTGCACCGATTTAGGTGCAGGCAGAGCCCTGCCACACCTTAGCACCCGGTCTTTGGTGTATGGCTGCACACTGCAGCATCCCACATCCATCTCCCAAAACGTACCTGCGGCTGCAGCTCACTGATCCACTGGCCGGGATGGTCCCAGGAGATCTCTGCCCACCATCTCCCACTGGAGCTCCACGCTACTGGACCACGTCTTAGCCCCGTGGGTGCTGCAGAACATCTCTGGCTCTCCCGCCTGGGGCTGAGCATCCCCTGTAGCACGGTCCTGAGCCTGGAGCATCCAGTCTGCTCTTAGCACGGCTCAGCACTCAAAATACATCAGGCCAAGGGGACTGGGGCTAACGTTAAAGCCCTTTACCCAGGCACTTGGCACAGAGCTGCCCCGTGGGAGCAGATACCAGGCTGGTCCCAGGGTGGGCTGGCCAGGCTTGGGGGGCTTTGTGCATTTTTGGGGTCCCACCTGGACCTGCTGTCAGAGAGACAGCACTTTCCCTTTTGTTCGTAATTGCCATTACCAGACAACACCTGAGAACATTCTGAGGTGGACAGATTAAATGTGGGAGGTTCCCATCCTCCTTCTATCCTCTTCTGCCTCATGCGCATGTGCAAACGCCCCTTGTGAGGTTTAGTTAGAAACAAGCACCAGGGAGCACTTTTCCTCCCCACTGCACCAAATTAACACAGGGGACTCCCTGCCCCGGGACGTGATGGAAACCAAAAGGGATAAACGGCTTAAAAAAGGGTTTTAGAGGAATTCCTGGAATACAATCCACCCAGGATCCTTTTACACAGCTGCTGCTTTCCAGAAGGGAGTCCCCCAGCCCAGGAACATTCCCTAAAGCCTTCACTCCTACACATCCAGCCATGTCATCCACCTGAGCCCTTCCACCAAACCTCCCCATCGTCCCTACCAGGGGGGCAGGACCCTCAAGCCCCCCCCCAGCCTGGCATCCTCAGCATCGCCCAGCCCCAGGGAGATGCCCCAGTGCTGCTCCTCTGTTTAGGATTACATGCTGAGATATCCCAGTTAGCCAGTTTTTAATTAGCACGTGTCACGTTGATTTTATATCACTTCGATTTCCTAATCAACGTGCCGTGTGGTACCAAGTCAAACATCTTACAGAAACCAAAGTCTACTGCATGTTCGGTGCCAGGGCTGGGAGGTATTTGGGGAATTTAACAGCCTAACGCAGGTAGGGCCAGAAAAAAACCCAAACCCCAACATGCTAATATAATCACCAAATTGCAAAGGATGGTAAATACCATGAAATAAAATACACAATGTGAGTAGGCAAAAAAGATTTCCCATAGAAAGCTAATGCAACACCCCTCTGCCTCGATGAACTGCCTATTATCTCTGCTCTGCTCTCCAAAGCCTTAATTCCTACTCAGAATTACTTTCCCAATCTGCAAACCGAGATGTAATCAATAAGGGCAAGGCGACTACTTCTTCAACTCCAGGCTTGGGTTTAATCATGCTTATTTATGGTAGAACCCAATTAAAATAGCCACTAAATTAGGCAAAACTTGGCTTTAGCTCACAGCATGGCAATGCAACACAGGGTGCGGAAGCCAGAGCACGTTAAGGGGTTGTCTCCCCATGGGACAATCCGTAAATCTGGGTGTTTAAGCAGCAAATCTTTGCTGGTTGTACAAAATTTTGTCTTTTATGGGATTTAGGATTTTTTTTCCAGTGAGGTGAAGGCAAAGGCAGTGCCTTTGCAGCGATGCACACAGCCACAGTGAGCACAGGCACTTATTGAAACAGTTATATGCTGTATTGTTTAATAGAAGTTACAATAGGATAAATGTACAGTTGAAATCAACATGCTAATTTCTAACGCAATTTAACCTGTAAACCATGCAGTCCATTTTTTAATCAGTCCATCTCTTTTTTTCTTTTAATCAGTAGCTCTGCTAGTGAGTTTTAAGGAAAAAAAAAGTTCCCTTTAAAGTTAAACCTAATTTACTAAATTTTCCCCTTATTGTGCAACGACTTGTGCAAAAAAAGCTGTTTTCACCACATTAGTTTACAAAATCACGTCCTCCCCCCCCCACCAAAAAAAAAAAGAGAAAAGGCAACACAAGCAGCCAGTGGACAGGGAGGGATGGGGATGTGCGTGTGTATTCATGTCAAAATAAAATCAGAGGGATGAGCCAAGGCAGAAAGCAACTCGGTGCAGACCGGATTCCAGAAACCCAACCCTGGAGGTTTTGGGGTGCTTCCTCCCGAGTCGGAGGAGCTGTGGGTGGGATGGGTGCTGGCTCCGGCCAAAGCTCCCCCAGCCCAGCCCCGAGGACCCCCGGGATGCAAGAGAGGGGCTTGAGACCAGAGCAGCAGCAGCAGTTTTGGAGATGAAGCAAATCAACTGGTCCCCAGGTCAGAGCCCACGGAGGTTTTGGGGTGAATCCCTCCCAAAACACAGAGTATTTGGGTGGCTTCCCTCAAACGCCCAACTTTTTCCCGGTTGACAGCAGAGCCGGGGCCATCTTGAAGTCATTTGCGATGAGATTTATTTGTGAGTTGTGTTCCCTTCGAGCTCCCCAGCAGTGTGACAAACACACGAGTCGCAGTGCTGGGGACACAACACACACACACACACACAAACACACACAAACACGGAGCCGGAGAAAATGGGGTGCAGAGACCCCAGCAACCCCACGGCATCCAGGGATGGGACATGCATCCAGCCAAGGGCGTGGGAGGGTGGTTCGATGCTCCAAACCACTTGATGCTTCAAAAAAAAAGCCCCAAACCCAACCCAGAATTAAAGAGAAAAGCCAAACTAGGGTGTGGCGGAGAGGTAGGAAACAACCGAGGGCAAAGATTTCTCTGCCTGGGGCTTGAATATTGGTTTGAAGGGATGCTGGAGGGACACCTACCGCAAACCTCCCTCACCTGCCGCTTCCCATCATCGCCACCTCAGGGGGTAAAAGAATTTACCCTAAAACCAGCTTCAGCGCAGGAGGTGCCGACAGCAGCCGATGCCACCGGAGCGGCCCCGGCTCCATCTCAGCCTCCGCTTTCCCCGCTGTCTCCCAGCATCTTGCAAACAGTTTGGGGCCAGCATGCGAACGCCCACGCCTTCTGCCCAAACATCCATTTTCGTAGCAGCACAAAAGCAGCCAATTTTTAAGGAAACAAAACCAAAACAGCCCCTCGAACAAAGCATCAGCCAGCTTCTCCCCCCTGCAGCAGAGCCTGGAGTTGCGGTTGGATGTAGAACAAAGTGCAAAATTGCTAAGAGCATCTGACTTGAACTCCAGCCCTAGGAATTAAAAAAAAAAAAAAAGAAGAAAAACCAGAAAAAATCTCATTCTCTCTCTCACACACATGCACACACGCTAACATCTAATGGAGGCCATCCCCCTCATGTATAGGTATGGTTCGGGCTGCATGTTAGCACTTTAGAGACCTTATAAAAAATTATTCCCAACCCCCAGGCTGCCTGCACAACCCCTGAAGATTATGAAGAAGATAAGATGTGCAGATGCTTCTCAGGAAGCCAAACTTGTCTTTTTTGTTTATATTTTTTTTTTCCCCACTGGTGCTGAAATATGTTTGCTGGGTTGGGGAAAAGGTGGGGGATAACCCAGTCTCTTCTACAGCCACTGCTTAAAAAAAACCTAAGGAAGGTTCAATGTATGTACATGGAGGCGTTAATAGCAGCATTATTTGTTTTGGGGGTTGCAAATCTTCGATTACAGCAGCGGGTTCTGCCCCCGTTTCCCACCCCACTTATAAATTTATAGCAACAACCTTTCCCTCATAAGCAATACCATCCGTATCGGAGGATACCAATCATTAGTAAGAGATTTAGAGGGGATTTTAAATGTCTTCCAGGGCTTTTTAAGCAATCTGTTTAAAAGATTAATTTTATTTTGAAGGGATGGAACTGCATCTCTCGGAACAAAAAGTTAATTAGGACCAGAGCACCAAAATGCCATTTTTCATCCCGGTCTGTGACTTGCGGTTAGGCGCTTGACCTCCCGAAATCAGAAACTTGCTGAATCTTTCCCTTGGCCGAGTTTGACTTTCCCAGCAGCAAGTCCTGAGTGCCAGAAGCCGGTTTGCAGAATCCCGATCCCGGCCTCTTCAAGCAGAGCTTAAAGGAGCGAGGAAATCCATCCCGGGCAGGCATGGCAATGCCATGTCGCTCCTCTTTTAACTAAAGCTCAGTGGAGACGGGAAAGAAAGCCCAGATGTGGGATGGGGAAGGCTGGGAGCTGTCTGGAGCATGTGAAACAAGTTCTTGCCCCGAGACCCAGCTGCTTTGAGGTTTTTATGCGGGTATACCTTGTGCAATGCAATATAGCGGTCACCCTTTGGGGAAAAAAACCAGAATTTCAAGGCGGCAGCAGGAGCTGGATGCTTTTTTCCGCTCACGCTGACAGCAGCGCAAAGCCCCTTCCCCGTGTCTCGGGGACCAGAGGTGATGCTGCCCGGCGGCGCCTGCTCCTCCTCCCTTCATCCCACACCTAGCACGGAGGAGAGAGAAACCTGCAAAAGCAAAGCGCCGCCTCGCCTGGCAGCAAAGCCAACGGCTGACAAAAGCGATTAAAAATTGTGTTTGACAGTCTATCCTCCCACTAATAAAAACTGGAAATGCCAGAGTGCCTTATTTGTCATGCTTGCTGATGCTCAATGACGCCAGCATCTGTAGCAGCTTGATTCTGAAGGATTTTAAAGTGCTTGTTACTATTTAATGGCCCTTGACTGAAGTGCCCTGTGGACTGAAGCTTCCCCTGTTACTGTCACCATTGGGTAGCTGGGGTTTTTGTTTCGATCTCCAACCTCTGGGCAGGAGCTCAGGTCTGATGCTTGAACCAGTCAATCCCACCTGCTTTTGCCACCCCCTTCGCACTCTCATCCCCATGTGTCTCCCACGGTGGCACTGCCGAGGGACGGGGAGGAGGAATAAAAGTGCCCTGTGGTCCTGCAGCTCATGGGACATGTCTTGGCTGGAGGGCTGAGGGCTCTCCCGTCGCTGCCAGGACCATGAAGTACAGTCTCCTTCCTTTCCCCAGAAATTTGGCGAAGAAGAGTTTCCTATCGGAGTCCAGCAAGCCAGGCAATTTTTCCTTCCCAGCTGTGCAGGTTTTGGGATGCCAAGATCCAGCTGGGGATCCCCTGGGGCTCACAGGGGCCGTGGCGAAGCCCCCAGGCTGGTTTGCACTCAGGTCCAGCGTTTTGGAGAGCAAGAAAGAGGTCACCAGCGGGGAATGGACCAAGTTCATTTTCACTTGTCCTTCTGAAAGCCTTTGCTGGGTTATATGTAGATGTATCTACGACGATGATCCTTTCCTGGCCACGCTAACACCAACTTTAATTCAGCTGCTTCTTTTTCCCTCCATCCTTCTTACATGTACTTCAAAGAGGCATTAAGAAGAAAGTAACCTCTGATTCTCCCCAAAAGCAAGGAACCAGAAAGCCAAGTTTGGTTCTTCCCTCTTTTTAACAAAAATAATCCACTGGTCCTCATGGCTGGAGACTGCTGGGACAGGACAACAGCCCCAGAAGGTCATTGCTGATAATGTGCCTATTTACTTTCAGGGTTAAGTAACACGTACCCTTATCAAAAAGAAAACAAAAAAACAAGTATTGCTGAGGAACAAGGAGGGAAGATAAAGCACCATCCCCTTCATGTATCCAGAGCTTGAGTGTCAGAAGAGCTCCCCAGGCAAGAAACACCGAGCAAAAAGTGCACGTGGTCAGAGAGCAAAGGGACTGAATGCACCAAGCCAAGTGCTGCTGCCCTTCTGCACACGCCATAGGGTGACGTTTGAACGAGTCCTGCCCCTCCACAGCTTCGGGACTCTGCGCCGAGGGAGGGGAAAGAGAAGGAACCTTGCTCTGCAGGTCAGCAAAGCACCCCTCTGCTTCCAGAAGCGGTGTGAGGGCTGAGCACCCGCTGCCTTCAAATGAGGGTAGGAAATGGGCACGGGTCGTGGCCCTGCTGAAGCACCGCTGCCAGGGCTGCAACATCCACCAGGAAGATTTTAATTCCCTTTAACATCAGGGTTTGGGAGGTGGGGGAACTGGCTGGATAAGCTTTCACCTGCAGTAATTAGAGTCAGAAGGGTAATGAGAAGATAAGGGTGAAAGTTCCCTCTCGCTGTAACCTGAACCCTGGGATTAAAGACCCGTTGGTAGTGTTACCGTCCTCCTCAAAGGCTGTCTTGATTTGAGCGGAGGATGTTCGAGCACTTCCAGAGCAGAGAGGGAAATTCTGTCCGTAGGCACTTTTGAGCCGGGGGGAGCTGAGCGATGCTGCTCCCTGGGGCATCTCCTGCTCCTCCGCTTTGGGGACCTCCGGGAGGCTGCAGGGCTGCTCCTTGTGCAGCACAAGCCAGGGCACTCGCGGGCTGCAGAGGGACTTTACACCATCGCACTGTGTCAGGAGGAGAGGGAAGATGGGACATCAGCATGGAAAAGAGGTGCAAAGAGAGGAAAGAAAGCCTGAACAGAGCGCCCTGGACGCTGGGAGAGCCCAGTCTGCCTTTGCACCATCCCTGCTGAGCATCCCTCCTGTCCTGCTACCCGACCGTGCTAGATGAGAGCAGCAGCATCCCAGTGCCAGGCCAGTGCCACAGGACACCCTGCCAGATGACCTTCTGGCTCTCCTTTTCCGGATCTAATTAACAAGGTAGCTCTCGAAGCCCTTCTACATTCAGCGCAGGTCCAAAAGACACCGGCAGGTCCTAGAGGTGGAGCTCAGGGGGTGGCTCTGCCGATTACAGACACGTGCAAAAGGGTTGCAGCTCTGGCCATCTGCAGCCTAAGGTGGAAATCAGCCCTTCCAGGAAAAAGAGAAGAAAAGTTGGGAAATCAGTTTGCCTCTTTTCCTACCTAAATCCAATACGCAAGCTGGCAAGACAAGCTAACGGGTGACCCTCTTTCTACACGTGTGCTTCTTTTACCGGAGCCCATGAGAAGAACCTGAAACCACGACTCCTCCCTATATTTTTTGTTTTCATTTGTTCTGCAACTGAATAAGTTAACAAAAGGAAGTCAGACCGATTCTTTCAATTTGGCTTATTAAAAAAAAAAAGAAAATAGTCTGGGTGTGAACTTCTCTCTCAGGCTTCAGGATTTACCGTCACTTTATAAACTCCTGAAAATAGGAGTTTATAATAGGAGACTCCTGACACCACCTTCACAAGCAGTGCTGCCTATCTTCCCCGGGATTGTTTAACAAGGAACGTTTTGTCATCGGGGTAGGTTTCATGAATACTATACAGGTGAATAAAAAAATACATATATTCTCTTTGAACAAGAATCCCAAGTCCAGGCATGTGGAAGGCTGCGGTGCAGGGACCGGCGCGGGCAGGAGGTCCCCAAGCCCCTCACGAGTGATGGCTGTTGATCAGGCTGCGGAGCTGCTTGGCCACGGTGTCTATCAGCTTCTGCTTGTCCCTCTCGTTTTTCCGAAACTGGGCAAAAACGTTGTTTTTTCTGCTCGTGTCTCTCATCCTGCGCAGAGCAGAAACAGGTTATGGCACAGGTATCGCTGCTCAACATTGCACCCAAGCCCCACAAAGGAATCGCATGTAAAGTGCCCATATTCAGGCTCCTGATAGAGAGAGGAGGTGACTGCATCTAAAGGCTCTGCCCCAGTTTTTGTCATGTATTTGTGTAAAGACAGGCATACCAAGCCACATACAGGCTTTACACAGTTTGCATTTTTGCTTTAAACCCCGCAAATCCCAATCAATGTCACCGTAGGGTCCACCTCTAATGCCACAATGCATGAAACCCTAAAGCCTCTCATTCTCCCCCTCCAAACAGCTTTTGCTACATCCCCAGGTCCCCTTCTGAAGTGGTAAATGACAACGCTGCAATATTAGGAGGAAATTAAAAAAATAGCATCAAATCCACAGCATTAAGGCTTCTTACTTGAAATGGTGCATTGCATGCGGCCAAGAGATGGCAGCCGGAAACGTTCAGCATTGTGAACTAAAAATATTATACAATATTATATAATTTATATTAAAGGAAGGAATCCAGCACTGGTTTTCCCCAATATAAAAATCTTCTTGAGATCTGTACTTTTTTAAAACTACATTTAATGCATGAAGTGGCGTACTCATCTCCAAGAGGTCTCCAAAAAGCCAGAGACAAGAAGAGCGGGAGGTGGGATGGGACCTGAAGGTGAAGCTGGTGCAGCTCCATCTGTCTCCGCCATGCAAAGCCGGGGATTCATGCACGCTTGCATTCACAGATGCTTATTTGGGGGGGGCCAGGTCTTGTTGCATGCTCCAAGCGTGAGCTTTACGCAGGCAGGGCATGTGCTGGGAAGGGAAACCACCCTACAAGGGCCAACCCTTCAACAGCTCCTGAAGGTATCAATCAGCCTCAACATCCAACCCGCTGGTTCTCAGCCGGCACCGCTCTTTTATAATACCACAATTTGTAAATGATTTTCTCGCTAAATCAGATCTGGCAGAGGCTGATGGCTTTGGACAAGTCACATAAGCCTGCGTTTTTGGCTTTGGGGACCTAAATGAAGCATTAAAGTGACTGGGACACAGCGCTGAGAGTCCCTGGGAAGTTGGCACTTTATCAAACCAGGGGGTTTTTGAGTTAACTGAGCCCAAATCAAACCTCTTGAAACCTATTTAACTGATTTAAAAAAAAATAAAAATCTAAGTTTTTTCATGCTTAAATCTTCCTAAAAAGAGCCAAAGGGAATCTGAAATGTTCCCAAAAACATCCAGCTTGGAACTGGAAACAAGGATAACAACTTTATCCCAAAGGCTGTTTTGCTAAAGTTATAAGTGCCCAAAGACACAGGATTACAATCGAGCTGCTTTCCCAACAGTAACAAGATAGCTTGGAGCACTATTATTCAGCAAAATAAGTATTATTTTTTTTCTTTCTCTATTTTTTTTAATCCAAGCAGGTTGCCAGCTGCTCCACCGCAAGAACCAGGGAGCGATCCTACCGATGGGAAGCGGGGTTTTCAAGTCGCACAGATTAGAGGTGTCACAGTGTCAGGAATTTTGGAAATAACCCTCCTCCCGCGGGACACCTCCGGCAGCGCTGTACAGCTCCAGCGGGTCTCAAAGCACTTTACCAGGAGGGCTGAGAGCTCTGTTTCTATTTCACAGGCGACGCAAGCGACATCAGAGGCATTGAAAGTAAACCTATACCTTCAGAAACTTCCACCCAGAGCTGTACCCATCACTCTACATCACTGCCTGCTGCAGTAACCCCAGGTAACGTGGGGGGAATTTAGAGCAGAGCATCCTCTGCCCTAAGAGCCCTCTCATCCTGGGCATCCTCGGAGCCATCTCCGATCCCGTGGGACCTGTTCAGGTTCCATGAAATCTTTTTGAAGTAACACATGTTGTACGTAAGAAAACTTTTGCAAGTGTTTTAACAATTTGAAGGGAATTGCATGGATAAAGCTGCTGGATCAGGCTGAAAAAGCAGTCAGAGCACTGATCCCACAACAAACCCACAGAGGTGGATCTGTTTAACTGGGGATGAGTGTCTGGTGGGGATGGGAGCTGCTGGAATCTTCAGACATCATGTGAAGGTAGAGGCACTAAGCTATTAAGTATTATTAATTAATTAATTTGCCCACAGGACACAAAATCCTGCAGAAGGTGGGTTGTGCTGTGCCAGGGACCAGGCAGCATCGGGAGCGGCTGCATCCTTGGGAGAGGCTGAGCTTGCAGATCCGCTCGAGGAGGCCACGCCGGCTCCGGTCCTGCCGTCGCAGCCCTGCAGACGAACACCGAGCCGACGCAATGTGGTTGGTGTCAAAGGCGTTCAGAAACGCCAGCCTGTTTCTTTATCAGCATTTGGCTATAGGAAGCACCCGGCCCCTGCTCAAGCAGTGCACCCAGACACCAAGAATATCGGGTTTGAAAGAGGGAGGCAATGCTTTCGAGCAGCTAAGCAGCTCTTTGGAGGATTGACACTTTTATTTCTTTAAGCGTGTGCCTGCAGAGCCCTGGGACAAGCGAGCCCAGTTTTGTAACGTGGTCCCTGTGCACTAGCGCAAGAATTAAAAGTAAGAGGAAGGGAAAGAGAGAGCTCAGCGCTGTCCCCACCCCTGTCAACAAACACCACTTTCAATAGAGCCAAGCTTTGTTTAAATTAATCTATAAGAAAAAAAAGCAACAGAGTAAAAGCTCCTCTTTTAGCTCTAATTAGTGCATTTGAGACGATAAAGTTACCGAAGGGAACCGTTTCAAAGACAGCTTGCATTTAGATCATTTAGTGCTCCATTTAAATCAAACAATAAAGTCACTGCAAGGTGAGGGTAAAAGCCCAAGCAAGCAGCATACTTACACTCGTGATATCCTATGAGAGATGTGTGATTAGGAAAAGAGATAACGATGAAAACAGGTTACAAAACGAACCAGTGGATCAGAATTTCAAGTCGCCTTGTCGGCAAAGCTCAGCTGCCTGCGGAGAGGGCTGGGGAGGTGGGCTCGGAGCGCAGAGGGGAGTGGATGTGCCTGAAGCTACGGCCAGGTCAGTGCAGAGTCTCGAGGGAGCTGGAGCTGGTGGATGATGCACGGAGACTCCCCAAAGGGCCTGAAGCCCAAGCGGGGACAGGGCAGAGCCCGCCGGAGCATGCAGGCGATGCCATGCCGGCGATGCCACGCCGGCGATGCCACGCCACGAGGATGCGGGAGATGCAAGTGCCAACCCGGTGACTCCACAGGGGCTGCCTCCGGAAAGCAAATCAGATACGTGAAGATTGCCTTTCAAATGGGAGCCCTTTTAGGGAGAAGGCTGGCAAGCCAAGCTGGGGTTTGTGGCTTTTTAATACCACCACCGAGCACGGATGCTGCACGCTCGATTACTACCTGGGGCAGATGGCCAGGAGCATGGAGCTGCCCTCCTGCTGTCCCACTGCCTTCCCAGAAACTGCCACGGATCCCAGCTCACTGCCTGCTTCCAGTTCCCTGGCTCTTCCAGCTGCTTCATGTCCAAGCTCTCAGATTTTTGATAGCTCTTTATTTTACCATTTTGTTAATAGCTCTGAACATATCTCACGCTTTTGCATCATCGATGTCAGGTTGCGAATATGTTGCAAATAACACAACATACTACACAGCACGTATAAATATGTATATAAATCCAGTGCTATAACGTATAAAAGTGCTTTACACACAGCAAATACCTATATTTAGTCCCTGTGTACCATATTGATAACATTTGGATGTCATGAGCTGCTGTGAAATTAGCTATTCTCCTCTGTGGGAGAGGAGGCGGTACGGTCATGTGGACCACAGATAATACAGATGCAACTCCAAAGCTCAGAAGCACACCAAGGCTGGTCTTCTAAAGGTTTAGCCCTAACTCTAAACTAGTCAATTCCTCCTCTACAAGCAACGGAGAAAGAGAAGAACCCCCAAAACCAACTCAAACTCCTCCTCAGGGTCCGATTTCATGGTAAACCTAACCAAATCTAACTGCAGCTCGCTTATCCTGCCCGCTCCTCCATGCAAGACTTAGCAGTGGAGTGCCCATGGCCTGAGCTGCTTGGAAAATTATTATTTTTGGCAGGTGACTTCACTGTCAGATCAGCTGGAAGACCAGCTGCGAGGTCTGATGGTAGCAAAGGGGCAGGAGTAGGGCTGATCCTCCCAATGAGAGCCTGGAGGTCTACCAGAGGAGGGGTCACCTGGGCCACCTCCTACCACAGGCACGATGGGCGAGTGGTGGCACTTCTCTCCCACGTGCTAGAGGGGTTACAAGCGAAGCAAATCCCACTCTTTGGGTTTGCAGCAAACTCACGGGCTTTCCCTCCTTGCTGTTGACTTGTAGGACTGGCACAAGCCTCCTTGCTGTCATCCCAAAGCCCCGCAGAAGCCACACAGTGCTCGCCTGGCGCGTCCCAGCACTGCTCCTCCGCACAGCTCCAGGGCTCGGGCTGAAGCTGTGCAAAGCCTATGAACTACAGGCTTCGAAGAGGCTCACGTTCAGCCTTATCAAAGAGCGTGTCCTCGCTAAGGGCAAGCTCTGGAGCACACAGCCACCTAACGACACTGTCCCTGTCCCATAGCTGGGCTTTTAGCGCTCGATCCTCTCCATGGATCCAACACAAGGGAGATACACGTGCTTGCAGGCTAGCAAATTTGAAATGATTTGGAGGGCTTGAGATACAGTGGAAGTCTGTTGTAAGACAAGGAAAACTCTACTTAAAGAGTGAAGCAAAAAGACAGACCCTCAGCCAAGTCAATGAGTTTTGATACAAAACCTGGAATTCAGGTTAGTGGGATAAAATAGGATTTTTCTATTTGAGCTCCCACTGTCCACCCAGGGGTGAAATCTTTGCTCCCTGGATCACAAGGAGCCTCCTGCTCCCCAGGCTGCTCTGTCCCAGCACTGCACGTGATGGAATGAGCTGCTAAAACACACACTTGCCCAAAGCGAGATGGGGGTGAAAACTATCCCGGGTGTCCGGACCCACACTCACTTTTCCAGCAGGATGAGGGCTGTTGTCGGGTTCACACGAAGATACTTGCACGTGGGTTGCCCGTAGTCGGCCAAATACGTCGACCAGTCCCACTGGATGAACAGATCTAGGAGCTGCAGCAGCCACGGGAAAGAAAAACACAAACAGAAATAAGATTTTTAAAAGCTGGCGAGAGAGCAGGTGGTTTATCTGAAAGCTGGCAAAGATCCTGGGCAGGTGGTGTTAACCACAAAAAATGGTTTGCAGTCTTTATTACTGTATTTAATATCATTCTGCTAATATTTAATTATTAACTTATTAATATTTAATTATTATTTTATTAACATTTACTATTAATTTATGTATGGCTCTATTAATTTAGCCACAGTACACTCCTGTTACCTTATGTCTATTTTTGGGGTGAACTAGCAGTACAGGGGCTACGAGGACTGAGACATGCTGAGGAGGCAAAGCTCCCCGCCACAAGGTTTTCTCATCACGCTTGCAATATCTCAACATCTTCCAAGCGCTTTGTAAGGATCTCTAATGATGGGAGCTCCCTGGGGAGGTGTAGGACCCATCCAGGAGCTCAGGTGTTTATCTCAGGTGAACACTGGGGGAGACTGGGTGGCCCAGGTGGTTTCCAGCTGTTTGTTACAGAAACCATGGCTGACCCCAGACGCGGGGGAAGGAAAAAAGGGATTAATTCAGCCGCCGGTGACAGTCTTTGCTCCAGACCCCCAAAATTCGCACCCAAAGCCCTTCACCTCCACAAAGGATCCCCTTGGCACCCCATCCCTCCCAGCCGATTCAGATGAGGGATAAGTAAACTACAGCCCAGGTTTCCTAAATGCCCTCTTCCACCCTACCTTTTGCATCCTTATTTTCCTTAAAACCCAAATAGGAGCTCCCATGTCTTTCCCACACGAGGACCTCCTCACCCCTGCGAGGACTTGCCTCTCCACCTACCCAAAAGAGCACAGCTGAGGACGTATGAGATGCAGCCTTCATCTCCATCATCTGAAACAGATTAATTAGGAGCGGCTGCATTTCCCCCCCCCAACCATCTGCCTTGGAGAGCTGCTGTGACCATTGTATTGCAGGACAGGCTGCCAAGCCCGTGGACGTCTTCATCACCCGCGTCTGCGCGTCCCGGCGCCCACCACTGAAGGCCGGAGAAGGAGGACCATCCCGCGGCCAAGAGAGGACCATAGAGGGCTCATTGTCCCTGCATCTCCATGGTTTTCCTGGAGGCTCCAGCACTGTTTAACAACACATCCCACCCCGCCAAGAAGGGGATTTAGCTCCTCCGAGACCTCAAGGTACAAAACAAAAATGTGCAACAAGATTCTTTTTGACTATGTAGGTCAGGGCAAAGAAAACAAGCTGTCAGGAACAATCCCCCGGGCTGGCGGGGGGGACGGATTAGCCGGGACCTAAGAGGGCTTTTCCAGCCCTTGGTCCCGCGCGGCTTTGTACAGCGGGTCCATTGTGTTAACTACAAACCCGAGTTGAACATCATTGGCAGGAGTTTTTTCCAATAGGCACCTTCAAGAGACAACCTTAAATATGATTTCACAGGCTCTTTTCATACGGCACAGCGGGGCCAAAACTCTTCTATCGGGTTTGCCGGCTGCTGGGGGAAGCTGCATGGTTGTACAGGCTAAATCAGATCCCCCGCCAACGCACCAAAGTCCTCTTGCTGGTGGCCCTGGGGGGCGGCTGAACGTGTCTCTGGCAAACCACGAGCACGGCAGCATGAGTTATTGCCGTAGAAAGTGCATGACCGGACCGCCGAGTGGCCAGGTAGCCATTTATGGGGAGTGGAAATAAAGCCCCAGAAGAAAGCGACAAAATAAGAACCAAAATAAAAAGGTGAAGATTAGAAGTGGGTTAGAAGATGAAATGAAAAGCATCGGGAGGTGTTATAAAAGGAGGCTGGGGGGGACAGCAGAGGCTCAGGGAACCGTGCAGGAGCTCAGAGGATTGGTAAGGAAAGGGCTTGGAGAAACCTCCCACGCATGTCTCTGAAAGAGCACAGCCAATCCAGCATTTTTAAGCAAAAGTTGGATGAAAGACCATCTAGAGCAGCTCGACCCTTGCTCTCCAGCTCAGGAGCTCAAGCCAACGCTTGCCATTCCCACCAGGGCCAGACGACGAGCGGCTGGGATGGCACACAGCCCTCGGTCCCACAGCCATCCCTGTCCCTCAGCTTTGCTTCAGCTCTGCTCCAACTCAGTTCAACTCAACCAGGTTGAAGCAACGCAGCTCTCCCACACGAGGCTGCCAGGCTGCTGGGCTTTGCCGGCATTGAAGGTCCACCACCACACCTTCCCTTGCGCTGGCATCGGCCTGAAGGGATGGTTGGGGTGAGTTATTTTATGGACCTGTTTTAACATGGACCTCTTAGAGCGGGTCCAGAGGAGGTCATGAAAATGGCCAGAGGGCTGGAACACCTTTGCTATGAGGAAAGGCTGAGAGAGTTGGGGTTGTTCAGCCTGGAGAAGAGAAGGCTCTGGGGAGACCTTATTGAGGCCTTTCAATATAGAAAGGGGACATATGAGAAAGATGGAGAGAGACTTTTTACCAGGCCCTGTAGTGACAGGAGAAGAAGCAATAGTTTTAAACTGGAAGTGGATTGATTTAGATTGGACATAAGGAAGGAATGTTTTAATATGAGGGTGGTGAGGCACAGGATCAGGTTGCCCCGAGAAGTTGTGGCTGCCCCATCCCTGGCATCCCAAGGTCACATTGGATGGGGCTTGGAGCAACCTGGTCTAGTGGAAGATGTCCCTGCCCATGGCAGGGGGGTTGGAACTAGATGATCTTTAAGGTCCCTTCCAACCCAAACCGTTCTGTGGTTCTATGATTTTACTCTCATCCATTATGCCATTCAGGTAGCTTCAGCTGCATGCATCGCTACAAGAGTGCAACAGGCACATTTGAGAGAAACCCCAATGACCTGGGGGTGCTGGCTGACAGCTGGCTGAACGTGAGCCAGCCGTGTGCCCAGGTGGCCAAGAAGGCCAACAGCATCCTGGCTTGTATCAGAAATAGTGTGGCCAGCAGGACTGGGGCAGGGATCATCCCCCTGTACTTGGTGCTGGTGAGGCCGCACCTCGAGTCCTGTGTTCAGTTTTGGGCTCCTCACTACAAGACAGACATTGAGGTGCTGGAGCGTGTCCAGAGAAGAGCAACGAAGGTGGTGAAGGGTCTAGAGCACAAGTCTTATGAGGAGCGGCTGAGGGAACTCAACTGAGGGGTTGTTTAACCTGGAGAAAAGGAGGCTGAGGGGAGACCTTATCGCTCTCTACAACTACCTGAAAGGAGGCTGTAGTGAGGTGGGGGTCAGTCTCTTCTCCCAGGTAACAAGCAATAGGACAAGAGGAAATGGCCTCAAGTTTCTCCAGGGGAGGTTTAGATTGGATATCAGGAAAAATTTCTTCACCAAAGTGGTTGCCAAGCATTGGAACGGGCTGCCCAGGAGTCACCATCCCTGGAGGTATTTAAAAGACGTGTAGATGTGGTGCTTAGGGACGTGGCTTAGTGGCGGACTTGGCAGTGCTAAGTTAATGGTTGGACTCGGTGATCTTAAGGGTCTTGTCCAACCTAAATGATTTTGTGATTCTAAGTAAGCCCCATCCTAAACGTGCTCGCATCCCAGGCTGGACCTTCCCCGAGCGCTGGGAGAGCCAGACTTCCCCCAGCCGGCTCACGACAGTGACAGATAGCCTGTGTATTTTACAACTGTTTGCCCACATCCATCTTGCCCGCAAGGAAGGTCCGAGGATAGCTGGGGCCGGCACCTTTGCCCCCCCCGGTTGCCGCACGGCACAGGGCATCGCCGGCGCTTGCAGGGCTCTGCCGTGGGTCGTGCTCTGTAGGAGAGAGGTCTTGCAGGAGGAAGCCTGACGGCTCAGGGCAAGCTGTCTCGAAACGATTTATCTGTCACATAAATGTGGTTTTATTGGTTTTACTGTTTAAACTTTTCACCTCTGCTGCTAAATCTGAACGACCAAAAAAAAAAAAGAAAAAAAAAAGGAAAGGAAAAACCCGCCTGCGCAGCGGCGCTGGGCTGCGGCGGGCCTGCCGGGGGAGATTCCAAATAAAATATGCAAATACCATTAATTCTTCAAACTAGAGTCTCCTTTTCAAAGCTATAAATCAAACTTGACAGCACATACACTGGGGGGAAAGGAAAAAAAAGAGGGGGGGAAAAAAAGAGGAGCTTTTACCACGATGATATGAAAGCAGAAAAACTGGCTCAGAAGGCTGCAGACGTGCTGCGTGCGCAGAGCAGGGCTGCGAACCTGCAGCTTCCTGGGGCACGAGAAGCATCTTTGCTGCAAGGGCGGGGAGAGGTTCACGTATATATTTATAAAAATGAAGAAACGGAGAATGCTTTGAGTATGCCTCCAAAAGAAAGGTACTGAAAGAAAAAAAAAAAAATTGCTTTTATATGCACATATGAGCTCTTACTCAAATGGTGATTCAGGAGAGGGCAACCCTGGGAGGAAAGAATTAAACTGGGAACCAGTTCCCAGCCTGCCCCAGGCTCCCCTTGGCAGGGGCCAAGAAGCACCTTCTCCCCATTTCCTTCAGTTCTACCTCGAGAAATGCTTCCTTTTCACTCTCCTTGTAATACCACCATCTCAAATTCTTCAGAAATGTTATTTTTTTCAAAGCAAAGACATGTTTTTACAGCCCTCACATCAAGTACAGGGAAAGAACGGTTGCAACTTAATTGCACGCTGGTGGCAAAGGCAATGGGGACGTCACGATGACTTTGCAAACTTCTCCCTCCAGAACCAAAGCAAAGCGGGGCAGTATGTTCTCTCTGACACGAGATGATGGTGCTGAATCTGGATAAAATTCTTTCAGCGAAGCCAGAAATAACACAGTGTGAATCCAAACTGATTCCAGCACTCCTGGAACAAGATCAGAGAAAGCACCAGCATTTGCACGCTTGTGCCAGTGTCACAGAGGGCTCTGCACAGACCTGGGAGATGATGCATGGTGGCTAGAAATAAAGAAGATGGTAGGAAAGGGAGACTCATGTTTTCCAAGATGAAAATAAATACACACAAAAAGCCCTTGTCCTATCTCAGAGAAGTCAGGATGATGTTGCAGGGATAACTCTAGATACGGGATCCTCTTGGCCCCGAGGACCTCTCCTCCGCTCCTCAAGCCTAAGAGATGAAGGCCCAGTCTTACTGCAGGACAGATGAAAACTCCTGAATTCCCCAACTTCATGCAACATCTGGTTCTTTTCTTCTCTCTTCCCTCTTCTGAACTGATGCAGTGCCATTCTGAACATCCACAAACAGGGATTTGCACCCAAACGCTTTGACCTGCAGGAAACTTGAGACACCCCAAATGCTCTGGGCTCATGGGCAAGTCTACTGGAAGAGGAGTGTGATCATCCCCTGTTAGCAGAGGGAAGAGCTTCCCAGGACAGAATCACCACCACACCAGACGTGATATTACATCCACTGCAGCAGGAAGCAAAACTCATCCAAATTAAAAGCGAAGAGCAACTGTTCACAACCGGAGCTGCTCCAAGACACGAGGGCAGCCTGCAGTCCAGCCAGAAATGGAAATCACATCTTTCTGCTCCCCAGCAAACAAACTTTTTGTTTCTTCCAGTCCCTGCTGAAGGGATTTGGTTGCTAACAGACATGCATTTCGGTCCTGTTAAGGCCAAAAGAGCTGTCATCGCCTCTGCGCTCGCGTCTGTGTCTTCCCCCATGCCCCAGCCCTTTTGCTTTTTAATATCCTGACTTTTGGGGGCTGAAATCCCACATGAACTATCAGTATTTATAAAAGGCCCATCACCAAAGGCTATATGGCACAAAAGCCTCATGGCTATGCAGTAACTGGAAGGTGAAAGGAGAAACAACCCCATCCTGAAGACTAACTCTCACTTTATTTCAAGGTCTAGGTCTCTTCTTCCTGGAGAAGTAAAGGCTCCGGGGGAACCTCAGCACAGTATTCCAGTACTTAAAGGGTGGCTACAAGGAGGACAGAGGCTCTCTCTTCACAAGGAGCCACATGGAGAAGACAAGGGGCAATGGGGAGAGGTTGCACCAGGAGAGGTTTCATCTTAGTGTAGAAAGAAATTTTTTACAGTGACAACAACCATTCACTGTAACAACCTTCCCAGGGATGTGGTAGAGTCCCCATTGCTGGAGGTTTTCAAGATGTAGTTGGACAGGGTGCTAGATCATCTCATCAAGGCTTCCTTTCCCATGAAAGGTTGGACCAGATAATCTTTCAAGGTCTCTTCTAACTTAGGCTGTTCTATGGTTCTGTGATTCTACCCCAAAACCAAACATCCCTTCCCCTCTTATCCACCACAGTATTTACTTCCAGTGACAAGACAGACCATCAAGACGGCTTGAAAAGGACTTTCCCTTAACACCACCATCAGAGTATCAGTAGGTCCACCAGCGATGAGACAGTGTGAGGGCTGGTGGGAAACACCCCATAAAGACCTAAACCTTCCCTTTGATAAAAGCCCAAATTAGGGAATTCTTATGTCCCTGCAGCTATTAATTACCCTTTTAGTCCTTTTTCCTCCAAGTACAGTGGGAGACAGACTCTCTCTACTAGGAGTTGTTGACTTTCTGTGGTGCTCAGGGACCACATGTTGGAGCTGGCCGGAGCCGGGCTGCGAGGTGTTACTGCCTGACATGCCTCCTGCAAAGCACCAACTGCTATTAAAAGAACCCTAAACAAACACCATCAGCACACGCGCACACACACTGAAGGATGAAAAGGAAAGACGACTCAAGACCATTAGCTGGCAAATCTTGCAACCTGTTTCAACAAATTGAAACACAATTATCCTGGATTTCTCACATCCAACCAAGCTAAGGGAATGAGAGTTAACTTGCTGCATCTTTAAGCAGGAGACAGCCAGGCGTCTGGAGGAGCCTGGCCTGGATTTAAGTGGTGCCAACAGTGAGTGCAGGAGATCTTCCTTACGGTGGGTTTTGGGGGGAGGTTCGGATCAACACAGAAGGGACAGCTATGCCACAGGGTTACAGCCAGGCTTTTGTGATGAGCTTTACGTCCTCTGGATGCCAGGGCGCAGAGAAGTGTTAATTAAGTCGGGTTTGGGGGTTTCCCAGCTGGAGGCAGCACTCCTGCCCTGAAACCTGCTGAGGGTCATGTTCCTGAGCAACTGCTCTTGCTTTCTGGGGGCAGAAGGAGGGAATATTTTCATAACCAAGCTGAACCCAGCTCTAAAAAGCTCTATTATCCCTCCTTATCCTTATAACCTCTTTCCCCAGCCTTTGTTGTGGGCAGCATGCAGAATGAACAGCCTTTGACCCAACACCTTCTACAAACCAGCTGTGCTTCTGTTTGCAAGAGATCACACTGCTAGCTCACAAATCTACTGAGATCTTTTCTCTAAAAAGCTCATTTCACTGATTTAACACCACAGCTCCTTTGATAAAGGTGACAACAACAGGCTCAGAGGAAGAGAGCACTCAGGTCCTACCATCATCCCACCTAAACCCACCTGTACCAAGGGACAAGACGCTTCCAGCAGGACCAGAGAACACCCCGGTAAGACCTGATCCTGCTGGGTACCTCCATAAAAGCACAAGAAACTACTGAATGCAAACCAGTACCAACTCCCAGTTTGCCCATGCCTAAGCTTGCTCACAAACCCATCCCCACCACCGATCGAGCAGCCCCTACTGCCAGCCAGCAGTAATTGTTACGGAGCACAAAAGCCCAAAGAGTTTCCAACATCAGCAGCCACAGACAAGTACATTCAAAATAATTTATTTTGGTGAGGTTTCAATTATGTCTCATGGGAAAGCAATACTGAAAGAGAAAGAAATACTCTAACCCATGGGGAGACGTGGGTTTGGGCAATAGCATTACCAAGAAGAAAAGGCACCAGGAATTGGAACATGATGTTCGTTTGCCTACTTGTGAAAGAAATGGAGGGCAAAATCGTGGCCTAAATGAAAGCAGGAGCAGATTTGTCACCAATTTCACTGGAAACTTAAGATTTTCTCCACATATTGAGTGCACTTTGTGCAAAGGGGTGGACAGCACCCATGGTAACCTGATGTTGCACGAGCCAACGTGACGCACAAGCCAAGCGATCGACACACACGGAGCGTAGGGAAGGTTAACCTTATTTTAGGTGCTTACCAGACCTGCCTGCAAGAGAGACATGGACTTCTAGGAGTTACTGCAGACTGAAGAGTGCTGTCCAGCCTGCTTAGACCTCTCTGTGAGGCACAACAACCCTACGCCCAAGTGACCCCTCCAGGTCTCCTGAGCAGATGTCCCACCCGGGGCTGTCCTTCCTCCTGAAGACTCATGCTGGAGGGAGGAGAACCGATCCCAAGCTCCTCACCTTACATTTTAACTGGACTGATTTTGCAAGTTAAGGCAGCAATTTTATCTTTCCTTCCCCCCCCCCCCCCCCATTTATTGTTATCTGCAAAAGTGAAACAGTTCTTGGAAAAAACATGAGAAGAATCTGGAAAGATTTACGGCAGATGGAACAGTATGTAACGGAGAAAGATTTGAGACCAACAAAGCCCTAATCTATACAGTCTGGATTATTGTCAGATTTGTATTATTGCCTGTTTATAGGGGTTTATATTTGTTACATCGGATTTCCAGGGCAGGCTCTCCAGAAAGCTTTTTGCCTGCACTGTGTGCACAGAAAGGTCTTCTGGTTTTCCATCTGCAAATGTTCATCACTTATTAGGAGGATCAGAAGATACTTATTCCAAGGGTCTCATTAAAATCTTAACAAACACAATTTCACCCTAAAAATGTTGTGTTTCTGGTTGTAGGTCACTTCTGCACTTACAGCAAAAAAACTCCCTTTTGTGTTAAATATGGCTTTGAGGAATCCACCTTCTACTCCCAGCCTGCGACACAAAACCACATGAAGGAGCCACGAAAGGTTGTCGGGCTTCAAGAGAAGTGACGCGAAGCAGCCCAAGAGCGAAGGGTGTGGGACGCTGAGGATTAGCACGTTGTGTTACACTGACAGTCTTGAAGATGGCTGGAAAGTCCCTACCAGCTTCGTTCACGCTCCTGCTGACTTTGATGGTGTAGGGTCATGGCTTTAGTCATTCACTGGAGGCTTGCCCACAGGGAAGGGTAAACTGAATTCTAGGGAAAACCCAAGTTTCTCTGACCATTGCAAAGCACTGTGCAATGCTGCTTGAAAAAAAAAAAAACCAACAAAACAAGGCATGAAAATTATTTGGTACAAAACCACTGGGATTCCAATGTTTGAGAATAAAATCAGTCAGTTCTAGCGATAACCGCCCCGACGGGGGATTTTATGAATGGCCAAAAGAACAAAAGGAAACTCTGCCCTGCTGGATTTAGTAGCCAATTTGCACTCATAAAAATAATTATTTAGGCTCATCAAATTCTCCACGCAGGTTCACAAGTTTGCATGGTGCTTTCCGCCCAGAGAAGACGACCGTATTTCTACCCTCCAGACCCTACAATCTGCATAAGACAAAGAGACAATACTGGGCAGCAGCCAAAAGAAATAAAAGAGCCTTGGAAGACCGTTCTCCAGGGACTGCTATTGAATAACACTTTGCGTTTCCATTTAACCATCACAAAGGGGGATTCATTCCCAAAGCAAAGATGTCTCCTTTAGAAGCATCCCCCCGGTAGCCTCTCCGGCTCAGAGCTTTGGAGGGCACAGCCACGAGGTGCGCCCACCACTCTGCCTGGCAAGGATGGAGCCTGGCTAAATACTTGGGGTCAGCGTCCGAGGTTATGGGGAACAAATTTGGGATGCAATGCTTGAAAAGCGCTTAGCTTGTAGATAGTTATTCTTAGAAGCATTTTTGAAGCTATTATGGGGAGGAGAAGCTGGATTTGCTAATGGTAAAAGATGCCCTGCTCTGCGGTCGGCAGATGATGGCACGGTGTGTGCAGGTACCCCTTGTATACAGAAATAACCAGCTCTGCTGCTATAGTCCGGGTGCATATAGCCTCGTGCATTCATCTGACTCGCCCTACCTGACCCACACTTCAAAATCAGTGGCTCCGAAGAAAACATTAAGAAATAACATGGAAAATCCCAGTATCTCAGCGGCAGGTCAGGACGCTCTTGTAAGGAAGAAGAAGAGTTAACAAGAGCACAAAAAAACCACAAAACCCCCAAAACACAGGAAAGTGGGTTGAGAGGGGAGAACAGCAGCACTCCTCCAAATAAGCCTATAGACAAAACCACCTCTGTCATTGACCCTATAGTATCAGAGGGGAAAAAAATCACTTTAAATGCCACCTTTCTAGGGGAAAATGTTCCTAATTAATTGACAGAGCAGGTATTCGCAGCCAGAAAGATTTTGGGCTGGGAGGTGTTAATGCTCCCCATCTGCTGACAGTCAGCAGCAAATTGAGGTACCTGCAGCGTGATCAGGGTCTGCCCAGAAGACAACTGAGCCACATTTTCAGATAACTACAGCCCTGCTTGGTGCCACCGGCAGCCAGGACATGATGCCCAGATACCCCGGTGAGGGGCACTATGTGGTGTTTTCCCCGTGGCGGGGGGGAGCTGGGACAAGGAGAGCCAGCAAAGTCTTTCTGAGCTCAACAATTAGGGTCTGTCCTGTCCACAGTACAAGAAAGCCATGATATTTGAATTAAACCGCTCCCGCTGTCCCTAAAGGCACTGGCATCACCTTCCCCGAGCCCCGCAGCCCGGCACTTGCCAGGTACCAAATCGCACCGCGGGGCCAGCATGCCACAGTTATTTTTCCTGTTGCTCAGCTGATGCCAAGCCCTCTGCAAAGTTGCATTTTTCTTTTGTTTACACATTAAAAAAGGGGATAAAAAAAAAGAGGTGACCTCTCGCTAACCCCAGCCGGTCTATGAGAAGCTGCCGCTGCCTTCACCTCCGAATGAACTTTCAGATTATCTCAGACAAGATTCACCTTGCATTGAACTTGTACCCTGCGCGGCAGCACACAGTCACGTAACCTTGATTAAACATTACAGCGCAACGCGGCTATAAATTTAATGAGCATTATCGGCACGCTTCCTCCCGTCGTCCTCGGGCAGGGGGAGCGATGGAAATGCTGGGAGCCACTGGGAACCAGCCTGGTGTGCACCGGAACGGGCAGGAGATAGAGAAGCAGCTATTTGAGGGAATAGGAGAGAGACAGAGCAGCTCCTGTGCTGTCCTCTGCTCCTGTGCATGCAATGAGTTGTGTACGGGCTCTGCAGCAGCTCCTGCAGGAGCGAGCGACTCCGGGTGCCCACTGTGAGAGGGGACGACCCGTGGAGGGCTTGCACGGCTTTCTGCTCCGAAGACCCAAGAAAAAAACAAAAAGAAAAGAGCAACAAGGTGCAATAATGGGTCCGGCAGTCCCTTCACCCAGCAGGAAACCTTTCTCGGGCCACGGCCTCCTAAACTCTGGCTGCCCTCTTCACGCAAAGCGGTGCAGCCTGTCGCTGTCCTCCCATTTATTTTCGAGACACACGCGTGACGGGAGGCAGAGGCAGCCGCCTCATCATCTCCCAGCTGACACGTAAGGAAAGGGAGAGCTCAGCATCCGCGCTGGCGGCGGCTATTCCTGCCACAGAGGTCACTCAGCCGGTCGAGAGGAGAGAGTCTGGGCGGCGAAATAGATATGCTCAAGTTCAAGTGCTTGAAATACTTTCTTTTTTTAAAAAAAAACAAAAACACAACACTCAAAACTAAACTAATATATCCCCCGCTTTTCATGATAACTTCCTCCTTATCCTTGGCGGTTTTGTTTAGCAGATCTATTGTTCTCGGCGAGCCTTGCCCTGGGGTCCAATTTGACTGTGTTCTCATTTTTCCCCCTATGTAACTGATGCTTATTTCTTTAAGCTCTACTGTAAACAGAAAACACACTGCAGTGCCCTTGCCTGGCTTTGCAGGAGGCAGGCTCAGACCTGGAACTACTTCTTTTTGTGTTTTTTTTTTTTTATATAGGAAACAAAAAGATTGGGCTTGCTTGCTCCAAGGATTCAAACACCTGCGAGATGCGGGAGGACGGCTGTGGTACCTGCGGGTGGTCCGAGCTCGGAGCGGGGACCACACGGCTCTAGTGCTGGCTCTGCTGCTGCTTTGCTGGATAAATGGCCTTTTTCTGCTTGCAAGGCTGGAAACATGCCGGTTTCCTAATTATAGACCTCTATCAATGTTCATTAGGGGCAGGGGCTGAGGAGGTAAGCAGCATCGTTTGGAGGTGGCATGAAGTTCTTCGAGGAGCTCAGGGTGAACAAGAAAGCCACCAGACAGCATCCCCCTCGATGGGGTGGCACATGGGGAACAAATATAAAATCAAAATAAAACCCTTGCAGAGGGGAACACACCTTGGGATGGTTCGAGGAACGCAACAGGAGATGGGGGTTTGGGAAGGGTGGGTGATGGGGGCACCAAGATGCAGTTTCGTGCTTCCCATCATTTACTTGTCATGGGTTTGGTCCTCACCCAGAGAAACGTCCTCGCGCCAGCAGACAGCAAAGGGGGAGCTTGGGGGATGCAAGAACTGCTCGTGCTGCAGCACTGAGAAACCATTTTGAGCAAAATGAGCATTTTCCCCCCCATTTGCTGTCCTCATGGCCCCTCTCCACTCTGGTACCTGCACCAGCCTCCCAGGAGAAGACTCACTCCAGCACAGCTTGCAGCAGCCTGTCCAAAGGAGATGGATCCAGCATCACTCCAGAAGAAACTGGTGACACTGGGGTCTCTGCCCGAGACAGGGGATGCAAAGGACAGGGATGAGGGGACGGAGGAGGTGGCTTCAGATGCTGTCGGCTCCCACCAAAAAGGTTCGCTCAGCTTTGCAAACACACTGACTTCCAGAGATGTCCCCCCGCAAAGGCACCATCATTCCCCCTATCTAGCGGCGTCACCTGCAAAACTAATTTGGCCCGTGAAATAACCCGGCAATTTGGGTGGTTGATTAGAACTATTTTTATAAGGCCGCGGGATATATATTTCCAGAGTCTGAAATAGTGTTTGGAAAACAGCGAGAGCCATTTAGAGCCATTTAGCGTATTCTACAGAGAGGCAGACGCACAAGCAAATGGATATTTAAAACAGCTGTGAAGACAAGACTGGTAGGAAACATTTGGCTAAAAGCAAACACAGAAATAAAATAACTTTGCAGAAGGTTAGAAATCAGTGAATTTGGTAATGCCTGACTACAGGAAAAAAATAATTGTATTTCTTCAGCTTCTAGAGACTAATAAATTACCATGGAAAAAGTAAAGATTAAAGTCCATTATTTCACCTCCTATTTTCCATCCACACTGTAAAGAAGTCTCTTTTTTGGTTGAGTGAACACCACCAAACCTCCCCTTAGGACAGCTTATCACTCCTCTTAGCATCTACAGGATAAAGCAAACTTTACACGCCAAGGCCACCAAATCGCAGGGCTCCAGTTGGCAGCAATGGGCGAGCCGTTGCTTTTTGGGGGGTTCCATGCTCTAGATCCCAGACTTCCAGGTGAGCCCCCAAAAAAGTGCTTCCAAGAAGGGTTAAAAGAGGAGGATTTAAAATTCACACTCACGTCAGGTTTGTTTGGGAGCCTGGCCAGCCACCTCTCGCCCTACAGAAACCCTCTCCTTTCGAGAAAATATTGAGCTTACTTGAACCTGTTGCATTTTTGGTGGGTGCAAACCATTTGGGGAACTTTAAATTTGCAGGAAACTAATGTGTAGGGGAAAAAAAAAATACAGCATTCTTGTGTGGAAAGCATGAAACACTTGCTTTGGGCATCCTGAAAAACCTCCTGAAAATACCCAGGGTGACCAAAGCCCAGCTGCCAATTAATTAAACCCCCAAACCCTCGCAGGGCACACTTCCCTGTAACTAAATATGATGTGATGAAGAGGCTGAGCATCAGGAGGGATCCCAGCTGAAGCAGCATTTCATCCTGTTCTTGCATCTGCCGGGCTTGCGCTGCAGCCGGGCAGCCCTGGGTACAGAGACACACAGCAGGATTTATGGCTATTTGTTGTAGATAAAAAAAAAAAAAACCAACAAACCACCACGTTTGGAGGAGTCTGAAAACAAAAGCAAAGGCTTTTCCTTACGCGGTGTCACACTAACCTCTGGATGGCCTTGCACTTATTGTCACAGCCTTGGAAAGGTATAAACAAAGGCAGATTTCGGATGCCAAGAGCCGGGCTAGGAGACAAAGGAGAGGCACTGCTGCTGCGAAATCCCTTTTGCGCTGACATCCAGGGTATAAATCCCGGGAAGAGATGTTTTACGATGTGCACGCAGAGTTATCGCCCTATTATAAAGCAGTTTGTGGGGAAAAAAGGTGATAGCGGATGACAACAAGGTCCCGGCGGAGCAGGGAATTTGACACCCGTGGCCAGGGTGGCAATGGAGAGGGGGCACGAGGCTTTGCAAAGGGCTGGAGGAAATAGCAGAAAGTCCCTTTTGGGGTTAAATACGCTCTTTAAGCATATTAGTAGGGCTGCAAAGGGAGGGTTTAGGGTGGGAGTGGTTCCCGACGGCTGAGATGGGACCCCAAAAGGTGCTGTCCTGTTTAAGGACAGGTTGCACGGTGTGTTGCCCAAACCTGATGCTCCCCCCATCCCACCAGCGGCCAGTCCCAACGGTCAGCAGCATCTCAAAAGCAGCCCTTTTTTAATAACTGTGGGGAATTTTAAATGCGCCAGGAGAAAAGTGCTCTGGTGAGTTTGAAGTAAATATGGAGGGGGGAAAAAAAGGAGAAAAAATGAAAAGAAAGGGAAAAAGAAAGAAAAAGAAAGGAAAAAAGAAGGAAAAAAGAAAGAAGGAAAACAAGAGGAAAAAGAAAAAAGATAAGATGGAAAATAAAAATAATAAAAAAAAGACAGAGAAATTTGGTGTAGAATTAATTTCAGAGGAGGATCATTTGCCAGAGCAGATAAAAACTCATATATGGAACTCGCATCTGCTCAGGGAACTGCCATCCAGATTTCGGCACCAGACTTTTGGCTCCAGGTCTGACAGACCCATTAACTCCCAACTATTTCAGCGTGGCCATAGGTGGTGAAAACCCTCCAAAACCAGCAAGACCCTCAAGAATTCGGCCAGCTCACACGATGTCAGTGCGCTCAAGCCTAAACTAAACACGGCTCAGCTTTAAGTCCAGCCTTAGCGGCCTCGCTTTGGAGCCCAGCATCCCTTTTTCTGGGCAATTTCAGCCCAAAACGGGCGCTGGCACTATACAATACCACGCTGCGCGGTTTCCTTCTGTTGAAAGCGTTCCTTTTCCTCAAGGTTTCTCGGACGTCAGGGTTCACCCGTAGGTACGTGCATTTCCTTCACCGTTTTGCTGCCTCATTCGCCCCTTTCCGCCGCGTTATCCTGCTGCCTGCCCAGCGCGGCAGGCAGGAGCAGGCAGCCCGGCCACGCCGTCTGCTCGCCCTTTCCTGTGCTCGAGCGGCGGTGTTTGAGGAAGGATAAACCGACATGGATTTGTCTTTATTTACACCAAACTGTTTACTTTCGTCCTTCTTTTTTAATTTTATTATTGTTTGATAGGAACATAAAGCAGAAGCCCAGCAGATCAATGCCAGAGGCTCCCAACCAAAGGGCTTCTTGCAAACTTCCTTTCGGTTGCTGTAACATTTTTGCGGGGTTATGAACTCCTTAAACAAACAGCTGAGGTCATTGTTAGCTAAAAAAAAAAAAATAATTATTTAAAGAAATAAAAAAGCAAGACTAATGTTACAGCCAAAGTGGAAGCTGCTCTGCAGAAAAGGGAGCCGAGACGGTGCACGGCAAAATCTACAGCAAAAACCATCAAAGAATCACGAGTCTTGCACACGCTTTCCATCTGCCAGTCCAAGCCACTCTCTCCACATTATTAAGAAGACAAAACCTGGACTCGGAAGCCCCACCGTATTTTGAGATCTCAACTCCAGTTCTGAGGGTCACTGCCCAGAAAAGAGGAACTTCGGGCAGCAATAATACTGTCCCTTCCAATCTCTTGACATGGTATCACAAGATAAGAGCAATCCCAGCCCTTCCAGTGCCCAGGAGACAGCACTGGAAGGGCAGCAGATGGTTCCTGAGATACTCTGTCCTCCATTCAAACTTGTCCAGAAAAACCATTAGCAAAGCAGCATCGGTGTGATAGTCATTTATCACAGTCATGTATCTCATAATCACTTACATCAGGGATTCAAAAGACTTTTCATCCCTAAAAATCAACACTGAAAAACTACTTCTTCCTCAATAGGAAGAACTTTGCAAGAGCCATGTGTCGTCCCAAGGACATGTCCGAGTCACCGAGCAGAGGGTAATGGCATCAAGGCAGCTCATCTCCTGAGCAAATATCGACACGAGGTTTTCCACTGGCAGATACAGAGGTTTGCAAGTGAAGGCTCACGTTGTGGGCGAACGAGATATTTTAATACTACCCAAGGACTGCAAAGCTTTTGGTCCAGAAGAAAAGAAATTCTGCAACCAGGTATTTATGAAGAGAAGGTCTGATCAACATGAAAAGAGTTTAACTGGCTTTGTGTGCTGCTCCCAGCAGAAGAAGCTGATGTCCTCAGCCACCTTCCACCCAACTCCTTCAGGAGATGGTGATTTCCAGCAAAAACTTCCACCTGCAACCACACCAGCTGCACCCGCGGCAGAAGGCACCGTGCAGTTAAAGCACCGAGTATTAATAAGAAAAGGGATTTGGGAAAAGAAAGGGAAGGAATGCTGACAGCGTTATTATGGGAAGGAAATAAATCACAAACAGGGTGTTCATCAAAGCCAGAGGACGCCTGAGCGACCCTATCAAAGGCAATACGTGAATTAAGACAAAAGGAAGGAACGGGATATAAGCACGTTGCAACAGAAGAAGCAGAGAGGCCTCTTAACCTGAAAATTTACAGTCAGAAAGAAGAGTCTGCCTGGCTGTCTCTACACCCAACCTCTTCCCATCTCTTGATCCATATGGGATAGAATTACTCGTACATCCCCGGAGGCAATCGCATGCAGGGTTTCATTTCCAATTGCCAGCGATACTACAATTTCCACTCAGCAGGATTGCTCTCACCCTTTGGTGAACTTCGTAGTTTTGGAGAACCAGCCTGGAGTCTGCAGTTGCTGTCTCCCCAGAGGTTTGCTGTAAATCATACATGAAGAGCAGGATCCATCTCTAACACAATTCACCCTCACCTACAGCAGATCCAGCAGAGACAACCTGGACGTACAACCCCAGGAGAAGAGAAGTTGGGTACACAGCGCTTCTTGCACCCCTGAAATCTTCATGCAACATCAAAACTCTGCAAAGAAATTCCTGTTTATTTGCTGCTGCTCATTCCTCTTTGCTGCTAACAAGCCTCTCTCTGAGCCTCATTTTTCATTCCTGCCTTAATGCTTTCTCCCACATTTCTTCCTCCTGCTTTGAGATTTTCCTCTCTGAACCACCGGCTGTGTCTGATACTCTTTTCTCTTTAAAAAGGGCTTGTTTTCTGAACAGCCCAGAAAACCCCCAGTCTCCCAAGGCAGAAGCATGAATAAATTAAGACAGTGAATTCAAAAAGAAAGAAAAAATTAAAAATAAATAAAAGCCAAGCAAGCTCATGGCATGTGCTGAACTTTCCTTGTGCTCAAATAGAAATTTTTCATGACATCTCATCACTTATTTAGTCTGCGGGTCCGTGACCTTCTGCACATTGCTGTACTCCACTGACAGACGAGTAACACCTCTGCCCACCTACACCCTCACCCAGCCCCAGAAGAGACAGTAAAGCCTCCAGAAAAACCCAGCTCCACTTGAAAGAAAGCACATTTAAAGAGTCGATAGTACAACTGATCTACAGGACTGCTGAGCTGAGTAAAAATGAAAAGAAGAAAAAAATATCCTTGTAGATTGAGAAGATTTAGAAAGAAACCAGCGGAGATGGTTATTAATCATCTGCCTGCTCAAAGGCTTGATCTAATGCCTAAAGCAGAAGTGAAAAGACGATGCGATGGGCAAGAGGGAAAACAACGCTGCTTTTAGCAGCCCAGAGAACCTGGGGATTTTGCTATTCTCCTCCTCTTGCACCGCGGACGTGGGCAATGTTAAATATCGCGGTGCGTGTCCAACCTGTCCCTGGGAGGGAGCCACCAGCAGAGCTCCAGCAGAAGTTCTCCTCCTCCTCCTCCTCCTCACCTGAAGCAACCTCGTGGTCACGGCTGCTCCGCACAGGGCAGCACGGCTTTGTCACCCTGGAGGGACATAGAAAATAACTAAAGGGGAAAAAAAAAAAAATCAGCTTTCTGCAGATTTTGAGGTGTTTGCGCTCCCACTGCAAAATCCTTCGGTGGTGAAGACACCGCACCAGAGAAGCAGCTGTGATGGGGTTGTGAAGAGTCTAAAGAAGCTGCAGAAAACACTGCGGCACAGTCGTTATCATACACAGCGGTGATGCTGTTGTGGGTGAGCTAAGCCCTCACATGCTCCAGGAAATAAAGATGAGCAAATAAAGCCCAGACACGGTTTCAGAGATGCTGAAAATTGGCAGCTCAAAAAAAAAAATTAATTAGACCACATGGGACTTAAGGGTCAGGTCATTTACAGCGTCAGCCAGGGGCTCGTAAAAAGGACCACGTCCTAAGTCCTAATCAAGTGTTTTGGGGAGCACCAAATTAAGCGAGCGTGGCTTTACAGAAATTTATGTCTTGTGACTGACTGACTTTGATACAAGGATGGGCCAACCCCGGGTGAACCTTATCCCATCTATAAAACCCCCTTCCCACTGGATTCTCTGGGTGTAACGAAGCGTGAACTCCCGGCGCAGCCCCTCGCGAGGGACAGCGCTTGCTGGACTTCCCCTCTTATCCTATTTCCATGAAACTGGTAGTAATTTAATAACCCTCCACCCTGCGTGAAATTTCAGCGAACTCTTTCGATGAGTTCAAGAGGTGTTGGGAGGAGCGGAGGGGGAAACGCACGGGCAAAACTCGCAGCCAATGTGATTGCCTGGGTCTTGGTTTCCTTTGGAAAGGGTTAGAGTAGATAAAAGATTACATTACATAGATAAAATTATATATAAAAGATTATACATTATTATATATAATTTATATTATATATTATAATGCATGTAATCTATTATATTTTATATTTCCAACATTATGTTTTCTATATTATACATTTTATATACCCCAGGTAAAATTTATGGGCAATTCAGTATCCTTCTGCCAAGGGGCATCACAAAAGAGAAAAAGAAATTTCAGCGAACTCTTTCAACGAGTTCAGAAAGGGTTGGGAGGAACAGAGGGGGAAACGCATGGGCAAAACTTGCAGGCAACATGACTGCCTGCCTCTTGTTTTCTTTTGGAAAGGATTAGACTAGATATAAGATTATATTATATACTATATATTATTATATTAAATTATATATTTATATATCATTGTATGTTCCATGTTATAATATATAATATTATATATAATTTTATGTATTTTTAATAGATACAGATATATCTATCTATCTATCTATCTATAGATAATGTATTTGGGGGTTGGACTAGATGACCTTTAAAGGATCCTTCCAATGCAAACCATTCTATAATTATTTGATGTGCTGTATATCCCAGTCAAACTATACGGGTAATTCAGCATCCTTCTTACCAAGGGGCATTACAAAAGAGAAAAAGAAAAGGTTCAGGATGGAGAGACAGACTAAGAAGCTGTAACTGTGAGGAGAAATCAAGTAGTGAAGGGCACAGAGTGTTTGCAGCTCAAGATTTTGGAAAAATAAAAGTGGGGGGGACCACAAAGGAGGATTACAGAGTGTGTGCTGGGAGAATGGGTGCACATCACATGGCAAGGGAGAACCACCACATGCAGTTCCCTGGGGGCTTAAGGAAGCAGCACAGTTTATTTAGAGAACTGAGAAGGATGCTGCTGTACCTGGACCTGTTGCCCCTGCTGCAGTCATGGACTTCAGCCACTAAAGGGATTCAGTGGAGACAGATTTATTGCAATAATTAATGTTGATTAAGATCTAGGATCAGACACGGGATGAATCTGATTTTTTTTTTTTTTTTAGTAATAACTTACTTGGAAACAGCAGGAAAAAAAATCCCTAATTAATTTCAAATCCATGACAAAGAAGTCATTTAACTCTGGGAAAGTGAACAAGCCTGGAGTTATGAGTATAATTTAAAGCCGATAAGGATCTGACCCATCCTTTGTGGTTTATGGAGTTTGAAGGGAGGTAGTCTTCCCCAGCCTGCCTCCATGTGAGCATCCTCGTGGAGGCTGGGGAAAGGGGAGGGCTCGCATCTCTCATTACTCTCCCCCTCAAGGCCTCGCTGTAGAGTTTACAATTTAATTTTCTGCATTTGTAATCTGTAGCCCTTGTGTATATAATGTCTAATGAAAAAGGCCTTTTTTAAATTAACATGGTATTTGGAAAAAAAACCCATGTGTTTCTATTTCATTATCAAACTACATTTATGAAGAAAAAAAATACTCGAGCAGAGGGTGATCAGATTTAGTTGGCAGGGACACAGGACAGTCAGAAAACATAGATACCCTTACGTAAATGTCTGCACAACATCAAAATGCCTTTGGGTACAACTTTGTTCCTGCTCAAGTTAATAAAACTCCTCCAAGATTCAGGGCTTGATGCATCAGCTGCTTGTGCATCCACCCGAATCTTCTCAGCCTCTTCCCCTCATCCCCTGACCCTGCCCGGTGCCAACCCCATGATTCGCTCTCCTGCTGACAACAGATGAAATGTGGATCCTCTGAAGAAACCGCTCTGCTCTCCTACCTTTCCAACTCCTTCCTTTATGGATGGGTTCCTCAAGAAAACAAGGTTCACATCGTTATTCTTCATTCAGTTAAATACTTTTAAGGGTCAATCACAAATACAAACCGGCAGGTAGAGACCTCAAAGTTGTAAACGTGGAGAACCCCGGAGTGCCTGGAGCTCCAGGGATCCCTGAAGATCACTTGGTCCCTACTCAAGGCACGGAGCTGGAGCAGCTTGCTCATGACATCACCAGTTTGGGTTTAGGTATCTCTAGAGATGGAGACTCCACAACTCCCTAGGGCAATTACCTGCCCTGTTTACTCAAAGCAGATGGCCAGCTAAAGAAGACAAGACCATACAAGAAAAGCTTAGCTCTATTAGACACTAGAGAATCCAAACAGGGGTGAACTGATGAAATCAGACTTCCTAATGACGCTTCGGTGTTTCCCCTGTTTCAGACATTTATCAGGGTTGGAAAAGATGCTTGGCAAATCAACTGCACATCTTCAAGAGGGCATCGAACCAACCTCTTCTCCGAGCAAGCTCCCTCTGCCTCTCTGAAACCACTTCCCTCCCTGCTATTTCTTGGGCATATGCACTTTTTATTCTCCTTTCTTTTCTACCACTATGTCCTCTGGCTCCAGGCTTTTTCCTCATCTCTATTGCTTAGGTTTTTTAATCCCAGCACCTCAGAGGGAGGAAACTGTCCTGTTTTCCTTATTAATCAGAGATCTCTGGCATTGACCACAAGAAAAGCCTCCAAGAACGCTGCACTTTTTGGTTCAATGCATTTCATCATAATAGAGCTACCAGCATGCAGAGTTGATTTAGTTTTGCAATTTTCTGTGGAAATATCTTCCAAGCGCTTGCCTTGGCCTCCAGAAATCCTCTGCTACACTCAGAGACACGGCAGGAATGTCCCAGAAAAGCAGTTGTGTTTTTAGTAGCTACCACATTCCTCAAAAGTGTCAGTTAAGCCATTGTACTAACTCTGCAGTGTTGAAAGCTGGGGGGGGAAAATGGTATTTCCATCTGAATCTTGAACATCTATCGTTAAAATGTCATCGTGAAGGAAGTCCATCACCAGCAATGCAAGCCCACCACATGTGTTTGGAAAGCACCTACCCACGAGCTCAGCCAGTGTCCCAAGCTGGGGACAAGTTGTTCCTTCGAGCATCCTCTTCTGCACTGACAGCTCACCTGGGATTTACAGTGTTTATTATTGCAAGGCCGATCCAGGAAATCACCTGTCACACCTGCATTTCTTTAGAAGAGTCTAGATACGGACAAATCCAGCTCTTCTGGTCTCCTCGCTGAACAGAGGTCTGTTTCTCCAGAAAAGAGCATTTGAGCATATTAAACAATGAGGCTTCCATTTTCCCAGAGGGGTTATCCCATCTGTTAATACAACCTAAGCACCCCAACTTCAACCATCATCCCCCCATCACCTCCTCTAGGACTGTAATTACACTCCATCTTTTTTCTCAGGTGATTCAATACCTTCCCAACACTGGAGAAGAGCAAACTGGTGCAGCTGGGCTCTCCACCACTAAGCAATACCAAAAACAAAGGTGAATTCCTGATAGGAGAGGACAGAAACAAGACATGGAGATGGAGGCAGGCAAATATTTAGCTACCAACCCTGCACCATGATTGAGACAACAGCCATGACCACCACAGCCTGTGCACAGCCACTGCGAGGTTTATGTATAGGCAGCTACATCCACCCTGCACCCATCCAAAATTTAAGAGCTGAATAAAGGAGGTAAGATAAAAAATCAGCATCCACGTGAAGACGGACAACTGAGGCACAGAGACATTCCTGGCTAACAATTCAACACAGGTGTAGGGCCTGAATCCATCCTTAATCTTCCTAAAATAATAATAAAAATCTCATTTAACCTTATTATTCTCAAGGCAAACACCTCAGGAGACACGGTCCCCTGGCACACACCGATGCAGGCTGCGCTGCTATGGTTTCAGGCTGGGAGAGGTCTGAGCTCTGAGTTTCCTTGATTTTTATCAGGGTTCACTCACACTGGCATTATTTCAAGATTGCCTTGGGTACTTAATCCTATTTCAACACTGGATCTGACCTCGTCGTGGCGTGAACTGTAAAGTGAGTGTTCCTCCAAGGTTACGGCCACGAGAGGGACCGGGGAGGGTGGCTGGCAGGGCCGTAAGGAATCCATTTTTCTGTTGCAGGGCTCATGTAATTCTATTCAATGCAATTTATTAATTGTTCTCCTAGCATGTTGGAAATATGGTGTATCACTTTTGATGGGAGTTACGCAGAGGGCACAAGGGACAGCATCCCAACGGGGAAGAAACCTCATACTCACAGCGTTGCTATTGCCTGCATAGAGTCCTCTGAAAATTAAAGGTATTTTTACCCAGCATAAAGCACACACGTAATGCTGAGAGATGATTACGATTTTCAAAGTTCTGACCTGAATCCTGCAAACTTTGGATTCTTTAAAAAGAAAGAAACAGAAAACCACAACACCTGGGAGGAAAACACATCTTGCATTACCATCGAAGCCTCCTTTTTCCTCCTATGCTCCTTTCTGAACTCGCCTTTGGAAGAGTTAAGCAGTCTGTGTTTTAAATTCAGCCACATCAGCTTTGATTTACTGCGGCAGCAAATTGCTATTTATTAAAAAAAAAAGCGAACTTTGTCAGGATTCAAGTTCCCATCCCTTTCAGTTTAAGAGTCTTTAACTTCATTACCTTGTTCTCACTTGATGGGACAAAATAAAAAGCAGGACTGAATGGGTTTTTCTCTCCTAATTTTTTTTCTACTGGTTTTCAGCTCGTTCATCCTCTCACCACCAAGGAAAGCATCATGATTCTTTCTGATTTTGTAGGGCCTCAGCTACTAATCACCGTCTATGACACTTTCCCCTTCTGTTCTGCATTACAATTCAAAGCTCCCTCTCTGCATCGACAACTTGTTTGCGGCAATTCCACATGCCGTTAAGTAAACGGAGTTGATAACTCAGTTAGAGAGGAGGCTAAGACAGGGCTTTTGCTCTCAAAGAAAAATCCTTCAAGTCCAAAAAGCCTGGCGAGAAACACAGGGATGGAAAACAAGAGCAGCATCCTCCACTCCAGGCTGCCGGTGACGCTGCTTTGCGCGATGCCCTAGCCCCAGGACGTAAATCCTGCCTGTAATCTGGGGGCTGGTGGAGGAGGAGGTTGGAACCTCATGAAGCTACGTTGGGCTTGGTGGCATGAGCTCAACTTCTGGTTTTTACAGCTGCTTTGCCGTGAATTTCAACTTGTGCCAGGCTAAGGCACCCTGATGCGCCCTGCGATGCTTTGCTGCAGCTCTGTTCAACGATCCCCTCCTCATCTCGACTCCCTCAGCTGCTTTCCGTCTGCGCGGTCTACCCAAGCATTTCAAAACATGCCGTGATGTTGTTTATGAAAACTAATCTTGCTTTAACGGCCTCTTTTGCCAAGCAGATTTTGCTATGATTTCATACCCAATATTTTTGTCCATACAGATGTCTTAAATTTTCTTCTGATTTTATTTATTGATCATATAACATTGATAGGATGTTCCAGAGATAACTACAGACCAAAAGCAATTAACCCAGCGTTGAACTTCAGTTCCGAAAAGCGGCAGCGTATAACCAGGCGTCCGACGATGCAAGATTTTTGCAGTCATTCATGATATTGTTTTACCCGATCATTAATAATAAATTGAGATTGCTCCTCAGCAGGCTGAGTCCGATAAGCTTCAAAGAGCCTCCCCAGTGGAAGTGCCACCATCTGACACCATCACATCTATCTGAGCACATCACTTGCGTTGGGAGCCAACAGCAGGGCTGAACCCAGGTCATTGCCTCCGTGTAATAGCTCCCCAACACATTTCCACTCAAACGGGGAGGTCAAGGAGAAATTGAAGTATAACCAGCCCCACGCTGGTGGAGCTGGTCATTGACGCTGGGGAGCTTGCAGGGCACCTACGCTGCAAACCAGCCTTGTGACTCAACTTCATGCAAATATGCGCTGTGCGGTCCACATCACCTTGGGGTTAAAACACTAGTGACCCCCCTGACCCCCCAAAAAATCAGGATCTGAATTAATTTTCTAGCCACCTCGTATCAGGGACGGATCTAGAGTAACTGAAGGTCACTCAGCCTTTCCCCTGCATCACCGGGTGTTCACATATTCCCCCTTTCCTCCCCCTCCAAAGCCTCTGAAATACAAATTACTTTTGCAGAAGAAATGGAAACTTGATCATTAAAATTAGATAACTGAACAAACTCGCAGCCAGGGCTGGGGCCCGCTAAATCCAAAGCCAAGATCAATTTTGTTAGGAGGGAAAACTGTCATTTAATCGATAGCCATGTGCAACCTATTATTCTGATGCTTGACATAAGCTCTCGCACGGTGCGTTAACACGGCCGAACATGGAGACTTTGCCCAGCACAGGCTTGGCTGCTACTGGGAATACTTAAGACGATACCATCTGCTAAGCCTTTAAAGCTGGGGTGACATTTTAGGTGACCGGTGAAGGGTGGAAGTGTTTAATTTAGGACACTTTCCGGTACAATCATAGCAATAGGAGATCTCATAGATAAGTTACACTCACCAGCATCCTTCTGGGATATTTTTTTTTTCCCCTTTTGCTATCCAACAGGACAAAGGGGCCTTTATGGTGTTTTTAGCAAGTCTGTTTATTTAGTACATATTGTGGCTGATCTGCTGTTGAAATATCATCCATTTTCCTCCCCTGAGAGATACTCAAAGGAGCAGCAAGTAATCAACTTTAAACAAAAAGGCCATCTAAATATACAAAAAGAGGAGAACAATAGCAGCATTAATTATAAACCAGGCAGGCAGGTTTCCAAGGGGAATTCATATGCAGAGAATTTGTTTCTGCACAATTTATTTCTCTCTCTGGGGGCTCAGAGGAGCGGCGGCAGCTCAGAGTGGCTCGAACGGAGTGTTATCACAGGGAAAGGAGCGGGAAGATGAGGATGGAGGGATGGGGGAAGAGAGGTGTCAAACAAACCGGAACCAACGCAGGCCAAAACCAGCAACAGAACCATAGCCACATAATTTGGAACTTGGAAAAGAGACGTATGCCCTTGGTCCTGCTTGGTTGTTGCAAACGATAAATAGCAAAGGCAGGGATGTGTCCCACAGCTCTGTGCAAAAGGGGGACTGGCTAAAATCTTATCACTTTAATAGGACCCAAAAATCTTCCCTACATGCAGGGAATGTGCTGTTCTCAGACATTTTGTAATCCGTTTGACCCATCTCCCACTGCTGGTCCAGCAACCTCGGAAAAAATCCCCCAGGATTATACAGCAGCTGGATGCTCAAAAGAGAGCTGAAGGCTGAGGTCCAGCCAGCACTGTATTATGCACATCTATCTCGGTGCTTAAAAAATCCCCAGACAAGCCAGGGAAGTGTTTTGGTTTTTAATTCAGCTCACAAGGAGCAAGTTCAAGGCAGGATTTGTGCTTTAACAAGGTGTCAGTCCTGCAAGTGTTGGCCAAGGAGCATCAGTCCCTAAGTGAGCCCAGGGGAAACCCTTGCCTGGAAGAGACTGCACTTTGGTCTTCTTTAACCCAGCAAAAGGAGGAGAAAAGCACATTTGTGAGATGCCAGAGAGGAACAGATAAAGGACTCCATGAAGGAGGTCCCACAGGTACCCAGCAAGGCTCGTGCACAGCCTGCAACACGCCTCTGGCGTAAGGGAAACAAATATTCAGAGGCATCCAAAGGACTTGCCATGGAGGGACACATGAGGAACAGAGCTCTACATCTTATCGATGGGCACTTCCCACCCGTGCAAAACCTCATGTGGTTCCAGCAGCTCAGGAAGAGTCTCCCTAATGATTATAACAACGCACAAATTAAAAGCAAATTTTCAACGCTGAGCAAAAGGCCTGCGAGACACATGGGAGTCATTTGTGCATCTTCCTCGGCTGACGTTATGCATCCAGTTTCAGAGATGGTGATGCAAAAGGGATGGGGATGGACTGGCGAGCTGTCAGGGGACAGCACCGGGGACAAGTAGATGAAAAAAAATAATCCAGCCATACAGGTGAAGAGGATAAATATATCCTCTCCAAGGAGGACCAGGGAATGACATGCTTCAATTAAAACCAACTAACATTGATGTTCAACAGTAGAAAAGCTCTGGTAGCAGCAAGGACCAGCGAGCGCTAGGTCAGATGGTGCAGGGGAGCCCACAACTCCCCATCATCGGGGTGTTTTTAAACAACAGGATGGCAAAAGATTGTTACAAATGACTTGGACCTAGCGATGAATATCTCTTGTCAGAGAGATCTCTCCACATCCCTTCTAGACCTGCTTTCTGTGGTTGGGTTGGTTAGACAGCCATTCACCCAGGACCTTAAATGCAAGAGGAAAAAGCAAAAAGCAACGTGGTGCAGCAGTATTCTGTTATCTGCCACTTGTGAACACCTTGGGAGAGGTGTTCATCCGGCACAAAACAGGCTCAAAGCATCCAAACCATAAAACCTTACAAGCAGCCTCCAAAAGATACCAAGCTCTATTTTTCCCTTTTTAAAGAAACCGGAAAACACAACTGAAATATCCTCTTTCCATACAAAACAGGGTCTCCACCAGCTACTTGATGCAGTGCAAAAGGTGACTATTGAAGGAAAACCCAAGTATTTTGCCCTACTAGCAATCCTGAACAGAACAAGGTGGGCGGAGAAGCTGGGTAATGCCAAGGGTGTGGAAACTTCTTTACGCGTAGCCAAGCAAACCTAACAGAAAAGCAATAAATATTTGCACAATATTTGCATGTCACAGGCGTACAAAGACATGGAAACTTTGGGTTTCATCTCCTGCTGAGGAAGCCCTACAAGGTGGACCGGAGGCTCAAGGGGTGGATGCAGGAGCATGGAGAAGACGCATCCTTAGTTTGCACCAAGCGTTCCCACCATCATGTATCCAGCCAGTGGTACGGGCCGGTTTCATGAGGTTTTTCTGGCCAGGTGACCACAGGAGGTATGGACTGTCACGGGAAACCATCACGGACCTGAGCATCCCAGCCTGACCGCAGGGATCTCGCCACTTGCCTGCTTTCAGCAACAAGTACAGCCACAGCACTCAAAATAACGAGGAAAATTCTTATTTAAAGACCAGTTCCCAGGAAAACTTCACCCCAAACCTCAGCACTCTCCTATGACACAGATAAGGATTTGAAATACAGCATGAAACCACGTTTTCATCTACAGACTTTTGATGACAAACTGCAAAATCTCAGGCTCCTTGGCAGTTTATCATTAGAGCCCTTGACTGAAGTTTATGGAGCTTGGATCAAATCACTTAAACCCTGCTTTAGTTTTACAGAATATTTTACAATATATAAAAAGCGGTGACTTTTCAGAAAGAAGCTTTTATAACTTTATTTTTTAAATATATATATATATCTTCCTATTCTTGTTAGCTGTATGGATGGAACACACTCATGTGACACTGTACAAACCACAGCTGGGCATGATGTATCACGGAGATGCAAAATAAATGTTTTTTAAAGGATTACCAAACTATCTGCTTCAGGGCACAGATCACCCTCTCAGAGCTGGGGGTGAAGGAGATGTTTCTTCCCTGGCTGGTTTCTTGCACCTTCTTGGAAACAGTATCAGGGAGTGCCAGGTCAGCTCTGAGATGGCAAACACCAAGACAACACGATATGGCCATGAAGCAGCAAATTCCAGCTCAGTTTTCCAGCTCCTTCTCCCTCCTGGCTACAAATCAATGCTGCTTAACGGTGCCCTTTGATTTGGGACCAGGCAACATGAAGTACCATCCCGCATCCCACCAGCAGCCCCCGCCGCTGCGCAAGTCCCCCGAGGTGACACCGCCGAGGGGACACCCCAAGCCTTGCTGGTGTCAGAGCACCCATTTCGGGATGGATTTTGCCCCAGCAGCTCGTGCATCCCCAGCAAAAGCCTGACCTGCAGCCACCAGCACCCAGGGACCTACATTTAAGCCTTGACGGCAGCAGGGAGAGGGCTGGCTGTGGCCGTGTGCTCCCTCCCCGAACCTGATCAGGATCCCGTAACCCTGATCAAGCGATAACCACCAGTGGTGATCGTAATGGATGTGTCTGGTCGTGATGGTTGCATCCGTCTCAAAGTGGATTCGGGGGAGACGGATAACACAACAGCCAAGGGCTAATTTGAGCAATGCGCCCACCTAACCGCAGTGCTGGGCAATGTCTGACTCAAGCCAAATTTGGAAGAAACTAACACCTGTAGTTGGTATGTAAATATGACTATGAGTCAATTAACTTACTCCGTAAGTAGTGGACAGCCCACGGCCTGTTGAGCTCTCCTGCACGGCAGTGGGCTGCACACCAGGGTCTCCCCTTGAGTAGGGACACCTCTCAGGGTTACTCCTCCAAGTTGAGAGTTTCCTTGCTGCAACAGATTCTCGGTAAGTGATTAATAGCGTGCTAAACTTTGAATTGTTAAGTGATATCAAGGATTGATTGCGTATATATAATCCTTTAGATATAAACCGTTGACCAAGTCTGGGACTAGGAGTGGATCCAGCCGCACCTAGACTCCTCTCTGAGAAGGAGGTGAGAACGCAAGAGGGTCTGCTCTGAACCTCCTGACTCAACGGGAGAGCCTCCCTCACATTTTGTCTGGCCCTGTCCTCTACGCATTCAATACCAAGCGAGCCTCGCCATCGGATCTTGTTAAGCCGCTGTCACATTTACTATCAAATTTCGTTAAATCACTGTTTTACATCAATAAACATATTGCTACTTCTCTCTTACGAGCGAAGTGCGTCACACCATCCGTGGTGCTGGCAGGTCCTTCCCGGAGCTGGTCCGGCACCAAGCTCACACCGGGATTTGGGTTTGGCGTTTTGTGTTCCCCCCGCCTCCTCGGTGCCCACGCACGCACCGGGAGGGTTTGCGACCAAACCTCGGCCACGTCATCGTGGAGGGAAGGCAAGCAGAGGGTCCGGCGGGCAGCGAAGGCACCTGGCTGCCTAGCAGCGGGGTTGGCCAGTGGCCACCTGGCTTGCCCCGAGCTAGCCTTCGCGAGTTGGGGGGATTGCCCCCTGTTCTCTAACGGGCAGCGCTGCCAGCTCGCAGCACCCTCCTTGCTGCCTGTCCCACTTGCTGCCTGCCCTGGCAGTCGGACCAAGGGGACTCCCCACGGTGCAACGGGGACAACGCTATCGGGAATAGCAAGCCAGCCCCGTATCTTGACCGGCAAAAACAAGCTGGGTCGACATGGACGGGACCCTGGAGGGCCTCACCTGCATGGACTTAGTTTTTATTCTTATTTTCCATTCTCTAAATATCCTTTTTTTTCTTTTCTTTGAGCAAAAAGGGCTTGGTCGTGCTCCTCCACTGAACACCTTGGCCGTCACCGGGCTCACTGCAGCTTCATTCCCAACACAGGCGCGCTTCAGGCTCCTTTCAACTCCAAATGACCTCACCTGCTTAATTTTTTTGAAAATTTTTTTTTTCTCTCTTTTGTCTATGTGGACTAAATTTCTGTCAACAAAGCTGAAAGGCCAAGTAGAGTTCACAGTAACAATTCACATTTCTTAGCAGGTTGCCCAGAACTAAACCCTATCCTTAAACACGAATGTACAGTAGCTTTAAGAAACCGAGAAATATAAATCCTAGTATAGAAAATACTAGTATATCAATGCCTGCTGGACTGATTTCTACAAGCCGTGACCATAACTCAGTGAGCCTGGAGAACCTCATCTGTCGGATATTTATGTGGTGCTTTAATTGCAAGAACAAAAACAACTTTCCAAGCCTAACATATGCTGTATTTTGAAATCCTGACAATGGTGGCTCTCAGCATCATAAATTACACCTGTCCCCTTTGCAGAGCCAAAGCAACACGTGGATCTGAAGTTTCTTTCTGGCAGCTCGCTTGCAAGCAGGGTTACACCGGCTGCAGGCAGCACGGTACGAGATACCACCCTCGGCTGCAGGTCCGGGTTCAGCTTTGAATAGAATATAGCGATTTATATGAAAGAGTATAGGGATTGGGTTTGATGCACTGCCTTGGGTACCACTGGCAAAAAGATGCCAAGCATCTCCTGCCTGGTATAAAATGAGCACAAGGTGACGCTCCCTGAATCGCAGCACCGAAGACCAAATTTGCAGGAGCTTGCAAAGGGATTAGCGCGCTCCCAAGGAAAGCCCGGCTGGCCGGAGTCGTGGCAAGGCTGGAGTTAAGTTTGCTGTCCCGCTGTCCGCATTCACGCCTTCCATGGAAGATTTTGGGCTTTAGTGATGCCGGTAAGGGCAGGTTAAATTGATTTTAGAAAGCATGGTAAAGCCAAATGTTATCCTCTGCAAACAGCTTGGCAGTCCTGATCCTGTTACCTGTAACCGTAAGTCACAAAACCCCATTTAAATAGGAAATTATTCATCTGCAGTTGCACAATGGCATTAAGGTAGGCTCAAAGCTCCTTTTCAAGAACAGTAATAAATGGCCAACAGAACGGGACTCACGGCCTCGGGGCCGCTCGCTGCCAGCGCCGCCCGTCGCCTGTGACAGCCCGGCGTGACAGGCTCCACAATGTCCGTGTACCCCCTTTCAAGAGATTTCTTTTGACAAGCCATAGTGAGCAACGAGAGGGTTTGAATGCTCACGGCAGGCTCGAGCCTGGGGCTACGGTAGGATGCTGCCACATTATGCTGCATTTTTTCCTTTTTTAAAAAAAAAAATTAAAATTTTTTTCTTTTTTTCCATTTTTCTCTTTTCCCTTTTTTCTTTCTTTCTTTTTTTCTCCTTTCTTTTTTCCTTTCCTTTTTCTCTTTTCCTTTTTTCTACTACCACGTTATGCTGCATTTTTGCCTTTTTCTCCCCCCCTTTTTTCCTTTTTCTTTTTCCTTTTTTCCTTTTCCCTTTTTTATTTTTTCCTTTTTTTCTCCTTTTTTCCCCATTTTTTTCCTCTCTTTTTTTCCCAGGGAAGAGAGATGTAACAGCATGAGGCAATTCCTACAGCCAAAGATATTAACACAGACCAGGAGTGATTCCCATGAAAGATGCCTGCGTGATGCCAAGCCCATCACTGCAGCTTAATGACCTTCACAGCTCGTTGATGCTAATAGGTCCGAGCCACTCTCGTGCTTCACATTCTCCTTTGCCATCGGCTTTTTGGGCTTCACTTCACCCCTTCGCAAACCTAAGGTGGGAGTACGAGGCTCTGGAAGACCTGACAGTTGTTTTGCGTGGCTTGTCGTCTGCAAAGCATTTATTTTGGGGGGAAAAAAATGAATTACACTTAGTAACAGAGAGGGTTATTAATATTATAACATACGGGAGGTGAGCGCACGTGAAGCCAAACTTTTCTATAGTCTAAACAGCTGTAATGCTCCAAAGTTATAAATCATCCAAAAATGGAATAAAAACAATACATATCCATATTTAAAAAAAAATAAAAATCACCTGTACTCAATTACACCATCAACTCCATCAAGGAATTCCACTGACATGGCAGAGCCAGAGCACACCAAATTAACCCCTTCACAGCCTGTCAGATCAGCCACTGCCGTGTGTTAGCCATATACATTACCAAAAGCATCATCATCTATTTTGCAGGTTTCATTTGTCTTCTGAATTTTCAAGGCACTAGAAAGTAATGGAAAAGTGGTAAATACTATTCTTTAGCGGAAACAGTAGGAGTTTAAACGTTGACTCAAAGCTGCGCCATAAACTACAAATCTAAACAAGCGGTGGATGATAAATGCTCCGATGAATCTCAAAGCCAGTACCTCACAGCAGTAAACACGCTGTCAACCATCCTTCCTAAAATGAAACACATCATAAGGTCGGGTTTTCCACCAGGTTTCCTGGTGTTTCACGTCCTTTCTCCCTAAGCCAGGGGGTCTCAACCTCTTTTTGATCTGCTGAGCTCTCCAAATTCAGCAGAGAGAGACGTAGGCTCCTGAATAATTAATTGAAGTTTACTAGTAAGGGGCTTGTCTGTCTGAGTTACCTTTTCCAGACCCCTCAGAAGTCATCCAGAGACACACACACCCCCACTTTCACCTACAAAATCTCCGGGACAAGCCTTCAAGCAAATCAAACTCCGTGACCCAGAGTTTGCTTGCTCATGCTGGTGGGAAATCAGACTTGTGAGCAAGCAAAAGCTTATCAGGAACATCGCTGGGTACTGAGACAGTGCTGTTCAACCAAAAAAATTAAAAGCATTTCCAAGTGAGGCAATTTTGAGGTTTGCAAGGTGTCCTTGCTTGTTTTCAGATGGAAACTGAGATGGGCATGTGGCTGAAGACCTCTCTGTGAAGTGCTGTTGGAGATGTGCTGTTCAAGAGCACGATCGAATGGAGAAAAGATCACCTTAGCTTGTTTTCTGGATTGGTGGCTGAGAAAGTTGCACTATTACCCCTTTGCCCATCTATAGAAATCACCAGAAATCCCATAACTGGCTCCTGCCTTGGGTTTCCACTACTACCAACAGCAGGAAAGGAAAAAAACACCATTTTTACTCTATAGCCTCTTTCCACCCATCGATAACAAAATTATTTGCAAACACCGAGCCATTGGGTCCAGACATCCCCACAAAGTCCCGGGGGTTGTCGTTATTACTGGGAGCACTTAGCGTTGCAGCAAGGGATGGGGACCCTGGCCAGAAGCTGCACCCCACGATGCCAGGACCCCCCCAGGTCCCCCCTCTCCTCGCTGGACATCTCTCACTCCCCCGTCCCTGTGAAGGTGCCGGTGCCAAGGGCGGCGCAGCTATAATTGACATCATGTGTGCACCGGGCTAGCTATGTTAGAGAGCACACATGGCACAAAATATATCTGGAAAAATGAAATAATAAAAAAAAAATTTAAAAATTGCATTTTCCCTCCCTGCTCAGGAGCAGGGCCTGTGTAGCAGCATAACCCAGTGTACATACGTTGTTAGACACAGTTTAAATATAGCATCTAACTATGAAAACATGAATAATTGCGGTGCTTAAAACGTCTGGCTAATCTTTAGCAGAACTGCAATCAATCACCGGTGTCAGACTGGGAAGCATTTCTCAGTTTCATACACAAAACCTTCCTTCAAATGCAAACTATATCCACTTTCAGTGTTTGGACTGACTTTCCCATCTGATATTAATGGAAGCACTCTCGGCATGAAGAGGCGCTGGTCGGAATTGATTTTCTGATTTAAAAAAAAAAAAAAAAATACATTCAGTCAGGAATGACAGTCATAGAAAAAAACCCTTCCATACCCTGAACAGATGAAGGGGAATTTGGATGGGTTTGTAGCTTTATTAAAGAAAACACAGGGAACACGTTCGGCTGATCTTGCTCTTTGCTCACCGACTTGCAAGCCCACAAAGCGCGGCTAGAGAAAAGCAGCAAGGAAAAGCCAAGCCTACAGCCCAACCCAAAAACCCTGGAGCACTCTGCGCCCACCACCCTTATTGCCTCTCCTCTGGAAGCTCAGTAGTGCCTCACCTTTGGATGGTGAAATACATAGTAAAAAATATTGTATTATTGACAAATCTGGGGTTTTCTTCTTAATTAATTGCTAATATTCACTCATGCGAAGGTCAGCTGCACTGTTCAATGGCACACTCTAGTCCAGGTCCCTGCTACGCCGAAGCTTTGCCCGTCCCTCGGTAGACAGTAACACATCTCTAGCTTTTCTAGGAGAGTGTTTCTCATGTTGTCCCCAATTTCCTAGACAGCAGTTGCATTTTCTGCTGCAGCATGGGGCACACAGCAGGCTCACGTATCTCTGTCCTTCAGCAGAAGTATGTAATAACAAAGTAATCCCAGTTTAATTAATCTGAGGTCTGGCCGACCACATCTCCATAATTACTTATGCACTGAGCACAATAATTCACATTAGACCAGGGCACATCTTCTAGAAGAGCACTTTACTCGACCAGAAGATGCATGAGCACGACCAAGAGAACCAAGTCAAGTCTCTTTCTCCCCACCAAGACCTTGCTGGAGAACAGCTTGTAGGGCACTACCTGCTGTTACAGAGTTAAGCTCACCAGTTAATGCAGTTTTACAGCCAGGAATATTTTCCCCACTTTATTACGGCAAAGACAGAAGGGTCCTGTCACCATTTACTATATTAAATAAGAAAACCTCACAGCTGGCAGCAGTAGAAACACTAATTATTCTGGTGGCTGCTATCAGAACACTGTGGAGCCCAGAATTCATCTGAAAACCTCCAGGTGATAAAGCTCATTGAGTGTTTTTAAGCTGTCAAAGACCTCTAGGTTGGCTTGAGGTATAAAGGGACCTGATCTGATCGGATCCGAAAGCAATTCAGAGCTGACACGGGCAAGCATGACCCACTTCATTATGCATCTCTTGCTGCTTCTTTCTCTCCATCTTTTAAGATTTTTTAATTTATTGGGGGTTTTTTTGTGGGCAGACTCCAAAAGGCAAAGTACCGACAAGCGAGCCGACAGCCGAGGCACGTGCCTAAGAGCTGACATCTCAAAACAAGAAAATAGGGTTCATCAAAATTAAATAGCGCTAAGACTGAATCTGCAGCCGCAGTTCAGGCGATGCTATCTGGAGCTCGTGCAAGGCCCTTTAGGATATGGAAAGTCTCGATAAAATCTGGTGAGTAATACCGGTATTTTTAATCAGTCGCAATCTGAGCACGAGGGCGTACGTAAGGTTGGTTTGGTTTTTTTACACTAGAACACGCTGTTTGTTTAGAGGTCTAAAAAAATACACCACATCCCTGCCGGGACTGCAGGCAGCGGGCAGCATGAAAACCCCCGGGTGATACTGCCTGTTCCAAGAGCATCCCTGCCTGTGCTGCCTGCAGTCGCTCCCCGCTTCAATAAGTGATTTGCTCCTGTAAATGTGACGTTTGACACGCAAACACTGTTTTCTTTTCTTTCCCTTCCTGGTTCAGCAATCTGGCTCTTAAAATCTTGGCATTGATGCGTATCTTCACAGCTGAGGTCAGAAACTCCTGTCTCAAGATGCTCACCATCGCTTCCAGGCCACAGCTTGCCCTGCGCCCATAACCCTGCCTCGCGCGTGTGAGCCATAAGTCACGGTCATGTTGACTTGGATCATCTCAGGAAATACAGTGAAATAAAAGAAATCTCCTAAGCTTTTTGTTTGTTTGCTTGTTGGGCACAGCTGCTTGCGGGCTCGGGGCTTTTGGGGGTCCCCCCGCAACTTGCAGACTTATTTTGCAACCCAATTTCTCTACACTGTCACATCATCCTTGCTCTTATCCTCACCAGCAAACAAGGAAATAATTGCACTGCCACAAACGATGCCAATTCTCCCTTAACTTTGCCCATTTTCAGGACACACTATCCAACACAGACACCACAGTACTGGTGAGACCGGGAAGAAATGCATCGTTCAGAGCCTGCTACTCCATTTGCACATCACCATATGCTACCTCAGGATACCATCTTCTCTTTCAGTCTGATTCAAGCAATTTTAGTGACACTTTCCCCGCTGAATGCTGAAAGGAGCTTTACGATGCTGCTGGGAGCAGCCCACCACGTAGAAATAACCTCAGTGGGACCCTTGGATGCTCCAGGAATTACCACCACAAAAGCATTTCTGAGCTGATGTTTGATAATCCCAGATGCAAACCCATAAGCCAAGCTTAAAAAATCAGCTGGCGAGCGGTACCAGACGCCTCGCACGCCAGCTGACGGCAGAGCCCGAGACGCAGCCATTCCGCAGAGGTGAGGATTCGTACTTCGCCTCGGCCAAAATATGTTGGCGTCTATTTTTGGCTTCTCCTCTCCTCCAGGCAGGTGTGAGCCCAGCCTTCCCTCAGAGACACCCCACCGTGCTGGGAGGACTGGGGGCCGCTCCGTTTCCTCGCTCATCAGATAAGTCCTTGCGGGAATTTTGGCAGCGAAGCTCCAAAGACGAGCTTGGCTCTGCTCCTAACAGTTGGAAGTACCTTCGAGGCAGGATTTGTTTCGATAAGGGATCTCTGGCTTCCTCCTTTCCTTCGCCCCAACATGTCCATGCATTTTCTGATCCTGTTAAGCTCTTGCTCCAGAAGGACAGCTCCAAAGACGTGCCGTTGGTGCTGCCTTTGACTTCACATCCTTGCACTGCTGCTAAACCTCACAAATCCAAGTTTTGCCAATACGTTACACTAAACACCCAAGGATCCTCACAAACTTCTCCCATATCAATTCAGCCCCACAAAACCTACGACAAAAAAAAAAAAATCAGCTGCTTCTCTGAAGGACATGATCCCTTCCAACATGGAGGAAAACAGTTATGGCTTTATACCCTTCATGTGATCAGGATGAGACTCATTTGGTCTACTCTAGCTTTTAGGAAGACTTTGTTACACATCATTAAGGTTTCTCATCATCCTTCAAGGTGGATAGACTAAGGAGATTTAAACGACATTCCCAAGGCAAAGGCAGCAGAGCAAGTCAGTCGTTCAGTCCAAAGCCATGGAAAGAGCCCTGTTTGCCTGCGTTCGTAAGAAACTGCGTGGCCAAAACACTCAGAAACCACATATCCCATCATTCAGAGACCTGATATCAAAATGCCTTATAACAATGGACTCGGAGACCATATATCCCATCGTTCAGAGATCTGGTAATGGATGGTTCATATGGACCCATTCCCACACACCACTCTACGGCAGCGACTTGGATATTCTTGCTTGAAACAGGACAAAGCAAAGGGGCAAAGAGTGCATTTATTTATATGAAAGGTTTTACCACACGAACTTTCTGATTTGGGGCTCCTAGGAGATTTGGGATGCCTCTGAAAGACAAACTCTTACTGGAGGAGTCCAGTCTGATTTAACCAAAAGATTACTAAAAGCTGCTAATGTGTGGTAGAAGCTTTTACCTTCTCATGCAGGAAAGGACTCTGGGATATTAATCACTAATTCCTGTAGCATTGATAACTGGGGTTGCAATAACAAGGATCAAAATAAGGCAAAACCTTCCAGTCAAAACACTGAAGAACTTAAATTCCTCCTGTCTCTTGTCCTCCGTGATGATCCTCCATGACTGAACTACTCCAAGCTGACAACACCAATTCCTCCAGGCTGTAATTCAGCAACTTGCTGTGCACCAAGAGCTAATTGCTTTGGAAAAATATAATTTAGTAGCAAGTCTCCAAGACATCCATTCTTTCCCAACATCCAAACCGAGAGCAGATTCTGCAGGAAAAGATGTGAAATTTTCTCTCTCCTGGGGGAAGCCAACTTGGCCATATGAAAACTCACTATTTGTGACCTTCAGTTAGGTGGGTCACGGGAAATTTGCTTTGTTGGGACATTTTCTCCAGCAGCTACTATGCAATAACTCTCCCTGGAGAGACTTTGCTGGGCACATGATGCACAGCTGTAGAAGAACAGGCTCTGGAAGTTCGCGAAGAGGTAGTTAGTGGGGTCTAAGGGGGTCAAACTCCCACTTAGCATCCAGTGTAGGGGCAATACATGGCACCCAAAACTTTGAGAGCCAAGGCTCCCTATGCTGTTGCTCCAAGCTGCCTACTAGGGAAGACAACATGCTTGAGGTTAGACTTAGAGAAATCTTTGCACATAGTAAATACGAAGAAATTAAGGCAGGATGGTAGCAAATACACTGTAAATTTCAATTCTGGTTTGTTCCCCGCTCATCGCCCTGCAGAAACAGCCCCTTTCATTGACATCAAAATAATTCGCCCAATTGTCAGGATCAGCAGGCATCTTGCTGGTGCACTCCGAATTAGTAAAAAGCCAGCAACAAAAAAACTTTGACAGTAAGAGGCATTTGGAAAACTGCATTTCTGGGTAAGTTTCCACCCCGTAAACACCGCGGGAGTTCGATCACGGCTCCGAATTCTTTTGCTTTCTGTTATAACTTAGTTCTTGTTCGCCTGCCAGCTTACATAAGCGAAGGAGCACGGCTCCATCGTCAGAGCATGGAACGAAGGACGGGGATGTGTAGGTGCAATCAAGGAGCCACTTTGCTCCACTGCAATCACTACCTCCTCTCCCTGGGTACCACCCAGGCAAGGAGACGGTCTCTCCAGGGAGCAGAGGCTCTTGCTCAACGTGTCATCCAGCACCTGCAGAGAACCCTGACATCTTCCCGTAAAGGCGCTAAAAGTATCTTTTGTTATTCACTGAGCCCTGAGTCAAACAGAGGTTACGATAAATTAAAGACATGAGCATTTAAAATCGTGCTCAAATGAGCATTTAAACCCCTGCCTTCTCGAAACGTGTTTTGGTCACTCCGGATGGATAAAACCGCGCCTGTTCCTCGGCGCAGCGGGACCAGGGCTCATCGCACATGTGAAGGGATGGGGATCCCCATCGGCGCCAAGCAGAAGCTGTCAGAAAGCCGACCAGATGTCTGCTCCGCCACGGCCACCCTTCCAAGGGAGGATCCGTGGCGTGGACGGCAGCCAGGTGGAGGAACAAAAGGGCGCCTGCTTGGTTTTTCCTCCCGTTATTCAATACCGGGGCTTAGCGGTCACACCACATTTGCCTCCTCTCCTCTCCGCTGATGGATGCTCGGTGCCCGTCCCAGCTCCAACACACGCAACAGGGTCTCACCTTCCTCGGTCTGCACGGCTGCACGCTATCGCCTCTCGACTCCTGCAAGGCATCCCAGGCCAAAATATAATGTTCCTTAAATTTGCCGGATGAGAGCACGTTAACAGGCTGATCTTTCGAAACTCTCCCATTCTTCTCATAATTTATTGATGAAAGGATTCCTCACTGGTTAGGCAATATCCCTCCGGATGAAAGCCTGGCTAAGTTTCTCTTCTTTCTACCACCCTCGGTAACGTACACCTTCTCTCTAAGGGCCCCCTGATGAAAAATTCACTACTCGCCAGGCTGCGCTGCCAGTTGTGCTGCTGATGGATCACATTACTTTTTACCTGTTCAGATTAATCAGGTTACAGCTCCAGCCTGCCAACAAAGCATGGCCTCACACCTCAACTCCAGGACCTAAATTCACGTCCAACACCCGAGTCGGGCAAACGCTGCAGATGTACGCCCAAGCTTGAAACCAAGCCTGGGACTCAGGAGTGGCTTTAGCCATCATTTCAGGTGAAAAGAAGCCTTAATTTGCACCGCATCTAGCATGCAAAACCCATTTATACTTGCAAACTGTAGTTGCAATGAGCAGTGTGCCAGCCTAGACCAAAAGCTGGGTGGTGGGAATTGAGATTGAGGAGTTCTGCTGCCCTACAACAGCATCTCCCTCCGAGATCCTAGACAGTAAAAATGGCGCAATGCTTCCACTCCCCTCTTAGGTAGGGCTGTCTGGAAGTTTAATTTCTGCTTTTAATGATCTGAGACACTTCTGAATGAAAGCTGGGATAGAAATGCTCCTAATTACTTTGCAAATTCAGTACCCTACCAGGCAAAGTTTATCACTAGGAGTAACTCTCATCTCCCCAGAGGACAAGGCTCGTATATCTTTTCAGTGTTTAAACCCAGCTTAGTGGTCCTTAGCATTTTACTGCATGGGAGTAAATCCTGACTCTGAACTTGTTTCATGGAACGCTTCCACCACCAACTCAGTCTACAACCAACCAAGCAGCTGCAGTCTTGACTGAGGATAACAAACCTACCCCAGAAAGATGTTTTAAAATGCTGGGAACACATTTCTTCTGCATGCAAAAATACATCTTGGCCATTTAAAACAAGGAACCAACACAACCGTTCTACCATGGACGCATGCGACATAGGCTAGGATTATGGATCATGCAGCGGGTGCCGTAGGGTGTCGCTTATTCAGAAAAGCTAATTCAAACCAGGGGTGTCCTGGTGCTCGGCTGAACTGCGTGGAGGAAACAACTGACCTGTCACAAATTCCAGCCTTCGCTTCATCCACTTGTTTTGCTCAAACCAGAACTGTTGCTCAGCTTTTTCTTCTTAACCTTAACCAGACAACCAAATACTAGTTAAATGAGGTAAGGTTTCAGCTGTGGGAAACGCAGGTAACTTCCACAGCCAAATTCCTTGGCGGTGCAGTTCCACCACCGTAATTGTATTATCACTCATCACAAATGTCATGGAGATTATTCAACAATTAAAATTTACTTCTGAGAACTGCAGCCCTAAGACAAACCAAAGGCATATGAAAATGCAGCAATTTAACTCATTACATTTCTAACAAAATTTAGAGGCCAACAGGGCAGAGTCTCAGGCGACAGCTTTTATTTTCAGAGACAGCTAGAACTACAATATAAGGAGATAATAACAACAACAATAATAATAGGGACAGCAAGAACCAACGAACACACTTCAGGCTTTGGATTTTCAAGGTCAGAAGCATAGCTCCTATGAAAGAAAACAATGAGCTTCTTAAGCAATTTTCTTAAGCAATTATTGCAGGTCTGGAGCACCGTTGAAGCTCACAGTTCTTTCCTCGCAGGAGAAAAAAACCATTTCTTAACATTTTTATATTTATCATTAAATTAATACCTACTGGTTGGCAATGACTGGCCTCATTATGGTATTTTACTACCATTGTACATAGCTGTGGAGTTCTCTACTGCCTTTTTTCTATGAACTAGAAACCAACTTACGAACATGAATAAAGCCTCAAGTCCCACATTAGGTAGAATATGCTGGTTCGACAGCTGTGGAAAAGTCAAAGACACAAGTTGCCCAATATCATCAAGATCAACTGGCAAAGCCAAACCTAGAGCCTCCCAACTCCCAAAACTATCTGTGGAAATTCCCCTCCTTCCTTCTTCCAGCTACCCCCGGAACAAACTCTTGGAAACAAGGTTGATGAAGGTTCCTCCAACATTTCTTCTGCTCTTTGAATCTACTGCATGTTCTGGGGTGGCTGTGGGTCTCCTGGCTCTTTATCCACTGTGGGAACGAAGCCAGTGCGCTGTTTGTTTTCCGTAAATTACATCTTTACTTAATTTTTCCTGAAATGACCAGAAGTAATTTATTAACAATGACCAGGATTCTCTGCAGAAGGCGATATTCTCAGAAAAGCAAAGCGCTCCAGCAATGAAAGGAATGTGTGCGGACCGACTGCCGAAGAACTAATGACTTCAAATAAAGGCCATAACATCTGGCTTAGTTTAGCCTAAAGCTATAACCAAACCACAGTCTCCTCAACTCTACTGGCACCGCGCTCGTGAAAAATCACACAACTACGAGATGACAGTTCAGAGTCGGAGCGGCAGCAAGTAAATATCATTTGATTAGGTGTCAAGTAAAACCGTCTTCACTGAAACAAAATTGATGATACATAGCTTTGATCCCCTGGGAATGTCATTCGATCATATAACTGGATGGCTTAAGCGAAGGTGTACGTATTTAACCCCCTTAGAGACATGATCAATCTAAGAGGTGTTGGCAGAGCACCACCGAGACTCCTAACCGGCAGGGAAGACCAAGACCTTTCTCCACCGCCATGCGATGCAGCAAATCATAGTCTCTGCTTCTGCTTCACTTCTTTTTTAAGTCTTTTTTCAGTAATTACATGGGAAAGACATGCACAAAGCAGCTCCCACAGCTCACATTAGCATCCATGACTTTGGAAACACATTCATGGTTCAGGTTGTAGCTCCCTGGGCATTGAAGCCAGGGGAAAACAAGGGCATCAAGGCCACCAAAAGCATAAGAATGACACAAGACTACTTTTATTCACTTACTTTTAAGGCAAAAGCTTGCAACTTTAAAGATCAGAGTAAATGAGCGGGGTTTTAACATGCTACCAGACTTCTTTAAGACACCATCGAAGCAAATTTAAGCTTCAGGACCATTTCTACCAGAAGGAAACTGCTCTCGATGTCACCTCTTTGCAGAGATGCTGTTTGCACCTTCACAGGGTGAAAGGTGATGGGGAAAACATAATTTAATATGGTCTTGACAAATTTTATTATGTCACTATAACAACTGTAAAACTGACCAAAACATGTTGTTAAAGGCTCTAGCCCATGGGAGAATGAATGTGTGCATTATATAAATTTTGCAAGCACAGTAAAGCTCTTCATTGCTAAAGCCACAGGAGAGAAAACCAGAGTAAAGCAAGAGGATGCAGGGTAGGATACGTTATCTTTAGAACAAATACTCCAACGCATCAACCATTTTTCATGTGTTTTCAACATGTAATTTCCAAGGTTGTTCATTTATCTGGAAGGCAGCCCAGTTACGCTGCCCTTTACTTTTAAAAACACCAGGCTACTGTGAGTTTGCTCATTTTATTTTAAAGCCAAAAGGGTGGCAGGCAGCGAGTGTGGAAACTTGACATCTCGTTTTTAAAGTGAGCCATGTAGGAAGGATACTGGGAGCCTCACCAACCTCCCAGACCTGGTTTTTCCCCTTACGCTGCTGGCTGGTGGGTGCTCGGCATCTCCAGCTCCCTATGCAGCTCGTCCTGCTCCAAGGACTCAAATCCCAGGCATGACAGCCTGCAGCAGATTCAGAGATCCCAGGGCAGAGCAACACCCCGCGGGGTACCTCGGTGCTCCGCACGCAACAGGAGCCTTTCTATGGGCAGCAGTTGCTCCTATGGCACGGACAAACGTCCTCGAGAAACTAAATGCCATCACACACGTGGTGATTTCCAGCCTCATTGATGGAAGACAGAGTTAAGCTCCTGTGCAAGAGCCAGGCTGCTGTATCCAAATACTTCCCCACCCTGCAAAAAGCTGATTTCATCAAAAGATCCAATTGCAACCCTATCATTTACCAAAAAAAAAAAAAAAAAAAAAAAAAATCCTTTTACAAAATCTTCTTTAAAAACTAAATCTCATTTGTAGGTTATTGTAGCTCCTACAGTCTGTAACATCCATGCACAGAGCTCACATGAATTTTGAGAAGAGGGAGGTGGAGTTGGTTGTACTTGAGTGTTTTGACAAGTTTCTGTAATGCTGGATGCAGCCGGCTCATTAGTTGCAGTGCTAGCCACAAACAGTTTCAATAACTTGCACAAAATGCTGCTCAAGAAGACAGTGGAAAATATATGAATAAAAATCCAAATAAAAGGGATGGCTTTAACGAGATCTGTGCTCAGTTTTGGGGTCGATCACTCAGCTCATTGTCAGCTCCAGCCTCCAGCCACCGCCTGCGTGTTTTCCATTTGGACTAGGATGACAGGAGCAATAATCATGTCTTTGCTACTCTTTGCAAACCACCTATCACAATTCTGGGGCAAGACTGACTGTTAGCTGTTGACCATAAACAGCTAAAATGACCCTCTTCTACCCTAAATTTTAAAGTATGTTTTAGAAGAGGAGCTTCAGGTCCCATAGGAGTTTGCAAGACGACAGTTTCCCTGCAAGAAAAGGAAAAAAAACCACCTCATTTTGTTCCTATTACTACTTGGCTTTTTCTCAATATCCACATATATCAGAGCTTTTCATGGAGGAGAGGAGGAAACTGAGGCACAGGGACTCCGGCCAAGACCTCGTGACAGCCAGCACGGGGTGCAGAGCTGCAGCCACGGTGCACCGCTCCGCGCTGGTCCCCACCGACTCTGTCCCCGACCCAAGAAACCTGGATCCTATTAGTGGCTTTGGCAAAGCCTTTGGGCCAGCGCTTTGCTCGTGTGAACAACTCCTGTGAATCGAACGGCGGGACTTTCCTGCGCCATGATTCAGTTTTCATCCCAGTGGGGCTGCCGGGGCTGAGTTCAGAGTTTCGGGAACCTCCAAGGAAGAGGAGTGATGGGATGCCGGGAGATAGGCAGTCTCTGCTTTAGAGATGTAATTATCAGAAACACTGATAATTTACTTTTCAAGGTTTTTGGACCTGTAAACCAGGTGGAGGTTCATCCTGAAACACCGCAATACTCAAGCCAAGAAGGAAAAGGTTGGCCAGCCAGCAGGGCTGCAACAACTTCCCAAATCTTTTTAAATCAAAGCCAATGATAACCCTCAAAATGACCCAGAAAGCGAAGGGCAGATGAATCCCATTCTTCTGTGACATCTGGGTGGGTGGTTTCCTCCCAGAAAGAGTTCTCTAATTCTTTCAACTTTCCACTAGTTTCATTTAAAGTAAAAATAAATTAAAAAATATTTTTAAAAGCATTTATATTTTCAGAACTACACTGGTCCCAAACTAAAAGCTGAGGGTTATGAGGTTAATAACTTTAGTACCTACCAACCTAAAAGGCAGCTACAGAGAAAAAAGAACCAGAGCCTTCTTGAAGTGACCAGCAAGAGAACGAGAAACAGTGGCACAGGTTGCAACAAGAGAAATCACAATGGCATACAAGGAAAAAACCCAAACATTTCCCAGTGGGAAAAGGGTTCAAAGAGGTTGGAGAGCCTCTGGACAAGGTCCTGACCAACTCGGTCTACGTTTGGTATGAGCCCTGCTCTGGACAGTAGAGGTTGGGGCAGAGACACCCAAGGGTCCCTTCTGGCCAATACTCTTCTGCACTACATGGTCAAGTTCTGGAGTATTTTTTTCCAAAGAAATAAGAGTTATTTTAAATATCCTACCTTAAGACAGCTCATTGAATATCTGAATCTGTTTCCTTACTGTTTTTCAGGAAACACCAAGGAAAACAAATGGGAAGGAACAAAATCGGTATGAGAAGGACAGAGTAAACAAAGGAGAACTTTGCGGGGAAGAGAGTGATAAAAAAGACAAAACAAGAGCAAATATGTATATACAGAGGTATATGTCTGCATGCAGAAAGGTATCAGAATCTGCCTAGAGTGGGGAGAATATACCAGCGCTCCCAACTAGCATGGCAACTTTCCTGTAAAGTGTAGCTAAACATAGCTGTGAGAAGCCACCAAGAATTTAACTACTCTGTAAGGGCCAGATCCTGCCCAAGACTTAAGCAAACTTACCATGGCTTCATTTGAAAAATATCCAACTGGGTTGTCTATTCAGGCTCTCCATCTTTAAGCAAAGACTCTAAGTCTACCATCAATCTTGCTCGCTATCACCACATCCAGGCTTCCCCAGAGATGACAAAAACCTTCAGAAATGCATTTCTGAAGAAATTTCTGAAGAAACCTGCATCTCCATGTGTTCCACAGAAAACAGCTAAAAGGGAACACGCTGCTCCTGCTTGGGGCTGCAGTGCCCTTGCTGGGGTCTCTCATGCACCTTCCACTGCTGGAGGAGGTCTTAGATTATGATTAAAAGAGTATTAAAGTGCTTATTTAACCATACTAAATTATGTAAACTCTGCAAACAGATCCAATAGAAAAATAAAAATTAGCTTTCCAACATTGGCACTGTATCTAAACAGTTTTTGCCTTGTAGAATGGCTGTACAAACACTTTGCATGCGTCCTTCAAATTGGCCTTTAATGGGACGTCAGCAACCCCAAAGTTTAATTCAAGACTCAGTTTCTGCATTAACTCACTGCACTCCTCCGTTCAGACCTGCAGCTTGAACATCCCAGCACCCTAAGCTCCGTGCTCCAGCTGGCACAGGTGGGAATCCCCCCACCCCATAGGGGCAGGAGAAATCAAACTTTCCCCTTGCTCTTCACCTGAATGTGAGGCACCAAGAAACAAAACCCATGCAGGAATCTTCTTCCCCTTCCTTGTCCATCCCTCGCTTGGGGATAAGGTCTGCAAGTTGTGTACAGACTAGGCTACTTCAGAGAAAGCAATAACTGACGTTATTCCCACACATTTTACAATGGTTGGACTTGCTTCACAGTTTCCAAATGCACAGAAAGGTATTCCCTGATGGAACTCTCATGTTCAAAACACAACACAGCTTGTACAGTAAATTGGTAGGTACCGCATCTGTGTGATGCCCATTTAGAAATAAAGCCAATCAATACAGTGTCAGTCGATAATTTGAGTCAAACAAGTACATCTCAAATCCCAGTGTAACTGCAGAGCGTGAGGTTTCCCTTCAAGCACGCTGTTGGGTGCCTGAGTGCAGCTAAGCGGTAAGTGAAGCATTAGAGCTGAGACACAGACCTGCAAACAGACAGGCTGAGGAGGAGAAATGAGAAAATTAAACCAAAACATTCCCAGTTCACATTGCTACCCCTGTAGTCACTGTGGCAATGCAGCCTATGAAGATACAGAAGTTGGTCTTTGAACATACCAGAAGAGAAGAAATCCATTCAGACAATGCAAGGACCAAATAGAAACAAAAAGCTTGCATTGTCCAGAGTTCGACTTCTTTAAAAAGGGTTTCATAACAAGGCAAGGAGATGAAGGCAGAGCTTCAGCTGCCCTAAAAAAAACAAAGTCCTGCATATGCTGCATGTAGCTGCTTGGCCAGCTGTACCCACCATTACCAAGGCAATGCCCAGCTTCCAACAGGGAATGAAAAGGTGGAAAGGTAAAGACCAGATCCTGCACACCAGCCAGAGTAAGGCTGCTTGAAAAAGCAAACCAACGAAGCCCTGCTGTTCTGTAAGTGGCCACGGATGGCTTGACAGCTCAGGCTTAGAAACTCCTTCTGCAAACACCTCCAGAGGGTCCGTGGAGGTTCCCCCAGAGCAGACCTGCGCTGCAGATGCTGCACCATGAGCAGCCAGGTGCCACCTCGGCAGCTGCAGAGACCAAAGCAAGCGTTTGTTCTTTCAACTCACCCCACTGGCAAACAACTCTGTTAGAAGAAATCGTTTAAAACTGAAACTCAGCTCTGAAAATGGCAACCACCATGATCTGGAGCTCTCGTTTGAACTTAATCCAAGCTGAGAGGTGTCCACCAGGACAGTACCTCCCAAGCATGGTGCTGGGACATGTCTGAGGGTGGGTTTGGAGAGCACAGGTGACACCCATCAAAGCACTGGTGCTGCTGTTGACCATGCCTTAATCTACTGTGGACAACTCCAAATCCCTTTGCACAGCTGGGAAACGAGCTGTCCTGACCCCCCAACAGGGTGCGATGGCAAACGACACAGTAAATTACAGCGTTGCACAGAACATGCTTTCTCCAGCTCTTCAGTCTCCCCTTCTCACATCTATACGCTGATTTTCTAGACTATTTTTTTCTTCTGGCCTTGCCTAATGAACTGCTGAATCAGTTCGACACCTCCAAGCCGTGACAGATGGCTCCACACGTTGCCGCTAATGTGCTGGAAACCACCAATGGATGCCGCCTGCTGCCTGAACCCAGCACGCAGCGATGGGGGAGCTTTACCGGAGTGGTTTACATTTCAATGGGTTTATGCCTTTTTCCACTATTTATATCGTTAAGTGTGATCGGATGAGAGAAAGAATAAAAAATTGTTATTTCCACAGTCCATTACATCACCTTTTCCTCTTGGAAAACTTTGTAACTTCATATATATTTATGCATACAGCCTCACACACGCTGTACTATCTCTTTATGAGAGCAGAATATTCTCGTCATGTATATTAAAGGATAATCTATAGGAAAAATATGCTACTGGAGATAAATTTGTGCTGGAGGCCTCCTCTGCCTTCTATTAAGAGCCCTTTGGAGAAAGCTGCAAGGCTGAAAGGCAGAGGGATAATTAAATGCCCTAAATTGCAAAATCTGCAATTAAGTCCATGAGCAAAGTTCCTCTTCAAGGCAACGAGCATCTGGGACACGAGGTGATGCTCACAGAAAACTTCCACCCATTCGAGGGGATAAAATGGAAGCAGCATTTTTCCACGAACTGGGAAATGACATGTGCACATTCATTTCATTAACCTGCTTCCACAACCATATAGAATAACGTGCCCAAGAGGTTATACAGCAAGTTTGGACCCCAGTCATTTCAAATAATAATGCCTACCTCCATCAAGGCAGAAGAGAAAATTGTGTGAACTCAGGTTGACCTTAAAGAAATCCCTTAACCTAAAAATATAAAAGACAAACTGTTTCCACTGAGAGCTGCTATATAAAACCACTCTCAATAAAAGCACCGGACTCCTTTCAAACTAACCTCAAACATGAAGCAAATTCCAGCCTGCTATTTTCCTCTGGCACCCTGGAATGTACATCTCAAGGACAGAACTGGCTGTTCAAATTAGCTCCTACTCCTGCAGAAGCGATTGTTTTCAAACACTTTTGAAAAGCAATTCCGCATAGGGTGTGCATTCCAGGGAGGATTCCCTCCCCCCTCCAGATTTTAAACATTAAGGGGAGCGAGCAATAACAGACTTTGTACGCTTCGCTTCCAAGTTGCCACAAAAAAGAAGAAAAGATGCATTATATTTTTTTGTTGCCTTTTTCTTTATAGTGCACTCACAACAACTTAATACCACATAGAATCATAAAATCATGGAATCATTCAGGTTGGAAAAGACCTTTAAGATCATTGCGTACAACCGCAGATGTCTCTGACCTTGGACTGGATCTTCCAGAGGTTTAGATGAGAGCAAGTCAAGCCATTTGCAGAAAGACTCAACTTTCATGAGTGCCTTTGTGCTCTGAGTCAGCGTGTGAGGACTATTTCTGGTTACGGGACACACCCGACAAGACTATCTACTCAGGTTCCCTTAATCTTTGAAACAAAAGATTCCTATCTACCATTGCTGTCGTTCCTGATTACCACATCATTTCCCCATCAGCCCTCATGTCAGCAACCAAATTAAGGTATTACACTGGAACATTTAACGTGATAAGATCGGAGGAGTATTTACTCTTCCACTTGGGCAGATGCGACTGCTGTGAACAGGAGGATGGGGAGATGCCAAGTGAGTCTCAGCGTAGTACACACCTATACTGCTCCTTCTCTGTCTGTCTGTCTGACACCGCGTAATACAAAAGCCAAACTTTTTTTTTTTTTTTTATGATATTCAGCATATCAGGGTGCTCCAGCCCATGCTCAAAACATACACACGCTTTAAATTAAATTCAAAGACACATGCATCCACCCAGGACAACCTGAATTTCCAATGCCAGGAACTCCCAGCCCCACCCAGCCCAGTACCCACCAGAGGAGACAGAACCAGACAGTTCATGGGAAGCTACAAAAAAAAAAAAAAAAAAAAAAAAAGAAAGAAATCACAGAAATTAAACAAATCTGCTGCTCACAAGAGGTCTCATCCCAAATGACACAAAACTCCCAACTATGCACCAGAAACGAAAGCTCGGCAACGTCTACGTCTGATCAAACCAAGCTACGGCCCAAACTTTTGACTGGCCAACCACCACAGCTGAACGATTAATCAAAAAAGACAAGAACCAAGTCACAGAGCTAAATTACCCAATTCAATGAACTCAGGATTTGCTCAAGCAAGATGAAGGCACTTGGTGACGCACAGAATCCAACCGTCACCATCCCAACAGATTACCCAGTGAGCACAAGTTGGGTCAACAAAGTTGGGCCAGCTAACATCTAGTATTACAGTATTTATTTTTTTTGTATGTCAGAGCTGGTCCACAGCTCTTAAAACTGTGAATATATTCTTACAGCTGAATGCTCAAACTTCAGTCAAAATAGCTCAAACATCTCCTGAAAACCTTCTTCCCCATGACAGAGCTGTTTCTCAACCAACGTGAGTGGGTATCAGGGAACAAACACCAGGATCTCCCCATCACTCCTCTGGCAGACCTTTCCAAATCCATGCCATGTGCTGCTTTTCCCACGGCTCTCCCCTCCAAATTGCAGTATTTCTGGTACTCACTTGGCTCCAAAGCAGGAAAATTCTTAAAGCAAGTAAAAAGTTCACCCCCGCCCTCTGCAAACAGTCAGAACTGTTCTGGAGAAGGAAGAAGGTGGATGCTTCTCCTCTCCAATAGGATCAATGAGGGACTTGAGGCCTGGAACAGAAGGATGTAAAACTCTACCCATTTTCTGCAGCGTGCGGTCGCTCAATAGCAACAGCTACATAACCCCATTTAACCACAGCTCTCCTACAGCAGAAAGCACAAAAGAAGAGGATCCCCAAGCGATCCAACATCCCAAATCGCACCAAGCAAGCGACACAAGCTCAGCAACAAAGAATTAAGAATAAATTTGGTGCTTGACTCTTCTGCAGCAAAATCCTCCAGCCACAACTATTTTCTTTCGGTCCTTTCTTTGCAGCAATCTATAAGGATGATGCAGCTCCCTGAAGCTGACTTTAATGGATCCATTCAAGCAACAGCCTCACTTTGCAATTATCATGCCTATCCGGTCCAACTAATGTGCTTGTTTACACTATCTGGCAAACTCCAGATCGAGTGTCATTTCATCACCGGGATTCTTTTGCCTAAGCCAAGACCAACAGACCATGGTGGTAATTTAAACGCTGAAAGCATGCACAGTATCGATCCACGAGACTTGACGCCAGCTAGCTGTTACACGAAATACATCCCCCAGGGAACCGCCTTCGGCAGGGCCTGATAGAGAAGGAGAATTTAAATGAATGAAGGAGAAGCCGGCTGGAGAGATTAATATGCATGAGCACATGACCTGAATAAATGCTGCATTTTGTGTGGTTTGTTAGATTTATTAGAAAGAGTGAGGGATTATCCAAGAGAACCATGTGAAAACACACCGTAAGCTGGTGATGGGTCTTTGCAGCAGAAACCTGTCTGGCATCTTGAAACAGCCCCACCAAAGCAGACACGGTGTCTAAGAACGTGTCAAAGCATCCAGTAATAACAGGCACTAAATGAACGGATTACAGTTAAATATAATAAACACTGTCTGGAGTCATATGCCTCCCTTCCCCCACTTTTGGGGTGGACCTGTCTGCAAGCACAGGAAGACGTAGCCCACGGTGGAAACCACCCCACTCCTTACCCCTGCGGGAAGCAGCCAGGCGTTTCTGCTTTTCGGTGTGAAAGAGTCAAAGGTTCAAAGCCCTTATAAAACACATGTTTTTTTGACAAGAGGGGCATCAGGCACCCTCTCTGTGTGTGTTGGAAGGGTGTCCAGCAGAAGGCTTTGTAGATACGTGGTCTGAAAGGCGTTCGCATCTTGCCATTAGCAATTCAAAGGGAGTGGGAGGTGGAGGAGAAGGCTTCGTGGTTCTTCCATTGCTTAACCTGAACTGAGCCAAGTGAGATGCACATTTTCTGCTCGGACCCATCAGAAGCCTTAGGGATGCCACAACCATTGCCAGAGAAAAGCTCATCTCAGCTGGAACCTCAATAATCCTTGGAGATACGTCAACCTCTCTCACTGGAGAAAGGGCTGAGCCAGGAAAAAGGAGTTCAACCACTTGGCTTCACCTCATCTCAGGCGTCACTGCAAGCCACTTGTGATGCACTGTGAACTGGTAAAGAGCACAATCAACAGTCTCCTGCAAAGCAGAAACTTCTCGGTGGGCCAATTCCATTGCCACACACACAGATGTACTGTTCCTCTCACCATCCTTTACTCTCCTCTGCATTGCCCGGACAGTCCTGAAAGTTCAGGAGGTCCTCCTGGTCCAGAAGGAACCCATCCTCACTTTGTTCAGTCTTCATACCTGCTCTTAGGTCCAGGTGCAAAATCTCTGTGTGTTACACTGGTTTCACCTTCAGCCAGTTCCTCCAACAAGGCCCACAGCAGCAAACTGCCACTCCTCTGCACTGGTGGTCAAACCACCTTGATCTTTATCAATTAAAGACCATTAGCCTAATTGCTCCCTTCCTCCCTATATATTGTAGCACACAGAGCCCTCTTAGCACTCTGCCGATCTCACATACCACCTTGGAAGTCACACGTTGTTTTGGATACATATAAAAATAGGTAACAATAAGGGTACTTATTCTAATATTTAGTCAAAATTGCATACTGGATTTCTAATGCTTGTTAAATCTCTGGTGCTTTGGTGACGTCTGTTAGGTTTCTAGGATTAAGTGTTCATTTTACTAATGGGCAGGAATGCAAAGTCAACCTGAAAGCTAGAAAGTCAACCAAGGATATTTCTGGTTTGTTCACTTTAACACTTTGGAGACCAAGTTCCCAACTCCTGGCTCCTTGAAATTGCATAGGTACATTTAAGAATAGAACCTGAAACTGCATTAGCACCTACACCTGGAACACGACCGGCCATGGGCTAGAACAAAACCCACCTCATCTTCCATTACTTCTACTAGCAGCAGAGCTGTTACCTCAAAGCACGATTTTGTCACTACAACAGACGTTGACATACTCCTAATAAACCAACCATCAGTCACACAGAGAGTTCAGGTCCTAAAGAGAGGTATCTGATGCCATTTTAGGCACCTAATGGCATGTACCAGCTGCTACTCCACCAAAGCACAAGTCTCTTGAATGCCTGTGTCCTATCTACCTGTCTCTTGTGGACATCTAGGATACGTCCGGGCTTCTACGACAGCAGCAGACATCCACATTTAGACACCTGTACCACTCCCCTTCTTTTCTAGAGGAAAACTGCACTTAAACACTGAAGCACCAATTTAGAGCAAGAGCACAAAACTTCCCACTATCACCAGATCAATCTGTAAACTCTCCTAATAGAACCAACCTAGAAAATAACCCATTTAGACATCTAACAGCAACAACTATTGCATTGTGTTTAAAAACAAATACACATGCCCTGGAATCAACAGAACTTATAGGACTGCAAATTACTATTTTTATCATGGGATGGGGGAGAACTAATAGTGAAGTTGAAATAAATCATACTGTAATGTTCCTTGCTACATAGTGCCACCTTGCTGTCAATTCATCAATAAAAATGACAACTGTGAAGGACCGATGCTTTTGTGCGAGATGCGCAGCACATTAACCTCAAATGACCGAGCTTCACGAAGGAATCGTTGGCTGAAATGGAATATTAAACTCATCTTAAAACACAATCCTGCGATCTTGACTCTCAATTTATTTGGAGAACACATCTCCTCTCTGCTGGTTTCTTCGAAAGCTCCAGTACCGCTGTCATTCCCGCACCCACTCTCCACTGCTTCAGCTTGAAGCATGAGGAGGTCAAGTTCCCTCTCCTCTGTCTTCTTAGGGCTCTTACACATCAGTCACCTGCCTTTCGTCAAAAACCTGATCACATTTATAAACCTCTTAATCCACGTGTACGGCACTACATAAATGCTAGTCAATACGTGCACTCTTTAAATCAAATGGAAAAAAATCAATGGGAGAGTCTGACAACAGATGATTCTGGGACCGGTTGTCTAAGAGGCAATTAATAGCTCGTTCCCGAGGGATACGGGGTACTGAAGGCTTCTCAAACAACTGCCTTGCAATTGAAGTCACCTTGATGGATAAAAGCACCAGTGGTCCTGCCCTGCGTACTTTCCCCAGATGTTCATCACACCACTGGTGGCTTTTTGATGTGCGTGTGTTATTTCAGAAAGCTGACTGCTTGACTGGCAAAATATCACAAAAGGCTTTCCAAGAGCTAACGTTTCCTTGCTCTGAAATGACAACCCAGCGATCCAGCTGCACTTGAGAAATCCCAAGGAGAGGAATTACACGGATGCATCGGGATACTGTTTCCCTACGGCTTCAAAGACAAGACTGCTCTGCAAAACCGACTTTACCACCCACCGAGGTCCAGCTGACGCGCTCCAGGGAGACCCAGCAGCTGAGCTGACCGACTCTTCACTTTCACAGCAGCAACAGGAGCACTCGGGGAAAAAAACCCCCACGTTTCACAAGGTGAAGCTAGGATGTCATGAAAGGCATTTCCATAAAGGCTTCTTTATGGACGGCTCGTCCTCGCCAGCCGGAGAGTGACAGCTCCGAGCACACACAGACTGTTGGAGTGGATTTGGTTTCACAGGCGGGGATGTTGAGGTGAAGGGCAACCACCTCTGGCCCTCTCTATTCCCCATCAATCCTCCCTCAATCAGCAGGTTAAAGGTGAAAGTGGGCCTTATAACTCCAGCGGTGTCCGTTTCCTCGCTCGGATGACTGTCTCACAGCCTCCTGCAATTAGAGGGCACAGCGGGGAGGAGATCTCTCCTCCCACCAGCACGGATCAGCTCCTGCTGTTCATGCCCCGCGGCAGACGCCTGAAGTAACAGCAACCTGCTCCGGGGTGGATGGACCACGAGCAGCCAGAGCTGAGGGTGCTCAGGAGGGGGCAGGCTCTACAGTTGAGTCTTAGAGGAATAAAACCCAACTACAACGTGTTCCCGTTCCAGTGCAAGGTCCCCTTTTGCTGAGGTTCTTCATGGAGTCCCATCTGAGAGGCTGCACTGCTTGTTTTACCATAAACTATAGGTGAAAACAAGAGAAAGGAATAGTAAGTGATCGCATGATCCATCAGCACACAGCCTTGGAAAGAAAAATGTAACTTCTGTGTTAACTTCAGCAGACGGACACAGCAGCGTGGGGTGTATGGGACCAAACCCCAGACCTGGGGGTGGCCACAGTGCGAAAAGGCCAGTTGTTCCTGAGCAAACCCCAAGGGTCAGCCTAAAGCACCAACTAATTTGAGAACAAATATCTCCCACCCCACCATCTTCTGATTTCAACATCCAAACAAGCCTCACGCACTGTTTACATGACGTCTCAAGGAATTTAACAGCCAACCATGAGGTAGAAAAGTCTATTTGTTGCTTTCAAATTCCTCATTTCCTCCCTTTTTTTCTTTTGTCTAGCCCAAAAATCTCCCAATGAAAGAGGATTCGACTGTTTGTTTGTTTTTATTGTTCCAGTCTGTAAAGTGTCGACAGTCTCCACAATTTCCATTGCCATGCCCTAACGAAAGAAACCCAGGCAGCGCTCTCCGTGTAAAAGAAGTGCTAACAGAATATGTTTGCACTCTTGATTTTTTTTGTTTGAAGGCTCCAGGGTGCATCCAGGCACTTTTAATTCCTCACCATGCCAATACATCCTTCCTGGATCAAGAGTGATGGATTCTGACCGAGTCCCAGCAGCTGAACAGACTAGGGATCGGTGTGATTTTAATATAATTGAACTACAAAAGGCTGTGTTTAAAGTAACACTAAGACTAGCTTAAACCCACCAAAGCAAGAAAAATCAGAGTTAAGGCTCTAAATCTGCTCTGAGCTCATGCCTTTATGTGCCTTTCCCTCTCCCATCCGCTTTCTGTGGAGCACAGCGAGCAGCAGCTTGGATTTTCAGCACAAACTTTGAAGCATCCTTCCTTTGTGAGTCAGACAGTTAACACTGATTTAAAAATAAATAAACTACTTAATGTGCCCTTTTCAAACACTGTTGGGTTTGGGGCACTAAAAAAAAACCGTACCCTGAGCCTAACAAGCAAGAAACACAGTGGTTTGGCCAAGACCCTAGAATGTCCTTCCTGGTGCACTGGGTTAGCCGCAGACCAGGGGATTCCTGCACGGCTCCCTGGGCAATGTCTGCCCAACAATCCATGTCTGAGCACAATTCCATGGGCACTCACATAAAGATGCATCGGAGTGGAGAAAAAAATGCCTCTATTTGTCATCCATGATGGGTCTCCAACATGGAGCACCTTTCCCGATGAGTACCCTGGGTAGGTTGAGCACCACCGGAGGCGCGGGATGCCTGGAAGAGCATGGACACCCATGCGTTGGAGTCCAGCCTGACCTTTAGGAGGTTCCAACACAGCTTGCAAACCATCTCTTGCTACTTCTTAGATGTGTCATAACTGTTCTGAGACAGCTTTTAATCAAGGTCCAAATGGTTTCCAGCAAAGAAAAAGCACCTTGCTCTGATGTTACTAACAGGGTTTAAAATGGATGGTGCTAACCTCAAGGCAGAAGGATCAGGTGATAATAAGAGCATGAAATAAAGCAAAAAAGGCCCCTTGTTAAACATCTGTGGGGTTTTCTTTGTTAATTTTGGTTGGGTTTTTTTAAAGTCATTCCCTCCTGTCATGGTTTAACCCCAGCCAGCAACTAAGCACCACGCAGCCGCTCACTCACTCCCCCCCATCCAGTGGGATGGGGGAGAAAATCAGGAAAAGAAGTAAAACGCCTGGGTTGAGATAAGAACAATTTAATAGAACAGAAAAGAAGAAACTAATAATGATAATGATAACACTAATAAAATGACAACAGTAGTAATAAAAGGATTGGAATGTACAAATGATGCGCAGGGCAATTGCTCACCTCCCGCCGACCGACACCCAGCCAGTCCCCGAGCGGCGAATCCCTGCCCCCCACTTCCCAGTTCCTAAACTAGATGGGACGTCCCATGGTATGGAATACACTGTTGGCCAGTTTGGGTCAGGTGCCCTGGCTGGGCATGAGAAGCTGAAAAATCCTTGACTCTAGTCTAAACACTACTGAGCAACAACTGAAAACATCAGTGTTATCAACATTCTTCACATCTGAACTCAAAACATAGCACTGTACCAGCTACTAGGGAGACAGTTAACTACATCCCAGCTGAAACCAGGACACCTCCATTCTTATCTTTCTATTTCTTCCAGGTTTCCTAGGGAGACACAAGGTGGGAGACAGATGGATCGAGACACCTAAATACCTTGACTAATGGAAATCTAAAAGGCATTTGAAGCCCAAAGGGTGACATGGAAATAGGTCCCACATCCTCATGTGATCTCCAGATGCTGAGGGCCTTGGGCACACCTTGTTCACGGGTGAAACGGGTACCGTGTTCTCACTGTAGCAGGCTTCTAACCTGAACTGAAGGCTATGCCCAGCTCCACCTTCCGAAAAGTAGACGACTCATACAATATGAGTACATGAAATTCATAAGGTTTTAAATGGGCCTTAATAAATCTCTGACTTTACACAAACTGTTATTTTCCACCAAGTGATTACAGCAAACATTTAGAAAACAAATCCAGGCACTTCTTGAGAGAGAAAGCTAATGTACAAGTCTTCTTTCTGTTAAAAAAATTATTGTATTACCCCATGCAGATAACTTTTGAGAGGAAACTCAGCATGATGTTGGAGTGGCCCAGACACCACTGAGGTCCACCATAAATTAACACCAGACTACAGCTTTGAAATTGGTTTCCCCAGGCAATCTGGCACTTAGAAAAAACAGTGTAATTTAGGTCTATGGAAGTAGAGAGGTGTGACAGAGGATGAAGGCGATAATATCCCCACTTCTGGGAAGCTGATGTGGCTATGGCTTCTGGATGCCTAGAAAAGCATCTATCACATTCATGGGTGTTGGGAAACAAAACACCATTTAATTGGCAGTAATGTGTTTGGCTGCAAGTCAGATGCATTTGGTCTGCCTTTTCTGGTCTCCATCATCTGTTTAGACTCTTCAGGTCTTCATGTTTGCACAAGACCCAGCAAAATGGGCAGTTATTAGTTGGCCTGTAGGCACTACCATAATGAACATGATTAATAATGGTGGATGCATTATCCAAAAGATACCAATCAGTGGAAGGAACTCGGAGGGGAGCAACAAAAGTAATTAACAGCCTGGAGATATGATCTTAACAGCAAAACCCTATATTTAAGGGTAATGATAAGACTAGCTCAAACCCATCATTACTGGGTAATTAAGAATTAAGGCTGCAACTGGAACATGTGTCTTCACACCTCTTGTTTCCTTAGTGCACAAGAAGGTGACATTTGCAATGAAAGATTAATAGAATTCAACATTTTGCTTGACATCGCTTGGGAAGCAGCTGTGGGCAGGGCACACAGGGCCGCTCTCAAGAGCCAGCGAAGGGCTTCAGATCGCTGAGCTGGAGAGGAGAATGTGGCAGAGGCCACGTAGCAACGGTTAAATAATTAAAGCAAGCACTATTAAGCAAGGCCAGAATAAAGGGTGAACACAGGAGTAAAGGGATGCAGTTAAAAGGAGAGGAGAGAATGTAAGTTAAGTGAGATGTAAAATGGAAATGTTGTCTTCCTATGGTAAAAGTCCCCTTGCAAAAGGCATTAAGCACTAAAGATGACCAGAAACCAAAACGTACGAGAGTGATTCTCAAAAAAAAAACCAGCATGTAGATCCCCCACGCTGCGGCCTTTGGCCAGAGCAGTGCAACAAGCGTTTGGGAGAACCAGCTGAGCTGCAAGGCTGAAGACGGGCAAGGTATTGGGCCAGGGGGATGGCAGTCTACAGAGCAATTCGGAGAGAGAAAATAGCAACTGGCAAGGAAGCAGATGAGCTGAAACCCGTGAGTCACCTTTTCATCTCTGCCTTACTGCATCCAAGGATTAACACGGCAGCTACTCTGTCTGCAACTTCTCTTACAACAGAAACCTGTGCTTCAAAGATGCAAGCAAGTACATGTAAGGAGGAGACATCTCGCCGAGATAGTTAACTTAATTGATCGTCCCTCTAATATGATTTTCAACTTCTGTTGCATCTACCAGAAAAACAAGTGGGGAAAAATAAGCCAAACCAGTTTCACGTCTAACAAGCCTCCCTCCCTGCCACCGCACACTCATGGCACTGGCAGTCCCTCTCTCAGCAGACACAGGACTGGCTCCGAGGCTCACCCAACATCTTGTTTTCACACTGCTCCTCAGATATCTCATTAGACTTTGCAGGGCGGGGAAACCACATTTAACTGCAAAATATAAAAACAAGTTAAAAAAAAACAAGGCAGGGCTTCCTACCTGGTGGGAACAAAAATGCATGATGTCCTGGATGCTGCCTCGGAGCTCTTGGAGGGACTGTCTGCATGTTCCTACCATCAAACTGCCTCAGGTAACAGAGTAGAGAGATGACCAGAGCCTTGCAGTGTCATGTCAAGGCACAGACCCATGGGCCTTGGCCCTTCAGCCCAAATTTGCGAGGGCTTCACCTCGGCCACCATGCCCAGGGCAGGTACGGAAGCCCTGGACCACATGGTAGCAGTAGGAGACAGGGCTACGTCTCACTTGATACAGGCTCACCTTGCACCAGTCCAAGCCTCCAAGTCCCTTTAAAGCAGGTCAGATGGACTTTTAAAAACCTTATTTAGCATCTGATGTTTTGATAAGAAGCTAAGCTGGATATCCACAAATGCCAGTATTACTGTATCTCTCAACGTAACCTCAGTTTGCTGTTCCCTACAAGGGAGCAGGTGGTTCCTAAAAACCAAGCACAGAACCGAGAAATTCAGATTTTCCCCTGGGTCTCTCTCAAGGTTGAGCCTAAGGGATGAGTTCACACTGCAGCTTTTCTTCTCTATCTCGGCTCATATTTTCAGAAAAATGTGTAGGGCTGTTATACCTTTGAAGCCCACCAACCAAATATGGCCAAAATGGGCCAGAAGGTTCAGGAGTCATTGGGGGAAATTAAGATGGACACAAAGATAGAACAACTGCACGCTTCGTACAGCTAAAAGCTCCTGCCTAACTCTGTATTTCATGTCTTCTAAATGGAAAAAAAAAACCCAAACCCAACCCTCCAGTAACTATGCAAACAATGCAGAAGAGAGAGGAAACCTGTATGAAGGGAAGAACAGGGCACAGAGCAGGGATGGAAGGGAATTGTGTTCCTGAGGGGAATACTCTTTTATTAAGCATGTCTATCAGAGGTAATAGGGAAAAATTAATGCATCAGAGGGAGACCTCTCATTACCCACCTGGCTGGCATCCAACACAAACCCACAATAACCACAACTGGCTTTCAAACACAGTAAAAAGACGCACAAAATGTTTGCTATTGCACGAGCGGTAAGCAGAAGAGCTGTTCCACACCCAGCGATATCACTTGCCCGTCTTAACCTCACTGATGGGGTTTGAAGAGCTGATGCTCAAATTCATAACCACTGTCAAGTCACAACCGTAAAGTAAACCAGAAAAATGACAGAGCAGAAAAGTGGAACTTCCCTGTCCTCATCCCTTGTATGTCCAAGTGCCTCCAACAAGATGGGCTCCTGCCTGCCTTTCTCTACATCTCCCTCGATGCTGAAGTTTGCACTTGCAGAGGAAATTCAACACACAGAATTTCTAATTCACTGGACAGACGGAGAGGCCTAGAGTAAGGAGCTCTAATCCATCGAGTACGTTCCCTTGCTAGAGCCCAGAATGAAATTCTTTGAGTGCTGGAGACAGATTTTCCTTGGCGGGCAGCCACGAGTGTCGATCTGGCTTCTAGGAGAGATCAGCATGGCTGTGGATTGCAGCGACTTCACAGACAAACATAAAACCTTCCTCTTCAACTAACTTTCTTATAATAAACCCATGAAAATGAAAAGCTAAAACATTTCCAGCTGGCCAGAAGCTGCGGAGAGAACAGTGAACTTATTGCATGTGCAGGCTTGGGGCTGATTTGAAAGCTCCTGGAGATCTTCAGTGGTATTTGGACATTGAATGGTATTTGGACAGAAGCGCCTAAGTCACTTTTTAAAGAAAGATACAGAAGACTAAATTATTTAGGCGCCTTTCATATTTTAGCAAGGTTATTTATGGAACTAAATTTATTTCAGATTTCTAACGTATAGCACTGAGTGCGTAAGAGCAAAGTTTAAACTTTAAGGGGAAAAGGTAACTATTGCTTCCTTGTAAAGCCTTAAATATTTGAGTATTGCTGTCAGACCCTTGTTGTAAAAGGGCTCTCACAGAAGGATTTGAGATGCGACTTGGTTTACTTTATCACTTCATTAAAGGTATTTATGGTTTTAGAATTGTCCCAGGATGGGAAGAAAAGTCCCTTTTTAAATTACTGTCTGCTCAGAATAGCAATTTTGATTCTCTGGGCTTGACTCTTCCTCTTTACCATACGGTGATGGAATTGCTCCCAATTTGCTTGAGCTCAAGGGGAAAATCAGGCTGTCATTGTACAGAGGGATCTTACACTTGAGTCTGCTGCACTGAACAACGCAGAACTCTCATGGTCCTAGACAATGACATTTTTAAAGGGCTTACTTTCCACTACAAGGATCTGTATTCAAGACACAAAGCAAATCACTACATTTTTCTCCCATTTTATAATTCATTATGCTATGAATTAATTTTGGTCATTCCCTTAATCATCCCACATTACTTTCAAAATTTTCTCTCATCTACAATTGCTCTGTAACAGCTAGTACTGAAATATATTGGGAAGGGAGGGGGAAATCTCTTTAATCTCCCTACTTACTTGCGCATTTTTTGCCCAGTCATTTTTGCTCCCTACGTAATCAAGCCAGACTGCTTCTGCCTGCTCGTGCAAAGCCACACTAATTGACAGGACAGCTCCAGGTAAGTATAAACCAACCTGAAACATAAACCTGAAATTACTTTCAACATTTTGAGAAGCCTGTCTGGATTTCAGGTTGGAAACACCCTTTCACCGGCATTCCGGCTACACCGGCATTCCTTCCCGGGCGAAGGAAAACAGCCAGAAACACAAACACTTTCAGGTGGTATCTTTCTCCCCGTTCATAGCTTTAAGTCAATATTGTGTTAACATTTAGTGGCTTAAAAGAGAAAGAATGCAATGTCCAAAAAGAACAAATTAAAATCAAGGTGAAGAACAAATTAAAGACCTCTCTTTGCTCTACCTTCATCCATCCACCCTTCCAGCTATCCCCTGCTCCCAGGCCCTGCAGTCCAACAAGAAGCACCACGGTGGTGGGAGCTTTGGAGCTGTGATGGCCCCTGAGCAGCCAACGGAGCTTCACACAGAGGGAGTTTGGTGACACGTTACATGTAACGGGATTAGGTCATCGACAGGATTAAGGGAGCTGGGAACTATCTCTGCATGTTATTGCTAATCTCAATAAGCCTAATCTCAATAATCTCAATAAGTGATAGGTGGATTTTTCCCTACTTGGAACGATGAGACATTGTCCATTATCTGTACAATACTTGGCACCAACGAGCACCCCTGTCATCCAGAAGATCTAGGACTGCCTGTCCTCACCTGAAGCTCAACAGGCCAGAGCATCTCCCCTTTCTCCTCGCAACATTCAGAAAAGCTTTTATTTTTAAACGCGAGAAAAAAAGTTGGGACTACCTTCCAAAACAAAGAATAAAATGCCGTGTACAAAGACGACTATTTGACAGAGCAGGAAGAATTGTAGAGGGCTACTGTTCAGCTTTCTCCTCACCCGAGCTGAATTCATTTGGCTGTGTTTTGCACTTATGAACTGTACAAACATTTCACTGCTAATGCACTGGCTCAGACTAGCTGAACCTCACTGAGCATTTTTAAGGCATTTCATTCTTCAAACAGCCACAGCTTTCCTCTTCAAAATCCCTGCATTCATGTCTTCGTGCTTGGAAAAGGACCAAAGCCTCCACATTTCCTTATACCCAGGAGGTTGCGAGCGCATTGCGTACTGCAGTCAATAAAGTGCCAAGAAGCTAATGAAGATAAAAGTGTCAACGCGTAGCAGTGATAACACACACCTTTCCCATGTAGCTATTTTGACCATTTTGCAAACAAATCTGGCAGTTACTGGCAGGCCCAAGTCAGAAACGCGAACGCGCGGCATCGCGACGTTATTAAACTTATTGCTGCTCCGCAGAAATGTCATGGGATGACAGATTGCTCCCTGCGCATCAATTGGATTCAGAGAAGTTCTCAAACCCTTATGGGTTAAAAGCAGCTCCAGCATGCATCAGAGTCCCAGTGGTAAGGAGATCATCGATACAAGGGATTATGCAGATTTAAGAAATACCCTCAGCACCCGAAAGTTTTCAGAATGCAAACTACGTCAACCCTGAAAACAAGAGGCACTGCATCATGATGGCAGGAAGGACAAAGCCAGGGGGGTTTAACAGACAAAAAAAGATTGTTTTAATAGGAGAGAAGCATCAGTCATTGAGTCTTACTTCATTCAGACTTTCTATCCAACCCATCCATCTTCAGTGCCAAGAGATGACAGGACCACCTCACGTTTTCCCCCCAGCCTAGTGTATCAATAATGCCCATTTCTACCCCAAACAAATGACTTGCTAGAATGGCCCTTTTCCCTAAATTGGCTTGCCAAGCCCCACAAATGCCTCAGTACCTGCTATGGTCAACTTGGCTCTAACGGGGCCCCCTCGAGAGGTGGGCACCGATGGGTGGAGCCTTCCCCAATCATCTTCCCCAACAGCCACTTTGTCATTCGTGGCTGAGGACCATCTGCGGAAGAGGGGACCGGGGAGAGGGGGGCTGCCGAGCCAAAGAGGGACACAAACACGCGCGCACACAGGCATACCCTCCCCACACAAGCCCGAATGCAAATTCCTTCGCCCTCGCAAAACGCCTCTGTGGGCATTATCTGCGAACAAAAGTCCTCGAGGCGGGCGGTCTCTGCATCACTGCTCTCTCTGTTAGCACCACCTGCTTGGCGTCAGCCGGGAGAGTCGCCGAGTTATCTTTTTGCCGCGTCTGCAGAAGCCAACGGGAGCACAATGGACCCCATCGGCCAGGGTCAGGCATGGCTTTCTTTCTCACCCCCGTACCACCAGCCCTTTTCACCTCCACCATCTCCAGGACCCCAGAGCGCTCAATAAGGAGGTGGCTTGGAGCACAGGGAGGAGGAGGAGGGGGGAAATATAGGTCTCTGGCGTAAATCGCCGACGCCGTTTCCCCTCCTCTCCCTTTCCTTAAGACCTGATGGTCTTCAGTCACACATCTTAAAAGAAAAACAAAAAACAAAAACACAAAGACTTACTTGTCTCAAGTCGATGAAGGCCAACTGCAGCGTGTCCCCTTGGAACCCAGGCACTGGGCCGGATCTGGCAAACTCTGTGGGAAAGAAAAGAGGATAAAAAGCGCCTTTAACTAACCATGGACAGGGAGATTGGCAGACGGATGACAGGGAAGACAAGAGAGGCTGGGGGAGAGGAGGACCGCGCTTCTAAGGAGTCATGTCTCCCTCCCTTCAGCGTCTTTGTTCGCCCTTCAAAATTCGTGTCATCAAAACACCATTAATTCCACCGTCCTGACAGCAAGGAAACTGTACTAATTCGACCTGAAATTTATTCCCATGAGCCGTACTGGGCTTCAGAGTATTTGTTTTGTGAATGGACAAACAACTCGCCGAGAAGAAAGGGGGGGATGGGGGTGGAAAAGTTTTTCCTCTCAACACAATAAAATCTTCAGCTGTGAAACTCTTTTCAGTTCCGAAAGCTATTTATATTTTAGGGCGCTGAAGGAATTTTCTAATTTCACGCCTGTCACCAGGCTCCATAAGCATTCATCAAAAAAATATGCCCAGCCGCATCATTAATTATTCGGCAGCAGATTATTTGCATTATCTGGTACGGTGCGCTATTGCCAGCGTACAGTCACCCCAAATGGGAAGAATCACGGCCATTATGTGGCATATTTATTTATGTTGGATGAAGACATCTGACAAGTGAATAACATTGGCTTCTAAAGAGAAGAGAATATTTACAAGGCCACATTTACCTCCTTCCAGTGTAATCTGGCCAAAATGTCATACTTAAGTCATTTATTTTTCTTCTAATCCATTATTTTAACCAAGTCTAAAACCACTGAGGGGTACTTGAACAAATCCACGTTAGAGGACCTTAGCTCTTCCATGCCATTTAACAGCTTTTAGTTGGTAGCGCTCATGAAGACAACGACTGCACATATTCAAGTGTGTCTTTTGAAGATACGCCTGAGGTTGATTTTGCCCAACTTCACTTAATTTTCACCCTCCTTAGTTACAGAAGTAACGGCTTTATCTCCACTCTCCGTGCAACTTTTCATCACCGAGGGGACCTGAACGTGAAGCCACAACTCAACATCATGAAAGACTCAAGAGGGAGCTTCTGCCTTCGGCTGAATTTTGTTGCTCCTGCAGACACTGAAGATCCTGCACACTGGAACGAAATGTTTTCTTGAGATGCAACCGGGCGTGATGGCAGAAAGGAAGAAAGGAGAGAAAATATACACCAACATACAGATTTGTAAGTTATATATGGCCCATTATCGCCGAAATTTTCTGGTTTTTAACATACAGGAACCCTCAAAACAGCTCCTGCAGCTCCACAAAGCTGAGGACTAAGGATGGCTCAGCAGTAAGGAAGGAGAATTTTGCCTTCTGTCTCTACAACTGCACAGAGGTACTAAAGGACAAAGGCTGTCCTGTCCTTAAACACTAAGCAGAGTCATTTCATGCCTGATGGTCTTCTCCTTGAATGCTTCTCCTTCCAAAAGTTATCTCATTTTCAAGCAAATGCCACAGAAGAAGGAAAATAAATCATCACAGTCCTATTTTTAAGGACTTCCTACAGCAGCCCAGTGATATGAGCAGTCCCCATGGCTCTAACAAGAACAGACTAATGAATTAGACATCGGGACTCAGCCCTGTTCCTCAACTGCCTTGTTTCTGGAAACCAAAGAAGGGTTATTTGTCAGCTTTCTTGCTCCACCTTCTATTAAAATCTTGGGCTGGAGAACATCCTTCAATACAGATACAGGTACCTCCAGGGGCACAGCGGCCAGTTTTCAGACATCCATGGCTTTGCTTTTTAATATTTTTAGATGCCAGAAGAGCTCTAAAATTGAAATGATTGCTCATCTTTGCAGTGATCAGTCAAGTGACAATTGCTGCAGGACAATAGCAAACATGGATGTGAAACCATTACTTTTATCCAAGGTTACTACTAGAAACAAATAATAAAAAATAAAAAGAGAAAGTATGTACGTGACTGTTCTCATTTAGATTTTGCATAGGAAAAGCATAAATCAAAGCTAGTAGAAACCATCCATCGTTGTGCCTATGGACTTTGCTGCTTTTGCACAGGACAGGACTGGACAGAGACAGGAGCTGCTCAGCTTCCAGCCAGTTTCACTGACCAATGCTGCAATATTCAGGCTGCAAATAGTCCAAAGAGAGTTTATATTTAATCCTCAAAAACTGTTTTAATTACTTCTAACTGTAAAGGCATTTTAATGTACGTTTGCTATTAAAATTTGACTGTAGCTTGCCTGAGCCAGCACGCACACGCAACAGAGGACTAACACAAGCTTTCTGACTCTGATCTGCAAGGGATAAATCATCTTTACACATTCACTGTACACCCCACTGTCTCATCTGGAAAAATTATCCCCAAAGCCACATCAATCCTAAAACACCCCCACTTTGGAAAAGCACGTACCTGAGAAGGTAAAAACATTCAGACGTGAGAAATAGCATTTGAGCATCCTCTCGAGGGATGAAACTGCCCTGGGTGGCTCAGTGTCACAGACATCCCTGGGTTGAGGTACCCAACAAACTGGCTGAACCGCTACGTCCTACCCTCTAAGGATGGGGTCACATCATGGTACTAATTATATGTGGAGAAACACTAGAAAACAGAAACCCTGAAAGGACTGCAATGAAAGAAAATTTCTATTTTGGATTTAAGGACTTCGCAGCTGCTAGGAATCTGTTTAGAAGCACACATGGAGCTGTGAAATTTAAGATCTTCCTGAAAGCATGAATTTCAAAGCCTCATGAGAAAATGCCTGTGACTGGGTCTTGAATGTTTTCACAAGACTTGTGAATTTATCACTACTGTCATCTGCTCGTGAGCAACCCAAGACAGATTTCATCCCAAGACATGGTTGCTCGTTAGCAGCTCACCTTTAGCTGTCTCTTACTAAGGAACCGTATGGGAGGAAGGCTGGGAGAGTTATAGAGTGACACTGCCCTTTAACACTGCACATTACAACAACGGTAGCACACTGAACCAACATTTGCTTGAACAGTAATTCTCACCACAAGAATGGACTGGAGCCTCTACTGCATTAACAGTGGACTTGACATCCAAGAAGTGAGATGACGTATGCGATCATACTATTTGTATTACAGACAAAATGAGATCAAGAATACGGCTCAGACGCTAGAAGAAAGCTGCTACAGCACTTAGCTGTAAGGAGCCCAAAGAGGAATGAATGCAATGCTTCACCCCACGGTTGTTATAAAAATAGCCGTACCTTCTGTAATCGTAGGTCACATTTTACATACCAATGCCACAAACTTATTTTGAAAGAGGAATGAACAAAGTCTTAAAGAAAAAAAGAAACAAAGAAGAGAACAGAGCTTTAGAGGAAAGACACAGCCAGTTCTTCTTGGTTTTAATCTCTTCAACCAGATTTCAGGATAATTTTCTCGGAACAACCAAGCACAGTGCTGGCCTCAGTACTGTCGGATTCGTTTATTGTACTGTCTCCACTACCAAGGCAAGTGGCAAACATAGCAAGCCACCTACAGTACAGCCCCTTGAGCAGAAAATCACAAGAGAATAGAGCAGATCAGTATGCGGCTGTTTGTACAAAGCATTTAGCCAGGCTAAAGGTTTGAGAGACTTGTGTTCAGGCCAAAAAAGTAATGTCTTTGCAAGGTCTACAGGCTTGGGCCACCCAGGGCAGGTCACAGGGGGACTCTAACCTCTCTTCCAAAACATTTCACCGATGAAAGAATCAAGGAACAGGAACCGTTAAGCCCTTTACAATGAACAAAGAATAAAGAGTTCAAACGCACACCAGAGAAGAGACATCCACTGTAAATTAATTATACAGAACGGGGGAATCTCTTTTTGTATACTGTACACGGCTACGCACACAGGGACAGTCTTACACATATTGTGCGGTTAAAATGAACACAGCTGGCGACTTCATTCCTTAAAAACATCATTTTGAGGGTAAGATTTTCTCTGAATTACACGACACCACCAGAATTCATGACAGCAGACCTGTGGGATCAGGGTTACAGCAGCTCCTATTGAGGGAAACCTGGACAATCTGCTTGCGGTTGCATCGGCCATGAACAAGATTTTGTATTTGGGGAAAAAAACATCTGACTATTGCTCAGTGAAGAATGTAGGTCTCAAAGTCACCTTCCTTAGACAAACCCTCAGAAGACTATCTTAGAAAAGCCAAGCGACAGGATCTCTTGTACCTTACGCAGCGGCACAAAATGACACTTTGAGGATACTCAGGCTGAAGAACAAATCTCTGCATGGACTCTGGAGAAGCTCACAAGGGAAAAAAGGTGAGAAATGATGGGATGATGGGTAGGAATTGAGGCAAGAGGAACAGAGAAAACACCCCAATTTCCATATGAGCTTATACTTCACCCACACCATTCCCACACAGCCCTGCTTTGAAGCTGTTCCCCATTATAGGCCAAATTATCAAAGCTCATTCCCATCTGGGAAATTCCAGAGAGCTGCAGGGAGAGGGAGGAGTTACAATACACCAAACTGGGTCAGATTAAATTTTACCCTTCTCCGTCATTTGTTCCTCTGATGGAACAAAGATGAGCCTGGTGTCCCCTTACTGCATCGAAACGAGTGGTCCCAGGGGCCGTGCTGGTCTGCTGACAGGGCTGAGGAGCATCCGCAGCCCCAGAGAGAAACTCCTCGCTGATGGACCACGACATGGTTTCAAGTAGAAGAAAAGGAAGCTCTTCAGAAGAAATTGTACGAGATGCGTGCCAAGAAATTTGGTCTGGGCCAATGGATGTCTCTTAGTAGATGTGAAGTTCTCAACTCCATTAAAATACTAATACTAGGAAAAGTGGAATGTGCACATCTCACCGTTAGCTCATTTGAGCCGCAAAAGTTGACAAGCATCAATAGCATGTGTCCATGATGGGTGGGGAAGGGAAGGTGGGTGCAGAGCTGAGGAACTGTGCACTACCTTAAAACTGCTTAAACAAAATTAGGTGTGGACAGAGGCGTCTTCTCTTCCTAGAGTTGCAAAGAACTGTAAGGATTGGTAAATAAATATCAGTCGGTATCCTGGTAACAAAAGAGAACACAGGAAGGTGTTGGAGATGGAGGATACCCAAAATGGTGTAGCAGACAGCAGAAGCTGAAGACAAGGACAGGAGAGGCTGAGATGACACCGTGGGATTAGCAACAGGTTTACAAAGGAGACAGAAGAGAAGTAAAAGAGAGAGAGAAATACTAAAGCTAAAACGCTGAAGGAGACAAGGTGATCAATTATAGGACAGATGAAGGGAGAATATAAGGCAAAAAATCAGGTGGTGGTTAGAGATCGCAGAAGCAAGCAGAAGGTCTCAGTTCAGGGGCAAAGTGAAAAGGCTGGAGAGAAGTTCGTTTCTCTCCGACGTCATGCAAACTCCCAGGATTTGCTCAAGTCAGACTTGCAAAGACCACTGAAGTACTGTGCTAAAGTAGAGGGCATTGTCCAAATGCTTCCCATCAGCATCCAGACAAAAAGGGCACGTTTTTGGTAGCTCATGGGATGGGGAGTCATGCACTTCTCCTCCATGCATATTTATACGCACTAATTCACCAGCCATCACTTTCTTTGCCACTGCGAGTATTTTGCAACCTCTAAGAAAGGTCAGCTGAGGGAAATGAAGGCAGCACTAAATAAATTAATGATATGCCCAGGGTAACAAATTCAGGGAGAAATACGGGAGGATAAATCTAAGCATAGGAAGGTGCCACAGCCGTGGACCAGAGGCTCCCACTTCCATGCCCTCTGTCACTCAGCACACCAATAATTTACCTTTCCCATTTCAGAGAGCACGTACAGCAGCGCTCGGAACACAGCTCTGCTGTCAATACAAATCACTCCGCTCCACTTTAGCAGCAGGAAAATGCAAAGTTTTGTTTCCCAATGAGGGCTGAGTTTTGACAGGCGAAGAGGTGGGAAGGAAGCGATGTGCTCCGCTCGTCCTCCGAGGGAACGGCACAGGTCGCAGGCTCTGCGAGCAGCAGGCAGGCCTGGGCAAAGCACAGGGCAAAGCGACGGTCTGCAAGTTCCCGGGGATAAGCTGAACTACGTGCTTGTACGGGCATCAGGATATGCTTGCTCCATGATGAAAAGCTGTTCTTTCAAGCCATCCATGCAGGCAGCTCATGCAAGCTGTGCTCAGCCTTGTATTTGGGACAGTCTAAGACGCTAATAGCACTTTAATCAACAGGTAGCAGCTTTCTAAAGCTGCCAAAATCCATGATCCGAGGCACTTGAATGGGCTGTAAGCCACTAATATAATAAAAAATTATCAGGTATTTCAAGATCTGAAGAATCAGAATCATTTAGGCTGGAAAAGACCTTTAAGATCATCACGTCCACCACTAAACCATGTCCCCAAGTGCCACATCTACACATCTTTTGAACACCTCCAGGGACGGTGTCTCCACCACTTCCCTGGGCAGCCTGTTCCAATGCTTGACAACCCTTTCAGTGAAGAAATTTTTCCTAATATCCAATCTAAACCTCCCCTGGAGAAACTTGAGGCCATTTCCTCTCGTCCTATCCCTTGTTACTTGGGAGAAGAGACCAACCCCCACCTCGTGACAACCTCCTTTCAGGTAGTTGTAGAGAGTGATAAGGTCTCCCCTCAGCCTCCTTCTCTCCAGGCTGAACAACCCCTCAGTTGAGTTCCCTCAGCTGGTCCTCATGAGAACTGTGCTCTAGACCCTTCACCACCTTCCTTGCTCTTCTCTGGACACGCTCCAGCCCCTCAATGTCTGTCGTGTAGTGAGGAGCCCAAAACTGAACACAGTATTTGACGCGCATCCAGAGATCAGCATCAGTGGCATGGAGATTTCCCTCCTGATGTGATCTGCTCAAACCTTTCCCTCTGTTCATTGTGACGTCCCCTTTTCTCCCCCAAAATATGAGCTTTTGCCAGTGCACTGCAACAGGGTGGATACCAGCAAGCACACCGCGCAGTATCCTAAAATCAGGGAGGTTGTCCTCAAAACCGCTGTGCTCACCTCCAGCGCCGCACACGCTCATTCCTGATGGATTGCAGGTTGGAAGAACATCAGGCAGCCGTCTGCACGGTGCCAAGCCCGCAGCCTGCGCTTGAGGGACAGGACTGCTCCGGCGTGGCGGGCAAACCCCGGCATCTCACACAAATAACGGGATTTCCGCGTGAGAAAGTCCTCGGAGCCAGATAACGCAGCCAAGAAGGAGGTGGCGAACGGCTGCGCCGGGACCCATATCGGCACATTTTGGCACGCTCGTGTGTCGGGCTGGAGGATTCCTCAAACCGGCAGAGACATCTGTGTTTCTTATTGACTGCCCCCAGGAGTGGGCTGACTGAAAATTTGGAGTTTAATGAAATTTTAAATATAATTTTTATGGCACTTTTAATTTCTCATAAAGCAGCAGTTAAAAGACTTTAGAGATTATGGAACTGCTTATTTTATGATCTAAGTATTGTAAAAACAATCTGCCTCAACCACTGCTGGAACCGGTTACGTAGATGGGAAACACTTTTGTAGGAGCGAGAGCAGCCCCCTTTCTTTTTGCTTTTTCAGTCGTAATCTCCAAATCTGGGTTGTTACATTTGATTCCCACTACCTCTGAGGTACAGGAGATATGGAAAAATTATATATATACCAGCACCAGGAGGTCCAAAAAAAGAGCAGAGCAGGGAACTAGGTTACAAGACACATAGCAATTACAAAAAGCACATTGCACGTCCTGTTAAATCTTGGGTTACAGACGTATTGTGGAAGACAGCAAACCCATTTTAAAAAGCAAATGCCCGTTCTGAAAAAAGCATCACCTCCTCTATTTACAGGTTCACAGAAACATTTGTGTTAGGGTTTTTTTCCTCTCCAGAGTTGTTTTTTTTCTTCTTTTCAAGTTGGCTCATTGGGCTGGAGCCAGAACTCACTCCTAAATTGAGACATAATTAGATGTGTCCTACTGTGTCTTTCTGGGCAATTCATTTAACCTCTATGCATTATTTCACTTCAGGTTTAAATAAAGAGGTGAGAGAATCTCTCTTGATTGCATAAAAAAAGAGCTACGTAAAGCCAAGCAGTAAGAACAAAAGTTACAACTAATACCTGGCCAGCAACAGACATTTTTAAAATGACTTCTGCCCTTCCCTGGACATCAGCCGTGCCATCCACGCACACACGTCACTGCAAAGCTGCACCACAAGACTTTCAAACCTCTGACACGCATCTTGGGAAACAGCTTTTTGATGGGGAAAAAAAGAGGACATCCACCTCGACGGGCACGACTGGTGCCTTACATCTCCTTGAGGGCTTTGTCCAGCCGGAGGCTCCAGCACGGCGGTCGCGCCGGGGGGATAATGCCGCAGGAAAACAGGTTGCATTTTTCCCGGGTTTCTCTCATCACAGGCAACCTAATAGGATTTTTAGAACCTTGCAACTCCACTCTTTCTTGCCTCTTTCACACCAAAAACGCTGCTGATGTATACAGGACTATTCATAAGACCAAAACATGCAAGATTTGGCTCTTAATGTTTATTTAATTGCCTATTTCTCCCCAGTCCTCCAAAAGCTTTCCTTTTGAGGGTCATAAAATTAATAAACTGTATACACAGTGCTTTGAACATGCAAAACATGCACGTTTCTAGGGAGGGGGGATTTGTAGTGCAGGTAAGGGATCCCATCACGACCTTGTGCTTCTCCTGAGCACCATCAGCCTGGTTCCAAACCCTAGCCTGATGCAATGGTTCATGCAGCCATTCCCTTTTTATGCTGATGGGACAGCAAATTATTTATAAATCAGTAAATATTTTATGAGCCCACAAGTCTGGAGAATTAATTTATTACCAGTGTCTTGTTTTAAGCCTAAACCACCTCTTTTTCACCTCTACAATCGTTATCTATTGTGTATATAAACCCATTTTCTTGTAATGTGCATTATATCTACTCTGATATAGAGCAAATTATCTGCACCACCTTCAATCCATGCTTAATATACGCCTAAGTCCTTTCATTAATTTGTCTCACCACCCCCTTAACCAGCTTATACCTTTGGCATTCACAAGAGACTTAAACAAAAGCCTAATAAACTCCAGGACCGAAACTCTGAAGCCCCATTCCCACATCACAGGACTCACTGGAAGTGCTCCAAACAGCTATAAAATCCTACTTTAATATGATAAGTACACAATAAAGCTGCTAAACTAGGTAAGGCGCGGGGGTCTGGGGAGAGGAAGAGGGCTGGAGGCAGAGACATAAAGTCAAATATGCAACTGGTATAATAAGGATGCTGAGATTCGCACCTGCGCTTTCAGGTAAAAGATAAAAAACCAAAAGAACCAAACAAAACCCTTACAAATTGAAACATATTTTCTGAATATACCAGTTCACTCTCGGAACTGACTTTTCCTAAAATTAAAATCTTGATGCATTGCTCCTCAAAAAGAGAACTAAAATTAGTCCCAGTGTCAGCAAAACCACCAGACAAACCTGCAGGGACGAGGGAACGCTTTTTTGCTGCCGAAAAGGAAGAAAAAGACTTTGTCTGGGTTTACTGTTCTGGGGCTTGACAGTGATGGATAGGAAGGTTACAGCACCGGCATCCATCTCCATTCCCCTGCCTGCGACGGCATCTCGGGCCAGGGCTGGGGGGAGTGGGTCGCCTGCCCCACTGCTCAGGTTGGCGTCACCTGCTCTTGAATGTCTGAGTGCTCCTGGTTTTGTCTCACAAAACAATTGGAATTTAAGGAATCATGCTTTTAAACCTGATATTAAATGTCATCCGTTTTACTTAGCATCGGGGGCTTTCAGGGAAGAGATGCTGCTTAGTGACCCACGTTACCGATGGGGCGGAAAACTGCAGGGTTACGAGTCTGTTCGCAGTCAAAAGAAAAAGAAGGAAACTATTATTAATGACAAATGCTTCCTATTATTCTCAGCAACATCGCCCGTCCCTCTGCGGACACCGATTGGGAACACAGCTGCTACCAGTGCAGCCCCGACGTGCTGATGGGACACAAATTAGACAGCAAGAATTTAGGGCTCAAGGCATTTCTGAAAGAAAAATAAGGCATTGCTTGCATTGTGACATATGATATAGCTACGAATTTTGGATGTGATTCATTAAACAGGCATCCTTCTCCCAGGCTATTCAGCTAAGTGCTGGAAATCAGCAAAAGGACATTAAAAAATTAAAACATACTCCCTACGAACACCAAAAATCTTACTGGGTAATCTTTCTCAGAAATAAATTTAATCTCACTATTGATGGGTGCAGCTGAACTAAAACAGGATCAGCAAAACATTTTATAAAGGGTGGAAGAAGACTTTTTGACAGTGTTAAGTGCCGGACAATGATGAAACCAATACAACTGATTTCATTGAGTTATCAGAGACAGGAAAAGGAAACCCACCGGTATTTAGGCTCCGATACCATTTGCCCTGAGGCCAGGGACTATTTTGCTGTGGGGTTTAATGGGAGCCACGTCGGGCCAAAGAGCATTTCAGAAGACTCTGCAGTAAACAAGTTTATCGTGATCTAAACAAGATACATTCCAATCTCCGCCTCAACCAAGAAATTGGATATTTGGAAAAAAAACTTCCCCAAAATACTTTATCAAAGATTTTCTGAACTCTTTATCAATCCTATCAAGTTCTGTGTTTTCCATAGCCACAGTTGCTAATCCATCCCAGTATTAATCCCAATCATAAATCCATCCCCCTCATAAGGTTCCCGTGCAGAAGTGCGTTCATTCTGCTTTAGCTTAATTATAAAAATAGGAAGAAAAAAAGTGGTTTGTGAGTTTTGTGCTACATTTTTTAACCCTTCTATTGAGTAGGGTAACAAGCAACTTGAGGGAAACCTTATGATTTCAGAGCTAATTCAGGTGTAAACTAGATGAACCGAAATAAGCAGGGTTGAGAGCAAAGCCATGGTGCTGCCACCACGATGCTCCACGCACACCTCTGAACAGATGTAGTCATTTTGTCACAAGACATCTCTTTTCTGTATCAGTGACTTTGCAAAAAGGATTCACTTTGAGAAAAAAATTCCCTGCAGCAGATAGAGAAGACAAACAACCGAGGTCAAGAGAGGACCAGAACTTCTTAAGAACATAAGCCAGTTATTGTTTTCAGAAACAGTCTTAAGTAAACTGATTTTTGTTAGCCCTTCTCACGTTTTACCCACTCTAATCCCTCCTGTTTTAAAAATACTCCACCTCAGAAAGCAGGGATAGTCTGGAAAGCATCAAGGCGGCATTAAAGAGAAAAAGGAAGAGTAAAGCTTTGATCTCTTAGAATTTGCTGGGCTGCTTCTGTCCTGAAGATATTGCCAAGCATCATCATGGACAGCACCAGGGAGCTCTGCAGGCGTTCAGCAGTCCCAAATACTTGGCATCACTAAAATCCCCGACTCGGGTCCCGACACACAAACAGGCAAAGCGAGACATGGAAAACGAGATGATTTAGCATCTTACGTTCACACTCCTCCACGTCCAGGTTGAACTGCTGCAATGCTCCCAGCGTCAGCTGCCGCACTTCGGCTTCCAGCAGCAGCTGCATCAGCGAGGTGGAGAGGTGTTTGCACGCCGACATGCAAGCTGTCTGTGCCACCTTCCCCTGCAAGAGAAAAGGGAGATTTATTAAGGCTATCGCGCACGAAAGGCAAGAGGAACTTCTTCAGACCAGGACTCACCAATCCAGCCTCTTTAACTTGTCCCATCTGCCACGGGACCTTCACGGACAGCTCAATCTCACAACCACCATTTTTAAAGGGAATCACCTCCTAGGACTTGCTACTAGCAGGATTAGACCTTGTCAGGTGCAGAGTGCCTGGGAGCAGCTCACATCCAGGAGAACCTTGGGATGTTTAGAGCTCTAAGCATCTCTCATTATCACATCCTAACATGGGCAAGACAATATACCATATTTTATATGACACCTTACATAGTTTGCCTAAAGTAACCTTGTTGATAGGTCAAGATAGTGCCAATGACAGTTCAAAACTCCAGCTTGCAACTAAACCAGTGTCTCTATATATATACCAAGACAGGAATTTCAAAATCCCTTTCCAACAGCAGAGGCTCATAGTTCAAGGCTAAAGTAGCACGTTGATGCTCTTCAGCCCAGTTCCAGCACTGTGCGGTGCCTTCCAGACGCCAGTGGGGACCGAGGAGAAGGAAACTTCAAGGCAAGGAGGCAATTGAAGAAGTTGGTTGTGTTTACATGGATAGGATTGCTCCCCAGCGCTGGGTAGTGGGGAATAACCTCAAGCACCCGGAGGCATCCTGCACCTGCCTGGACCATGAGGAATGCAGTTATCAATGTTTGCCTTCTCCCAAGCCATCCCTAATTTGTAGTGATTAAATAGGGGGTTTACAGGGAGGAGGCCACAGCCAGGGCTGCCACGCAAAGAGAAACTACTTAAATCTCTTGATATGTTCATATTTATAACGAAAGTATGAGAAGTTTTGAGTTTCAGCTATTAGGGAAATTGAGAACATTGTTATGTTTCACTTTTGAGGAACAATTGAGATCTTAAGCTATAAATCATGTGAACAGTTCACAGCAAGAGGAGCTACCCTAGATAAGCCTTCCATTTTCTGATCAAGAAACAATTGCAAGGCAAGAGAAATCACTACAGGCGATTTAATTAGCATGCTTAAATTTTTGAACTGTGGAATTTGAAACAGCTGATCTTCAAATGATGGGTGAAGCCCCTGCATTGATGGAATTGAACTGTCAGGCAGGAAGCCCAGAATGCCTCTGAGGACTTACGATGTTCAAAGAAGAGTTGTATTAAGGAAAGACGGTGGGGGTAGGGATGGCTGTGGAACAGGAGAAGGGGAGATGGGTGCTCAGAAAGCTCCATCTCCTGCGAAAGGCCATAAAGCAGGTCACCGAGCTCGAGAACCCAGACCCCGACCTGGCTAAAGCACCAGCTACCAGGAGAGCCACCATCAGAAGAAAGGGAAGCTGACAACACAGCTATGAAGAACTGAGATCCTACCTAAAGACCTAAAGATTCCTGATCCTCTTGAGATGCCACGAGGGGACAGAGGAGAAGACGACCTTTCCAAGAGCAACACAGATGTCCCTACCCAGGCGCTGGCTGGCTCGTCCTGCAGAATAATGATGCTCTGCCTCGTAGGAGCCCGATCCTCCCGAGAAGCAGGCTCGGGAGCAAGCAGGGAGCACACTCTGCACTTAGCAAAGTGCTTCAGAGAATCCAAGTTGACTGACCAGAAGCATAAAAGGAAAACCAAAGCACCCATGAGGCCATTAAACAAACTCAGACCATGTCACACACACAACGCTTATAAAGCTGAGGTTTCTTTTCTTTTTAGTGAATTTATTTTGCATCACAGCAGCAAGTCTCACAGGTTACAGGTGCCACGCTCTCAGTGAACTAAAACCAAGCATCATGTAGGGGTGCTGAACACGTGGGAGCATTTATTTTTCAACCTATCCAAATTTCTCTTTCATTTCCAAATGCTCAAAAGACTTGCCCCATTCCTCAAGTATTGCTGTGTACAATCAAAAATTTGTGGCAAGTAAGATTTGGGTAGGTAAGATTGGCAACATATATTAAACCCATAAAAATGGGGAAATCCTTTGGCACAAGAGCACAGACTCGCACAAACCCACTGGCTGACACTGCACCGAACAATCCTGATGTCTGCATGTGTGACCCTACAATAATATTTCTGGATAATGGTGCTACCCTGAAAACAGCTTCAGCAAGGAGATTAAGTTTTCAAATGCACACAAAAGACTTTAACACGCTTTCTTGAAAACAAGGAGTGGCTAAGGAGATCTCACAGATTTTTACAAGCACTTTACAAATTGTATTTAAACTGGGATTAAAGCAAGGGGTTTACGTGGTGTTTCAAGCTAAGCATCACAAGTTTCATTACGGCAGCACGGAAAGATGAGCAAATGTTTGATGCATGTGCTGGGAAGTGTTTTTACCAGCTTTGCAAAGTTGTTTTGGATCTTCAGGCCATATTCATCTTCAGCAGGAGGGAAAAAAATCATTTATTTAAAAAAAAAAAAAAAGAGCAGACCCATGCATTACGAGGCAGGGTACTTCATCTCCACTGTTCACTGCCGTTCCCAGGCTCCAGGAGCATTCGTTACTCACCTCCAAACAAACACCTTCACTAAAATTAAGATGAAGCATAGCAACCATAAAGTTTAGCAGAGCTCCGGGTTTTTTTTTGCCTTTCATCATTTACTTGTGCCCTTCTGACACATTTGGTTATTTAAAACACCGCTCACGCCAATTCCTCATCCCCGACCGCAGTGGGAAGCGCGCCGCTACCCGACTGTGATTTTTCTTCATTACTTCCAACAGACACTTGAGTTTTTGCTATGACCGAGTTCGTTTTGATGTGTTATTGAGCAGAAGACCCAGATGGAAGCAGAGGATGAGAAAACAAAGCTCTGCAGCCATGCCCTGCCCCCCCGCCCCCCCCTATGCTGGGTATGGGGGACAGGGCTCCTTATCCTTCTTGGAAGAGCAGGAGAAAATCCCAACGAGTAGCTCATGCTTGCACATCAGCAGCAGTTTGCATAGAGGGTTGCAACCCTTGGAGAAGCCTTGGAGACACTCAACCCCAGACAAAGTCAAAAGGAGACTCCCCTCAGGAAGGTTTTCTGCCCCGTTGACAAAAATTTAAAAGGAGCAACCTTCTTGCACGCCAAGCAAGGGTCAGATCAGCACGGGTGGAGGTGCCTAAAGGGTTACCTACGCCTGCAACAGCCGCAACAAACACGCCTGCCCCACTGCACGCATTCCTCCGGCCAGCCAGACTTGCCCGAATAAAGAGTGAATGACAAGCAACACTGGGAGGGCATGAAGAAGAGCAAATAATTGAGATGAAATGTCAAGTTAATAAGCCAAACGTGAGGAAGACGGGATGGAAAAAGTGATTTAATCATCAGGGCTTGACAGCACAACAACTCTGTTGCGTCTTTGCCGCAAAAGCAATGCGTAAGTGGTACTTCAGAACATTCTTTGCAAGTATTTTCTACTGTGGCTCATTGCTGAGATGGTAAAGGGGATCCAACCGACAAGCCCAGGAGCAGCTTCTGGCTCAGCCTTCCCTCCTCCTTCCTTTTTCACACAGGATTTGGCCAGGCCCAAAACTTTTTTCAGGTGCAAATGTGCACTGTGTCTTTGAAAACTCTGAAGCCGAATCTTCTCGTGCCAGCTGAGAACCTGACCTTTTATTTCTGTTATTCTTAAGATTTAAACACCCAAAAAACATTCTGCTTTAGAAAAGACCCAGTCTTTCATCTTAGATTTAAGAATATACACATGCCTGACAGTTTAGATCCAATATTACTGGATGAAAGACAAAAGTATATACAGGTATTTTTTCCTGCCTTTTAAGCATTAATCTATTTTTCCTTATATTTATTAGAGGGCTTGGAGATGCCACAGGTGTTTAAATCATTGTGCTCAATGTTTGGCTGGAGAAAAGAAGGTACCACCAGGGATGACCAGCATCTCTCTCCCTGAGCACCAAGACTTAAAACCCTTCCAGAATTTGTTTTTCACTCTCATAAATAAGACTGAACCTAATCCTTTTCTGCCTCACCCCGACAACTCAGCACAACAGACGCCCACTTACAGCAGCTCCTTGTAAGATCAGCAATGGCTTACAAACATCAATTTTAGACTATTTCCCCAGAAATACTATGCAATATCTGCTTGATAAGCAGCTGCTGTTGACAGGAGAAAAACCAACAGCAGGACACTGATATATCACTACTAATAAGCTGCTGCTGCAAGTGAAGAAGGTTGTTTGTATTCGCACTTGGGATGGTTTGGGCTGCACGCTGGCAGATATCAAGTACATCCTCATACCACAATGTGCCCATCTTGGTTCTCTGGCACTTATTTATTATTCAGATTCATTTCACAGTGTTATTTCCCTCCCCTCCCCGGTTCATTTTTCAGCCTTCCTGCAGCGCTGGGAGAAAAGAGCCCCCACTCGCCTTGGGGCACCTGCCCAGCACACCGACTCGCGGAGCCGAGCCCGTGACGAACGTGTTTTCCACCAGCCTCAGCCCCCTCCTGAAATCATTAACTGCACCACCCACAGCAGCGGTGTTGGGACATGTGCCTTGGCATGGAGATCGAGCAGGATACCTCTGAGATGTCAACCCCAGACATCGCTGCTCCTAGAAAACCCCGCGCTTCAGAGGAGCCGCCTCGCTCAGCTAGGACAGCTTAGACTTCGTGCTAATTACCCTGATGATTTCTGCGAGCGCATGGCGGAACCGGTGGCACTCCCAAAGGCTCTCCCTGTGCCAATGCCCTGAGAAATCACAGAGTTACATCCCGATCCCGTTCCCTGGCACAGCTCCAAACCAGCTCAGTCCCTGCCTGTATTGCAGAAATGCTTTACCTGCCTGAACGCTGTCGTCCCTCCAGCTCAGGAACAATCTAAAATGCAAGATGTGATTTGGAGAGGAAGGCAAAGGAGGACGAACAGAACCATGACCTGAGCTGTCTGCAGGGAAGGGGACAAAAAAAACCACTTTAAAGTCACCAATAGCTCATTTACCAACTTGACAGAAAACTGAAGAGCTTAAAATTTCACCAAGCAATTCCAAGAACACCTCTATAGTCTCACTGATTTATTCAAGACCTTCGCAAACCTCATTAAAAATGAACTGGATTTGGGGGAGGGAGAATGGGAGGCACGGGAGAAAGTTGACGGAACTCAACGGTCAAGATGCCCAAGCGCCTGCTTGGCCACCCCCACCGAGCTCCACCTTGGTCCAACGTTCAGGGAAACAAAGCAATTCTGGGCGTATTAAAGCAATTCTGAGTGTATTATCAGAGCAAAAGCCACGGGGTTTTGTTTTGAGACTCAAATCAGTTTGTCCTAATTTTTTCCAGCAATGAATCCCTCTGTTCATGGCTTCTGGTGCAACCTCTTTGCAGTTGGGGTTTCCATGGCACCTCTTAAGGCAACGCTGCCCTCCCTGTCCCACCAAGTCTTCCTCTGGGCACACGGGTAGGACATCTAGAGGGGTTCCTTGTGGCCATGCCAACCAGTGAAAGGGCAGAGCCAAACCTCTGAAGCTCTCCCAAAGACACAACCAAGGGGCACCTACCAGAGCACATCGCCATGGGCTACTCCCCATGGACCCCACCAAGTCAATCACGCTTCAGAAGACCAGCCATGACATCATCTCTTTTCATCTGTATTTCATCCTTGGGCAGCAGATGGAAGCCTCCGGGTTCCCAGGAGGACGGGCAGCCACCGCAGGGAAGGTCAGCAGGGAGGCTACAGAGCCGGCACCGCTCACGGTAGCGCATTTATTTGAAAATAGGAAATATGTTAACAATTAGGGAAAGGAAACGCTGAAAGGCTGCCTTGTTAATTAAGGAACTTGCTATCAAAGGACTCATTAAAAGCTACTGAAATGGAATGGTTGTTAAAATAAATACCCATTAATCTTAACATGCAATCAAGAATCTGCTGCTACTACCCGCCTCGTGGCGGGGGGAGAGGGGCTCCTCGGCACACACCTACCGCTGCCAGAGCCACGGTGGTGGCACGAGCTGGCAACGGCCACTGACCAGAGGGTCCCAGAAGAGACCCGAGCCGGTTGTCCAAGGGACCCCATCCCACCCCCCTGCAAGAGCACCTCTGGCTTCGTTGAGGAGGAACCTGCTGGTGCTTCCTGCTTTTCGCTTGGCCAAAATTAGGTGTAACGCGGTCACTGAAATGCAAACAAAAGTCCTGTCGTAGCACCAAGTACGCTTCCACCAACTCGCCAAAGAATTAATGCAGCATTTCCATGAAAAACAAAGCCTGACAGGTTTCAAATGGTCTCAAGAGTTTCCAATTATTTTTATTTTTTTGCTACCAACAGAATTTATTTTTAATCTGCAACAAGCATTGGGATTGATGTGATTAAGTATATTTAGACATGCAAATCCATGGACTTCATACAACAGAAAAGTGGGCCAAAAAATTGGAATTCCTCAATATTAAATGTCCCCTTTTCTATAAACACCACAAGTTGTCCCAATAATTTCAACACTGAATTTGCTGACTTTTCTAATTCATAATGCAATATTGGTGGAATATTTTGCAGAAGACAGAAATGTGATGCTATAATAATGAGCAATTGTTCAGCGACATAAAACCAAGAATAACCCTGGCAGATGCTTTCTGTGTAGGCACAGATGAAGACTTCAGACCCTGCAGACACCCAGGCGTGATCTCCTCCTGCCCCAGATGCCTCTGGACTGTCCTTGCTGCCCGCAGCACCGGAGCCCCAAATCTCACTAAACCATGGGCAAAATCAGTAAATCAGCTCTGCTAACCCTTAAGAGGAAAATTTCCTGGCTTGCCCATGCCATCTTGATTTGCCGCATTCTTAACACAAGCCCGATGCACTTATTCATTGCTGCTTTTTTTTTTAAAAACAATTGCTCTGCAGCCACTTGAAGATGGTACAAAATCCCCCAAACCATTACCTAGATACATTAACACTTCCCAAACAGTGAAAACAAATGTACAATGAGTACTCTCCGCAAGTTTTAAGAGTTTTACTTAAAAACCAAACAAACCTCGCATTAATTGCCCAGAAATCCATTTTCAATTTTGACAAAGTGGTTTTGTGGGGGGTTTAGTTTGGGGTTTTGGGGTTTTTTGAGTTGTGGGGTGGTTTTTTTTTTTGGGGGGGGGGGGGCGCAGTTGTTTTGGTTTAGTAGTTTGGTTTATTTAAAAAGCTGTGGATCTGCACTCAATATCTTGCAAATAAAAGTGAGTGTATCCAGAACAAAGAGACCCAGGAGGAACAAATGAGAGCCCCAAGCAAAATGGATGGTCAAGGAGACCTCTCTGTGCCGGCCAAGCCTGTAGGCTAGTGCATCAAGACTACCCTGAGCCGGGTGGTCCTCCAAAGATGCCCCCTCTGAAGGTAGGAGCTCAGCTGGCATCAGTGACCAGCCTGGCTGTACCAGCCTCTACAGGTGCATCTCTGATGGCACGGAGAGGCAACAGCACAGGGACTGTGGTCCAAAACCAAAGCTTCTACATACAGACCCACAGGATGGGATCACCTGGACCCAGTGGATGGAGAAGGGGCAGGGGAGATTCCTAAATTGATGTCCCATTTTTAGTGGCCTCGGGGCACTGAGGAGTTTGATGGAAAGGTAGAGAAAACATGTGCCCCGGTGTTTAAAAGAGAGAAGATGCTGATCTGGAGAACTGCAGGATACCGCAGCTAAACCAAGCCCAGATTAAGGCGCCAGAACAGAAGCAACCATACAGAGTTAAAACACACCAGCACAAGGATCAAATCACCGGGAACAATACAGATTAACAAAAAGAAAAGTTAATTTTTCTAAGAAGTTTTATGTTTAACATAAAAGGAGAATCAATGCAGAGTCTTTGTCCAAGAGATGATTAGACTCGTAAGTGCTACACGGTCAGACACCACCACACATCCCAGAAAATCAAATCCATCCCTAAGAGTATTAGCTTCAGATTAGGTATCAAGAGAGCAACTCTTAATTAATTAATTCTGTTTACTTGGCTTTGCAGCACCCTTATTAAGAAGAAATCACTTTTTCTTCCCAAAATTGTTTGCGTTACGGAAAGAGGATGAGAGAAGGCTGGCTCCTGGTTTCCAGCAGGGAATGCGCAGTGGGCTGAGCCCTGTCACTGCATTAGACATGACTTGCATGGGACATGAGAGGTGACTGATGTGAGAAAATTAACAGTCACTTATTGATTTCCGCCACTGTCAAGCGCTGTATTTGATCTCTGGTTCCATGAAGTCATCCCAGGAGCTAAACACTGAAGCCAGTGTGTTGACTTATGGACTTGGAAAAAGGCGACTGGCACCAAGCTACAAGCTGATGTTCACATGGGTTTGAAATTTGCCAAGGAAAAGAAGAAGAAACCTTCCAGCCAACAAGAGAAGGTTGGCGATGAGCAACGCTTGCGGGCCAAGGCTCCTGAGCACAGAGCAATGACAGCTGGGGAGAGGGATGCTCCCCAGCCTTAGACACCCATCAGGTCTTCATATTACTTGGCAGTTACAAAGTTAAAGGTTTCCTGATGCCCAAACTTATTGAAGGAAAGACAATGACTGCACACACATTTCTTTGAGGAAGGCATTTCGGATTCAATGCACAGCTGGGACCTACTGGAATGGTCAATGGCACCGCCTTCATGTCAACAGTCTCCCTTCCAACAGCTACAAAATCCATCCTGCTACTCGCAGTGAACGGGATAGGCATCTGTGCCTTGCTTTACCAGGAATAAGAAGGGCCTCTTTTTCAGCAGGATCTGCCATGCCAAAAGTGACCCGATGAACGACAGTTTCTGGTTCAGGAGGAGGACCGATGCTCTCTGCAGGACAAGCTGCAGGCGTTGCTCCCCTCCCCTCTACACCTGATTACTTGGGCTGGGAGCAGGGCAGGTTGTAGTCATCTGTGGAAGAAGCTTCATTGCCTTTAGCAAATCACCAGATTTAAACAGACTATCACCACCAAGGTACTGTTGTAGCCTTTTCTGAGTGAAATTGGGATTTTGGTCTTCTGATGACTTTGACCATCCCTATCACACAACAGCTTGGTTCAAGAGACAGCCCTCCACCACTGAAATATCTCAGGGTCACCATAGTAAACCTATGAAGAGCAACACCTTAAAGCAGTGCCAACTAATACAATTTCGGGTGAAATTCGTCTTGTGCAAAGATCCACTCACCTGGAAAGCTGATGGCATCTGAAGAGCAAAAAGAGCAGTTGCTCCAACCAACCTGGAAGGCCACCATCCTCTGCGTGAAGTGGGATTGCTTTCAAACTCATGCGAAAGCTGAGCGCAAGCCCACATTTAAGTGGCTGTCTTCCAGAGGTATTTAGAAAAATCGACGGGGTGTCATTTTCAGAAGTAAACATTTACCACTTATATTCTATTTTGAGCATTAAAGGGAAAACAGGCTGTCACAGATACGGCAGCAAGACAAACACATGGCAAAGCTGAACTCCCAACAGAAGCTTAGAGGCAACAGACAAATAAAAAAGAAAAGCGAAAAAAAAGCAAATACAGCAATTATCCTCACCGCACAAAAAATAAACCAGCCAGTTACGCTGACCGCTGCAGCCTGATACAAACCCCCTCACATTCCAATAAAAGAGGAAAAACCGTAACAGTTTGGTTGTGTTGAAGATGCCCAAGGTCAACAGCTGGAGACTATTTTGGCTGAAGCTGGTGGGACACTCAAGGCTCTCATACAGAGCAGCACAGCAGAAATCACATCAGGGGTGATGGTCACAACCAGCTCCCACAGACAGATCTGGAAGTGCTTGGGGGTTTTTTGTTTTGTTTTTTTTTTTTTTTTAAATAATGTTATTTTATTCGGTTTGGGTTTTTTTGGTCTGTAACCAAATGACACTTAATTTGTGGAGTAACCAGCTCCATGGCAAGGTTTTTCCTACGTAGGCATCAAGGGGGCTTGGCACTACGAACTGCACCTACTTGCTTACAAGCAGGAGTGAATACACCCAGTAGCAAAAGCACAACTCAAAGATTTTGTAACCACATGTAATCGTGGGATCCAGGATATAGAGGATCCAGGATGAGAGCATGCACAGGAACACAAGATTTTTCCTTCACTTTGCGCTGTCAGAGTCAACAAGCGACATCTACTTTTTCCTTTTTTTTTTTTTTTTTTTAAAATAGGAAAATAAATAAATAGAAGGAAGGGCAGGGGGTGGAGAAGGGAAGTACCTCGGGACACAGCTGTTGCAACTGAGCATTGGGCAGTTTCTTTGAAGCCTTACGGAGGCACACACAAACACACAACTGGGCAAAGGTCTTTTTGTAGACGCTCAGCAGTTTGCAGTAAATCTTACACTGGGAGGCTGCTAGGGCGTTTTTTTTTGCATATACACATATGCAAAAAATGCCAAGGAAATAGAGGATTCCAAGATCTGCATCTTTTTCCTTGCACACCATCCAAATGCATGGCAGGATATTTTTAATTAACTGCTTTTTTTAAAGTCTATAGCATGGAAACAGTTGTGTGCAGAGCCCGGCTCACCCAAAATGAGCAGCGCCTGCATTGAAGCATCCAGCTGCCGTCTGGCCTCCTGAGATGCTTCAGAGATCTGTGCAAGGACCTTCACGCAGAACATGGGTGGGAAAGCAATTTCTGCCAGTCCAGGTTAGGCATGCGATAGCATTATGCTGTGAGAAATGCTGGGAACTATATGCTTTATCCTTGTTAGCCACTTGATTTAACTGCAGAGGCTCTCATTAATCGCACACCCATATGATCCCGACTCTCCCACCAGGCTGGAGGTTCAGCCCGTGGCATCAAACTCCCATTCCAAACCTGCTGCCTTCTGCTTTCTTTACATGACCCTCTTTTTTAAACAACTGAAGATAAGAAAGTCCCATCCACCTGCTCTCTAAAACACTCCACGCTGTTACGAGCTGCACTGCAAACACCTGCGTTGCCTTCTTGCGCTGCAAACAGCATCAGGAGACAGAGAGGTGCAGGGGCCAGCAGAGAAGCAGCTACCAAAATTCACACAAAACCCAAAATACACAGACAAAGCACGTCATGACAGCTCAAACCGCTTTTCCTTCCCCCCGAGGGTATCTCCACAGCGTGGCTCAACACCCCTGGCCCAGCAGCAGGAGGGAACCCTAAACCGAATTGTACAAACCTGGGGCGTTTGACTTGCCACGGTGGCAGTTTGGCAGCCTCCCCGAGCACTGAATATTAATTTTCCAATATTCAGATGTGCTTCAGAGAAAACACTGCAAGCAAACACGAGCAGCAGACCAAGAAAGGACAATGCTGTAAATTCACTGCAACCCCTGGGAGAGGACAGCGACCCGTGGACTTGCTGGGTGGGCTTGGACAAGGCACGGGTTTTATGCTCCTCAGTTTTCTCCTCCTCCTGTGCTCACCACTTGGGTCTCCACAAAGATCATTCACCTCTGAAGAAGACACCAAGACCCTGCAACAAGAGGTGTCAAGGAAAAAACGTGGTGCTCCGACAGCGGAGACATCTCAGCCTGCAAAGGAATTAAACCCATAAATAACCTGCATTTAACGAGTCTCTATATATACACAAGAAGCATGAAGTAGCCCTAATTTTTCTCGGTCCTATTTGTGCCTCCTTATGTGGAGCAAGGCTCTCTCCTGGTGCCTGTGTCCATGGGCTGAGACTTTCCGAGTTACTTGACGCAAACCAGAGCCATGGCCCGACCATGATCGGAGCGCGCGGCTCCACAACTGGAATGAACGAGGAAAAAAAAAAAAAAAGACATATTTCATCCTCCTCTTTTGTGGCTTTTATTTTCTTTTGTATTCGCTTTGGGAATAACATTCTTTCCATTGGGAAGAGCCTGATTTTCCATTAAATACAAAGCAGCTGCCATTTTGGAAACAAAAAGCTGATTAAATACAGATTTTTTTTTTATTTTTTCCCTAACATACGAAGAGCTAGAACCATACTTCTTTCTGCTGATTTATCAGGGCAAAGCATCTGCCAATTATGGCAGTAGGAAGACTTAAAGAGAGTGAACTGAATTGCTTCATCTTTGCTATAATTTTATAATTATAATTTGATGTTAAAACTAAAAGGGGAAAGATCTTGAGGCTTGGAGCACACTGCACTCATCCTCGCAGTGGAGCCCTTTGACACACTGACACCAAGGGTTTCTCACCCTTCGCACACACATGGACGCTTCAGATTCCTCATTTACGCAGATTTCTGCTTGCCGAGATGCCAAAGGAAGGGTCGGCATGTTGCCGTGACGTTCGGCCGCCTGTTGGAAACGCAACTAATACATGACTTAAGGCCCAGATGTTGAACAGACTGGAAAAAAGGATGAGCTCAAAACAAAAACAAAAACAAAAAAAACCAAACCAAATCCCACCCACTCCATTTCCACTCCATGAGCCATCAATGCTCAATTCAGGTTTTTTTTCCAAGCAGAGCTGATTACTGAGTGACCAACACAAACAGCGTATGAAACTTCAGCTCGTTTTACATTTTTCCAAAATCTAAATCTTACATTAAATTTCCGTTTTCAATATTGAGACGTTATAGTTGAAAAACAGAGAAAAGAAAAAGATGGATGGTGAAAGCTGTAGAAATTACTGTTATCTTGTTTTTTAATTAACCCATTGGGCTCTCCTTTTTTAATGCCATTCACGAAACTCAATGAAGAAAGACCATGGCGATCATGAGAAATCCATAAGGATCTGCACTTTTAAATACTTTTCTTGCTCTCTCTCGCTATTACGTCTAACCTAGGCTGCAAGATCCAGGGAGAACGTATCCCTGTGTAAAGGTACCACCATGACGGTCACGAAACGACACGTCCTTAATTGCGGCCACTCCAACTGCACCAACAGCACTCGACCGCGCTCATGTGGCTACCGGCTCCGAATGATGGGCATGAGCTCCCAACGCTTCTCCATGCAACCTCAATTCAAGTGGTCCCTGCGCGGGGACCCCAAAGGACATTGCACTTGAAGGTTGGGCTCCTCTAGGGCAGGCGGTTCTCCTCCCATGGGTAGGTTAAGGAAGATAGTTGGGGGCTTTGGAAGCAGACGTGGTGTTCATCAACATTCCTTTGCACGTTCACAACTTAAGAAGAGCCTTACAAGATTTCAGGTTGCCGGTGGATGAAATAAGAGGAAAGCATAAAATTGCGAAGTCTATTAGTTTCGCTTAAATTTGAGCCTAAAGGGGAAAAAACCCACCCATACTTTAACTTCTGTTAGGGTTTTTGGAAGGTACATGCTGGGGCTCTGGTGCAGGAGGCGGCAGGCATGTTTGGATTCCCTACACTGAGGATGGATTTTCAGCTGCCAAATTCCCCGCACTGCACATCTGATTCTTTGTCTATGTACGTGCATGCAAAAGTAAGCATAAAATAGCTTTATAAATCTAAGTTTGTAAAATAAAAATCAAAGCCAAACATGCCAAGGTGACTACACAAAGGGAAGCAATACCTAGGGAAGCGTGCACACCCTGGTTTAAAGGATTTATGGGACTGGGCATTTTAGCTTCAATTAATTTTGAAAGTGCTGAAAGCAGACAAGAAACCATGTAATTACAAGATAACTTGGCTTACCCGGATTCGAGTTAACTAGCGCTCCTGGGTTAATCAGAGGTCAGCCTTCTCCCCAGCCAACAAAGCTAAATCCACCGTATTTGAATGCTTTGCTCCTTGCTTTAAAGCAACCATTAGTTCTTGTTTCGACCCCTTCATTTTGGTGAGTATTTGGGATTTTGGAGACACTTGAGAAGACCAGGAAAGCAATGCACAGCCAGCAGACCGCAGCAAGGCGGGCAGCACAGGACCACACAGCCATGCAAGCGCTGCTCCAGTCACCAGCCCCTCTTCTCCCCACCAAGGCACCCTCGTTTTACGGGCATTTTGCCCAACCTTCAGGGCTAGCTGGTCCGAGCAACCTCCCAAGAGACTCGGGATCACCTCTGGAGAGCAGAGGAAGCCCCTGAGGACCGTACAGGGAGGATTTTGGATGCTGCTCATGCCCTGTCCATGTCTGCATCCCAGGCAACTCGCTTTTATGTGTGTCTGTATCTACAACGCCAAGAAACTTCCAGGATTAGCCACAACTACTTCCCACCGGACATTTTAAACTCCGTTACAATAACTCCTTTGTCCTGCTATTTTGTGCAATCAGATTTTTATTTTTCAATCTCTTTTAGACAGACGGATTAGTGATTTATTTCCACCAATTAATACAAACTACCTAGAGAACAGAAAATTAGAGGGGTTAAAAGGAAAATTAGAATCCGTTGCAGTTAAAAACAAAACCAACTAAGAGCAAGCTAGCAAAGTCTCACCATATAAAGGGATTACTCCACTCCTGACCCTTTCCAGGGGACCTCCAGGTATTATTTTTCATTGATTTACCTTAATGAAACTAATGCACCCCTCTCCATAGGAAGCTGACTCCATAGCTGTCTAGGCACTGGATTCAATTAAAGAAATAAATACATCTGGCTTCTAAATGATTGAAAGTCTTGAAAAGCCAGAGGCAATACCAGTTTCTGCATCTGTCTCTCTTAGGGTACACCCTAAGGACACCACATAGGATGGTCGACATTCAACACCGCTCCTGGAAACCCGCGGCCGCGGGGGGATGCCCGAAGCATCCCTGCCCGCTCCCCGGCGGCACGGGCAGCTCCCGCAGTCCTGCCAGCAACCGAGCCACGGCTTTGATGGAAGCTGGCCTCAAATTGCTTTAACAAGGCTCTTTCTTTCCAGAAGCTGGCGTTGATTTGAGACCTCAGTGTTGACTTAGAAACCCCCAGGTGCCCGGAGCCTGCAAATACTCAAGGCTTAGCTATGCTCAGTTTCCAGGAAAAGGGGTACAAGCATCCAACCGCGGCATGAAATATCAATACTACCATGGCAGCTCAGCATTAAAACGAAGAGCAGGGGTTAAAGGCGGAAAAGCAGAAGCTGGGGTAGAGGCTACGCCTCCACGCCGGCCGCATCTCACACCGCACAACCGCGTCGAGCAGGGCTGCACCAACAAAAAAAACGAGGCACGCTTTGCTCACACGTGCCTTTGGCTTGCAGACATGGGAATAGAGGAAACAAGGTAGCTCGAGAGCACTTTGTTTGCGATCTATCCGCAGAAATGCCACGGCTTTTTCTCCCGCACATGAAACAAGCAGAAATGACAACAATTAGAGGGGTTCGTTGAACCAGAAGGCAGGTCCGAAAGGTCTCCTTTGCTTTCTTTGTGCTAATTGCCCTAATCCAAACAGGGAGATAGTAAATGTCAAGAACCCACACTATTTTGTGGATAAAATACTACTCTACCTCTCTAGCCAGAGGGAAGGCTTAGCGGTCCAAGCCCTGGGTCAGAGCACTTAGACCAGGAGGAACGTCAGGCTGAAATCCCCACGGGGCATTTGTCTGAACAAAATACAGGGAGCGAGGGGGGGTAGATTTTACAAAGATCGTTTCTCTTTCAAGCGGAGATTGAAGATCCCATCATGCTTTCCCTAATAACAGGCATTTCCCCTAATTCCCCGCACATTTAGGGATGCATGGGGCATAAAAGGAGCCAGTTAAATGCGACGTGCTCTAAAAGCAACAATTTAGCAATGCTACTGCCACAGCACGCTTGTGAGTGACCTGTCTGGAAGGAAACCCTTTCCCCCGGTCTCTTAGTTATCCTATTGATTTAAACTTCTACTCAGTCTTTTCCTTTCCTCCCTTCTGAGACTAAGGACCTTTTCTGGTTCAACTCACCTTCTAACATTTGAGGTGCGAGCAGAGCAGACCAAACGCGCACGACACACAGTCTTGTACTCACCGACATTGTAGAGTGGACATCTACATCCCCCTACAGAGGACAACACAGGGAGTTTAAAGTCAAACGCAGAAGAGAGCAAAGCAACAGCGAGAAAGGCAGAAAACACACATCGGTCACCACCCATAGTTGCCTACAACCCATCAACGCTCCAGCCGAGGCACCAGCTGCTGGGCAGTTGGCAGAGTATTAAAAAAGCAAAATATGGGTTCCCTGAACCTGGTCTAAGGAGGATGAGGAGGAAATCAAAGTACCACAAGACCAGTTTTATTGCTATTAAGTATGTTCTGCAAGTCAACACCGACATGCCTCTGCTTTCCCACCTGTAAGATGGAGGTGATGGATGTCAAACCCTAATGAGTGACAGCAGGGGGGAGCCCCAGAAAAACTTGCCGAGCTCTTCCGAGGGCAAGGGGACATCACCTAAGCACAGACAGGACTCTTGCAAATCTAAAGAAAGTGTCTTTGGTGCTCATATGATGTTTTCGTGACGGTTATTTTCCACTTGGGTTCCTCCCAGTGTGGTCAAGGCTGTGGTTGGTGCAAAGTTCAAGGCATTTTACTTCCATGCACAGTGTCTTGCCTTTTAAAATATTATAGAGGGATTTGGCTTTTTAAATAAAAACAGAGGTAATCGTTCTCTTTAAAAAGAAAATAAACACTTCCAAAGCTCTTTCTACCAAAGCAAGAGCTGCTGGGGCTGGCGTATTCATTCGCAACTGGGAAGAGATGCCAATATGGTGAATAAGGCAAAAACGTTGCAGGCAGAGCGGCCACGGCATTCGCACTGCTCCAGCTGAAATCTGTGCCTGCCATCTGGCAAAAATAAGCACAAAAGAGAAAAAAAAAAAACCAAAAAAACCCCAACCCAAAAACCCCTTTGCAGAGAGTTCATGCTGAACCGCTCAAGACGGCAGAGGTTAGAGTTTGTTCGATCGCTGAAAGATTGCTTCCTCTTCCCGGGTTAGCATCACCTCTTGACCTGCCCTGATTACCTTCCAAAGGAGGTTATCAAGATACAAGACTAACAGAGGATTAAAGGAAACTTAAAATAAAAACAAAACACCCCCCCCTTTCCCCAACTCTGCTCCCCTCCCCCAAGAAAACATCCTTGCTTTGTTAACCTGACAGTTCACTGTAGGTGTTGACACAACCCTCCATCTTTGAGAAGCTTAATGTCAACAAATCAGTGTGTTTGGAGTAGCCCTGTCAATGCGATTTACATTAACTTGTCTAACAAGAAATAAAAACAACAATCAGCCATCAAAGACAAAAGGCTTTTTCAGTCATTCTTTTGAAAGTATTATGCTGGAAATGTTAATTTTTGAGGCCATGGCCCTTTACTTGCTGAAAACCAGAAACCACCTTTTTTTTTTTTCTAAAATACGGGGTTATTTTTTAAAGGTGGTTTTTTTTTTTTCTTAAAAAAAAGTATTTTCTTTTAAAGGAGGCCCGAGCATCCCATGTTAATAAGCTCAGAAGCAGCAGTAACCAACTCTCCCTGGTTAACGCAGGAAGAGGGCAGCCTTGAAGCCAAATGTTAATTATGCTTTGATTTCCACCAGCGTGTTATTTGCTTTGAGACATTCTGGGCACTTAGCGGAGCATTTTCGAATTGTGGCTCTAAACCACCATGAAAATTTCATGCAGCAGTGGTATGCACCAAAACCCCGTTAACTTCACCATGAACTTTTCCTCCCCCCCAGCACACACTGTACCCACCAGCATGCCCTTTGCAGATGGGGGCTCAGTGTCCCAAAGCAAAGCTGCAAAAAGCAAATCGATTCCAGGGATTCTTAATACCAAGCGGTTTTCACCGCCTCCCACAATGTCTACTCTGATGCTCTAAAGGAAAAAATAGGGATTGCAATTCCTGCTTGAACACTAGAGAAAGCGGAGACTGTGCCACTCCACAAACCAGGACTAGCTTTGGTCTGGGTTATTTTTCCTGCTTGAGCAGGAGGGTTGGACCAGATGAGCTGGTTGCCCAGAGAGGTGGTCGATGCCCCATCCCTGGAAAAATTCAAGGTCAGGTTGGACGGGGCTCTGAGCAACCTGATCGAGTTGAAGATGTCCCTGCTTATCATAGGGGGTTTGGACCAGATGACCTTTAAAGGTCCCTTCCAACCCAACCTGTTCTATGATTCTATGGCCTCCAGAGGTCCCTTCCAACCTCAACCAATCTGGGATGCCCCCCAATAAACAGAGGAAAAATTCAGCCTCACGTATCCAAAAAGGGAAACACAAAACCTAACGCCCAAATCTTGACTCAGAGTCACCTTTTAGCTCACTCAGCATCTCTGCTCCTCTTCACCCCCTCTCTGAAACGTTGACTGGAGTCAACCGGACCCTTCAAGGCTATTTGATCTGCCTTGCAGCAAGCTGGAGCCTTGACCCCAGAAAGGTTTCCTGCAGACGAGCAGCCCCGTCCGAGACAATGGGATTACTCACACCCATCATGTTAAGGAGCCGCCTGCATTTTTGCAGGCTCAGGACTTTCGGCTCCATTCTATTACAGGACAGCGCTTTTTGTTGGTGTAATTTTAGCACAGTAACCGTCAACATGCCCAGGCTGAGTTTCTTTGATCAGCAGGTGAAGGTTTTTCTTGGTGTAATTACCGTCATGACAAAAGGCAGATGAGTAGCTCAGCTCCTGCCACTTAGTCATCTCCTGAGACTGCCACTCTTTTCTTCTAAAAAACTTCTCCAAGTTCCAATACTAGGAGAACACTTTTAACTTTTTAAAAATTGTGTAAATTCAACCCAAAGGTACCAGATTATCAGCTCTGGAAGACTGGGGTATTTCCAAACCAGCAAAGGACATGAGAACAGGAAGGGACGGTGTTGCACTGCGCCCACTTCTAGGAATGAAAAGATGCTCCGAGGATGCCTCATCCAAGGATGCCCCTCCAAGGATGGTGCACAGTCACTTACTTTTCTTCATGAGGTACTGGCAGTGTGGAAATCCTGTATTTTATAGCTGGACCAGGCTGCAAACTCATTTCAAACAGGGCAGCAACTCCCCCTAGATCGTAACGCTATAGTGCTAATGATTTGGGCTGAACTTGGACCAGCAGTACAGAAACAGCTCTACCTTGCCACTAGCAATCCTGCAATATCCTCTTTTACTTAACAATTCACCATTTTTGGAGATAGTTCCTTCCCTCTTCGAACCCCTCTCACTCTTTCCTTTCACCAGTGAAGCTCATCCCACATTTCTGGGGCTTTCACAAACATCTCTGCCATTTTTCTGCATTGCTTTAGACAGATGTGGGCTTCTACACACCTTATCTCCCACAATTTGTTTAGCAAAGCGCAGAAATTTTAATGTGTTTCTAAATAAGCCACTGGAAAAAGACCCTTTAACCCACGAACGAACCAACAGAGACACCAAAGGAGCTGGGTGCCTTTTAGATGTACCCTGATTGTTCCTCACTTGCTCTCACCCACCATTGCCTGCAAGGGTACGCAGGGACCCATCAGCAATGTTCAGTGACGGCATCTTCATAGCACTCCTCTAAAGGAAGAAACTCCAATATATACAAAAAAATCCCAGACCTACATCTCCTACAAACCATTGAACCAGGTCTACAGCTTCACAAATCAGATTGCAGCATCTGAATGACTTGCCTCCCCTGTCTCACGAGGCTGTCGGGAGGATCACTGCCATGCATTGCTTTGAAGATAAGGTGCTGCAGTGCAAATGCAAACAGCCTTCTCCTCAGCTGGGTCCTTTCTAATCCAGTTCTGGAAGAGAAAAGGCTGCTTCCATGTGTCTCGGTCTTTTTTAGACCAATTAGCTGTCCTCCCAGTCTCCAAAACAATTTTGACTCACTCAAAAAGGAAATATTAATATTTAAGGAAGATAAATCACCCCAGGTCCATCTCATAAATCATTGTGGGCATCTCTCCCCATCCTCATCTCTCCTGCTAGCCATGCTTCATGGTCTGGTGCAGAGACCAATCTCCCTGTCAAATTCCATTACTTGCTTGCATTAAGTACTCCCAGTATGATTTGTGGAAGTGGTCTCCAGGCGATAAACCACCCCTGTGCAGCCACATCTCCTTTTTTAAGGAGAAATCCAGCAGCTGAGGAATCCAGCCATCTCCAAGCACCTCCTGACTCCAGAGGGCATGTGCCCTACGCCTGCTCGCATGGCCACCAGCCACGCTGTTCAGGACTGCCAACGCGGAGGGGATGTTCTGGCAATAAACCTGGCCTGAACAAGAAGATGGATGAAAGCCCTTCCAACCTCTCTGCACGGGAGGCAACTCTTTATTTAGCAGTTTGTTCCAGTGATAACAGAGCCAAGATAGCACCTTCTCCTCAACACCACCTCCAGGTACAGAGAACAGGGAAAGCCACTTTCACTTCTCCTTTGGCGTCTCCTCCATCCACAGCAAATCGGTCCTCATTTCCATCGTGCTACCAAATCTTCCTGCTGTGATAGAGAAGGCCAAAAGACAGGAGCCATGCAGAAAGCTGCACAGTTTTGCGGCTGTAACGCCTCCTAAAACAGCTCTGGAGGGCTTGAACATCCTTCCAGTAGAGCAATCACAGTGGCATAAACAAGCAGAATGGAGTGAAGGAAACTGCCATTGTGTATTATTAGTCTTTTCTTCCTGTTTATAGTCAAGCTCATGAAAGATGCCCAGTGTGTGCCGGTGTACTATCATCCTGGGCACCCAGTAACAACAAATAAATAACAGTCCAGGAAAGAAGAAAGATCTGAAATTGCTTTTAGGACAAACACAGTGTTCAGTGGATTTGCTATTTCAAAATACCTGCTGATTGAAGATACTCGTAAGTATATATCCAGACAGCTCAGAACAAATCTTATTTAAAGGAAAAAAGCTGTTTGAGCAAAACCGAAACTCCCTGATGATTATTTTTTTCCTATTCAACGGGACACTACTCAGCCAACTGCAAAAAACAACATAAAATACATTTTTTGATCGCAATAACAGCATAAACACAGGCATATTTTAGACAGCAGAGAAAAGAAAGAAACATATGCTGCCTTCCAACAGAGCAATATTTTGATGTAAGGCATCCAGTGACTTGACAAACATTTGGAAATGTATCTGCAGTTCAAATAATAGACACCCTCGTACTGGGATCTCTTGAAAAAAAATCTTGAATGTCCATTAAGCTGGAAGTTAACAAATCTAAAATATAGGTGGCTAGTGAATTATGACCCTGCTTTTACATGGTGGACTGTGATATTTCCCTCATCCACATATAAGCAGACTTGCAAATACTTAGGGAGACTCTCACTGAAGCCCAGCTTCTGGAAACACATGAAATAGCTTGCTTTAAAAATAGATTTGTTATTTCATAACACTTGACAGTCCAAGGCCCCATTTCCATCACACTCCATAAAGCCTGAGCAACCATTAGTTTCAACAGCACCATCAGATGCCCACGTGCTCCTCAGACCAAAAAAGAAAGCAAATCGGTGGAGGTGGCTTACCGGGAGGTGGGTGAACACAGCAAACGTGCTGCGTAGAAAGCCAATGAGATCTACAAGGTAGTCGCTGGCCTTGCTGCCGGGCTCCATGGCCATCCAGTCGTAGTCCGCCAGCTGCAAGAACTGGTCTATCTTCTGGTTGAGGTTAGTGTAAATCTCCTCCTCGGCAGCATGGCGGGCATCCTGGGGAACGAGACGACGTTACATGGGACAAAGTCTCCGTATCACAAGTCTACACAAGTAACAGGACGTGAGACTGACCCAAACCTTAGCCCTAAAGGTAGCACAAGACAAAGCCCCTGTAGGCAACTACATGGCTCAAACTGGTGGGACATGTGCCACTAGGTCAGCGGTAGGAAAGATCAAGCTGGTGTCTGTCTCTGATGCAACCTGGGGACCAGGAGGACAAATCTGGTGCAGAATGGAAGAGAGAGAGATGGGAGAGGAACGGTTGAGACCCACCAAATCGTGTGCAAGTATGGGGTGCAGGAGGGCACAGAGGAGCCTCTCTGCCAGAATAAGGGTAGGAGAACTCGCCCTTAGGCCAAATAGGTGGATGATGCCAGAAGGGACAACGAATGGACTTCCCTGCGGACACTGGGCTTTGATCTCCTGCTGAGTTATCCCAAGGGCAAACCCCACCTAACCAGTTCCCTACTGTTGCTCGAGTCCTCAGCGCTGTTGCCATCTCCTGCTCTCCAGCCACAGGACACAATTCAGACACCCCACAGTTGACCCAATTATGGCCTTAAGATTTCATACAAAGTATCTGGGTGGACACTCCTGGGTTATGATTTAAAGATTTAAAGACTGAGAAGTCTGGCAGTTTCTGCCAGCCCCAATTTTTAGGGGATAATGCTAAAAGGAGTGGAAAGATACAGAAATGTACGTTCTGAAAATCTATTCTCCTCTTGTATGAAAGAGGAGAGCTTGCGTTCATGGCCAGATGTGCGTAACACTGTACGGCGCTCAAACAGCAAAATGAAAATTCATTTAAAAAAAATAAAAATCAGGCTTTTGTTTAAAAGCTGCTTAATCCTTTAGATAATAAGTGCTGCAGTCACAGCCTGTAAATTAGGGCTACAAAGGCTTATGATCTCAACAAAAGCAATGCTCCGAAGGACAAACCCAAATGCTGGTCTGATGGTATAAGCTTCCCAGGATATGACAAAATTACCTTTCAGCTCAGCTTAGCTCCCTACATACACACATCCACACACGCGCTTTGAAAGCAGATACTCTCCAACCAAACATCAACAGCAACTCCCTGGAGGTGGATCTACCAGCCTTCTCACCTTGAAGGTTGTGGTCCCGTAGAGTTTCGTAGTGTGGACAGTTTCTGGAAGTACATTAGTGATATTGGTTATGAATTCCTCTAGGAACTTGCAGGATTTCTCCAAATGGGTCGTATTTATAATAATCTGTACAAGCTGCAAAGGCAAAAAAGGTATTCAACCGTCGTGCTCCTGAAGCCAGGGACGTGCCAGGTTAATGGATGCCAATTTATAAGAACTTCTGGCACGAAAAGCTGATGCTGTACAAACATACTAAGCTTTGTTACACACTCTGAGGCTCTCCTCCTTTAACAACATCAGAAACTTAAATAAAAGATAATTTGGGGGGTAAAGCATTTCCCATGACAGCCACTAATACCACAAAAGATTTTTTTTTTTTTAATGACTTTCCTACATTCAGCTGTCAGTCAGTGCTCATTTCAGCACAGTTCAAATACAACAGGCTTACAAAAAAATGCCATGTCAAATCACAAGTATTCTGCCTGCTAATGAACCCTAAATAACCCATACCTTGAGTGACACTAAACAACATCATACTAAGGCATTTAACAAAGAAACTACAAGGTTTTACTTTTCTGAGGGTGGTGTGGCTGAACAGCAGATCTCACCCTGGTATCTTTTCGGTTATCATACCCACCATTATCTGCAATTTTCTTAATGCTGTCTTCCCAGCTGCCTTCACATGGCGCTATTTTGGGACATTAAAGGCAACTACAGAGTAAAAGCCTCTGCTGAAGTCAATCAACACAAACATTTACAATCCAGAACAAAACAACCTGGGCTTCCACTTTAGGATCACTGACTTGGAAGCATCATTAATTCCTTAAGCAGATACCTTTTTTCTGAGCAGACTGCCATGAATATTTTCAAGGTGCAACATAAGCTATAACAAAACCTTCCCAAGTAACATCTAGCTCAGATATCATGCCAAAACAGCTCTCTTACAGACACAGAAGGCACTACAATGCTCTGGATTGACATAATTTAATTGCTGGAGTATGGTGTGGCAGTCCGCAGTCACCTCCTCTAAAGAAATGATTTTAAAACACTCGCAAGTGTTCTGAATGGGATGGATTAATCAGCGATTTAAGTGTTGCAGGCACAGAAATATTGAAGTAACACTACAGAGATTACAGCACCCAACTCTTGCTAGTGCCAGATGACGTGAGAAAGGGCAATGGTCACAGTTTGGGAGGTTCAGCTTGGATATTAGAAAGAAAAAGAGTCATCAAGAAGGTAGTGCAGAACTAGAACAGGGTGCCCAGAGAAGCTGTGGGACCTCTGTTTCGGAGAAATTAAAAGTTGGTTAGAGAAAGCCACAGCTGACATGATCCAAGTGCGCAATGCTCCCACTTCCAGTGGGAGGTTGGGCTAGATACCTCCAGAGGTCCCTTCCAGCCAACTCTTCTTTGATTTCAGTCAGGTTTTTGTTTTTAAGAAATTAAGTTATGAACTATTTGAACTCCTCTTGTTTTGTATTTGGTCCATGAAATGTACAACACAGGTAACTAGGAGGGCTTCTCATTTCTGAATTCCTTGGATTAATTTTGTTCTTGATTTTTGCCTTCAAACAAGTGCTCATTTGTGTTTCCCTGTGTCAGATAGCCCTAACATCATGATGATGATATATTTTCCTATAGTTTCAAGTTAATTAAATATTAGATATTTCCAGCTGTGTGAAATTCCTCCTAAACCTCTTCTCTGATCATCACAACTTACTGGTCCAGATCAGCTATCAAACTTGAAGTGCAGGGATAGAGTTGCATTCCTCTTTGTGGAGGGAGCCTTGGGAGGAGCAGGAGGGAAGAGGAATTTGCCCCCAGGGAGCAGAGAGATTCCAGGCTGTGAGATAAAGGGCTGAGGAAGCGTCGTGTGTAAATACATACTTCTGTAAATGCACTAAACTCTCCAAAACTCACCTCCATAGGGTATTTACAGTGTCCAGAGAACACGACACTTTTCTATAGGACAGTCAATTAAACAACTGCAGCTGTATTAGTATTTACTCATTTAATAACAGCACACAGAGGTCCCCACTAAGGTATCCAAACTGCCCTGGGTACCACACACATTCCCAAACAGTCATGATTTATGTGCATTAAACTTTTCAGAAATCTGACTTTGTGCACAAAAACGTATCGATCACAAAAAGAAAATACCGATTTGGAGTTTGTACTGTAGCAATGTGCTGAAACCGCCTCAAACATCACCTGTAGATGGGGACCACTCCCCCATCCTCTCACAGTTCCCATATGGCTCTTCTCTGGTGCTCCTTGAAGTCCTCTTACTTTAATTCAGATATATAATGCTCCGCAAATTCAAGAGAGGTAATGCTAACAGCAACAGCAAAAAAGCTTCCCCTCTCCAACAACATAGTGATCCTTGCTTTGTATAGCAATGCTGCGTGGTTCCATTATTGTTTTCTAACCAAATATTTTCTAACAATGCTCCAAACCAGCACCTCTAAACGTCCTGTAAGGAGTTCCAAGGGACCAAACCCCCTTCTGTCACCCTGCTCGGGAAATGGGTCTTCTCAAAGCCATGTCCTACCTCTGTCAGCCCGACGTTTTTCCTCTTGATGACATTCTGTAAACAGTTGCTCAGCGTTCGGGTCAGCAGCAGATTTGTAGATTTTCTAATCATATCATCAACTTCAGTGGAGCTGAAAAGTAGAATTTAAAGAGAGATTTTTGAAAATGTTCTATGGAAAGAAAATCAGCTGGAGCCCTCATCATCCAGTCTCCTTCCCAACCCTCTTCTGCCTTACGCATGATCATCCCTGCACTGCTTACAGGCACCGACATACTAATACATACCAAAATTCCAACAATTGAGGCCTTTTTGTGCATGTGTCTGTAAGGAAGGGGGACTAACACTAAACCTACATCCCTGAGCCTCTCCTCTTAGAGGGGCTGGTCCGGCACGGGTAAGAGCTGCCCGCAGCATCGGCACTAACCTGTGCAGCCAAGCCACCGTGCTGCACCCAACGCTGGGTTTGCACATTCAGTACGCAAGGGGAAAGGGATCAAAGACCTGCAGTGGGGGGAAAAAACAAATCAACCCCCCAAAATACCCTTCTCAACCTTCTCATGGCTTTTTCTTTAACTAAATCAGACTGGAAGTTCTTGCAACATGTTTGTGTCCTTTGCCAGATGGTTGCAACTGCAGCATTGGTGAAGTTTGGGAGTTTGGCTTTCTGCTGAAGTGCTGCTGCCCCTCCAACGTGCACACCAGCAAGGTGCAACCTCTTCTTTCTGAAGGACGTTTTGGAAACCCACCCCAGCACAGGCTCCTTTGATCTGTCGTTGGCCCTGCATTAGCCTTGACATCACGGGGCTTTATCTTTGGCAGCGCAGTGACAAGCAGCTGAGGGCAAAGAAAATTTCCAACTGGAAGGCTGTGAAGCATTAATAACTTTAATGCTCCCAGTAAACCAAGCCCGTGACCTTTTGCTCCTTCTCCTGTTTTACCTGACAAATGGGCCAGATTACAAAGCAGGGATGGACAGGAGAAGCAAAAGCAAACCTTGCAGTTACCCCACCGCCAGCATGCAAGGTGGGGGAAGTTTGGGTGCTGCTATTGGGGTGCCTGCTGGTGCAGGGATAGGCACTGCCAGCCTTTGCCCAGCCCACACCTCCCGAATTTCTGTGCCTGTTTAATATTAGAGCAGATGCACTGAGCCAAGCCCTGGTCCATCAGTGACTGATGCTGAGGAAAGCAAGACTGAGCCTTCTCCAACAGCAACCCTGTGGCCACAGCAGCCTCCTGGACCCACTCATCATAGAATTATAGAATGGTTTGGGTTGGAAGGGACCTTGAAGATCATCTATTTCCAACCCCCCTGCCATGGGCAGGCATACCTTCCACTCGACCAGAATGCTCAAAGCCCCATCCTCCCCAAGCACTGCGCATCCTTCAGTTGACGACATTTTTGAAGTTATTCAGGACCTTCCTTGTGCTGCTGCATGAGAATTGCACTGAAATCCCCCAAATTCCTGGGAGAAGTGGCAAATATTGCTCCCTGCTCGCATCTCTGAGCAAAGTCACACTCGTATTTCCAGGAGACCGAGAAAGCCGTGTCTTGCTGCAGCTTTCCCAAGGAAAAGCCCAGCTGCACAACTCCCTGTACACCCAGCGGCTGCTCGCCACGCTGCGCTCCCCAACAGGTTTCTCTAATATTTCCTTTTCCCTGATGTTTAGAAGTCTGCTTTTCTGAGCTACACGCCTGCCAAGGGTTGACCACTGTCTCCTTCCCAGTTGGACGCAAGCAGAGCAGGGCCAGCAGCTCAGCAGGACCCAGCTCCTGATAATTTAAATTCAATGTCACCAGCCAAAGTCTTTGTGTGGGTCTCTTCTAGATCATCACTGCTGATCCTTGTGAGTTTATTTTCCTCCTGCTTAGCAGGGAAGCGCATCCTGTGCCAGCGATGATCAGGACTAGCCCACTTCACGTCCCAGATGGACCCCTTGGGTCCTTCTCGCAGGGTTTTGATGTGCGGTCCAAGGTGATGCATTTGGGGTTTTTAAAGTGTGGAACATAAATCAAAATGTGGGGGGAGAAGAAACCAGCCAATGAATTTTCCTGGTCTTTATACTAAGGGTAGGGTTCTCAAATAAGGTTTTACTTAAACGAAAAAAGAAAAAAAAAAACAAACCCCACCATGCACACCCCCCCCAGGACCTCCATCATCCCTCAAGAAGAACCAGATTGTCCCCAATCCCCTTCACCAGACAATAGCATGATTAAATATAGCAAGTACAATAAAATCTAACCCTGTGATGATCTACAGATGGTAAAAAAGACACCCGAGGAGATTTAAAGCAAAGGGGTGGTACAAAGGGACCCTGTGACACCAGGGGCAGCTGCCTGCTGCTACCAGAGCAGCGTGGGAACCAGGGAAGGGGGCTGGGGAGCAAAAAGGGCTGGACCCACGCTCAGAGAGGGTAAAGAAAAAATTGCATAGGGAGCAAACAATACAGAAAGCTGTATCTTTGTACAAGCACTGTGGCCCTTGCAGGATTTTCCCTGGGAAATCCTGAAATGCAATATATAGGGAGTCACAGAGCCCGTCCCCAGGGATGGTGGAGGTGCAGAATGGCCAAGGCTAGAAGTGGATCTGGTGGCTGGAGCTTCCAGCTTCTACTGGAACCGAGAAAGCACAGATGAAAAACACAGGGGCTTGGACACGATGTCAGCTTTTCTCACTAAACCGACACAGCAATCAAATAGGTCGCGCTGGAAAAGCTTGCTTTCTTAATTCAAACATCAACCTGTCATCAGGGCATCGAAATTAAACAAGCCAGTTACTGTCTGGCTGCGTGTACACCCCAAGACAGTCATGCTCTTGGCAGGAGCGGGATGCTGCTGGTCTCTGCCCGACGCCGCAGCCAGTGCTGACGGCACGAGGTTGCCATATCACCAAACGCTTTGCAAATCGTGGGTTTGCTTTAATTGCTCGCTTCGGCTGTGGGAACATCTCAACCATGATAGCCTCCAGGGCATAAACAAGCAGTGCTTAATAATACTGCTTAGCACTTCCATGCTGCTTTTACTTCTTCAAAGCACTTCTAACCAAGCTTTCTCTGCATGCAAGCACCATTTCCAAAGGTTTCCTATTCTCATTTTGTTTGTTGGCTGCGTAAGCTAGAAGATCGGGTTGTAACTTTAGTTACACGGTGGGTCAAGCAGCCTGGTAACCCCTGCGGTTGGGTTCCACCGGAGCAGAAGGATCTGCAACACCTCCCATGAGGTCTACACACTGAGTAAGGGAAAAAAAAATGGAAGCATTCCTTGGAAAAAAAAAAAAAAAAAAAAAAAAAAAAAAAAGAGCAGGATTTGACCAGGCACTGGACTGTGATCCCCCAAATCTTCCTTGGTTCAACAGAAAAGGTAAGTGAGGGTGGCAACAGGAGCGATGGGTGTTAGCTGTTGCCTTGCCCAAGACTCTCCCTGCTGAAACAATGAACCAAGTAGTAGCTCACATCAACAGCCCAGACCCAGTGCCCAGACCAGTGGGGCCAGTTAGCAAAGAGTAATGGTACCAGTCAGTTGTATGATGCTGACTCTTGACTGTGAAGTAGAGGTTGGGTCTCGGTTCAACAGACTGGTCTGATCTCCATTCTTGATACACAGGAAGAAAACAAAAACCCCAAAAGAACAATATTGTTCATGTGGGCTGCTCACTACATCTGTCTGATGTCAGTTTGATCTATCAGCTTCAAATTGGTCAAAGTTGGTAGTGGTGTGGTTGTTACTAAGCCTACGTACTTAGTCTACAACCACAGATCACTAGTAACACAAAAGCAGTAACACGAGCTATCAAAGAAACATTTATCTCCTCTCTCCTAAAGCTGACTTCCAAAGGTCCTACCTGATTTAGTTATTCAAGCCTCTGATATTTTTTTTTTTTAATTTCATTTTGAATAACTTTATGTACTTAAATTATTTTCAGCACTTTAAAAATTGTATCCGAAGTTCTTTCAGGATTGGTGCTTTGTTTGAAAAAAACCCAAAACCAAACAATTGAAGTCCTGGTAGATTAGAGCTGACATCTCATCCTTCCACCCACTGTTTTCCAAAGATATTCCCTATCTTTCAAATGGGAAATTCCACTGGAACCAGCAGAAGTCTTCCAGCAAGTGGATACTTTTAAAGACATCTCCTCAATGAACTCAAATACATGCTTTTTAACAAAGGCAGAACTGCTGAAAATATAAAGTTTTTCTTTCTTCTAATCAAATTAAGAGAGCCAAACCAAAAAAAATTGCAACCCCTATAAATGCACACTAAGCTCCAAATTTTCTTCACATACTTGAAAATCAAAATAACTTTCACAAGCATATCAACACAAAGGAGAACAATCCCGTCCAACAAATACAAGGAGCTAGTTTAAAAAAATAATTAGAAAAAAAAATACAAGCTATATTTTCTGCCATAGGCTCTGTTCTTCAGGAAAAGACCGCAGAGTATTTAAGCGAACTGTCTGGGTTAATGACAGCTGATGTCCCGTATCCCATAGCAGTAGTCATGACCTTCAGGCCTCCCGTGACTGACGGGCTGACCCCAATCACTCCAGGGTGCGAGGTAAATGACAACCAAAGAAGAAAAAGAAAGAGAAGAGAAAGAAAACTTGCTGCCGGCTTTGTAGCCAAGCTTCCTAATAAAACCTAATTCAAGCTGTCAGGGTGAAATGAAGAAAGTGTCAACAGGGGTTTTCAGAGAAATATTCCAAATGTTTGGCTAGAAAAGCCAAGAGCCGGTCTCCCTTCCCCCAGCCCAAGACCGCTCCTCAAAAAGGGCTGGAAAATCCAATGTCGAAAGGAATTTTAATAACGTGTCCGGGGGGACCTCTGAGGAGGGACCCAAGGGGACACTTTTCTTCCCTTCCCTGACAAACTCAATCATCTCCGTAATGGTGAAGAGCACAAAACTCGCGAGGGAATTGCCAACGGAGGGGTTTGGTGAAACCAGCATCCGTGTGAAATAGGACTGTTCTGTCGGCTTTAGAAAGCGAGATGTTTCATGGTGACCCACAGGTTAAGAGCCCTGGGAGCCACCAAAGAGAACAACCTGCCACCAGTGAAAGGCTGAGATTAAACGTGTGGTGAGAAACGTCCCATGCTTCCACATCAACCGATGAGCTACCATGTCCTCTAACAGAAGACGGAGAGAAAGTGCCTCTCCAAATTACTATCCCTCGCACAAAGGAAGAGAATTAAAACCCTGAAGAGCCTTGTGTAGGCACCGAAACATCTGGCGAGTCCCCAAAACACTGCCCTAGCTTCACATCAGCACTGGGGCCATGGCCAGGACATGAAGCTGCCAAGGGAGGTGAACGCACCCCCACACACCCCAATTCAACCTCTCGCTAGCACAGTGCTGCAAACAGAAGGGGAAAAGAGATTTTTACTGGAAGGAGGAATCCGTTTTTCATTTATATACCTCTACCAAGTTGAAGACATTACTGGGTGCAAGAAGAAAGCACCAACTTGCAGTTTCTGGCAAATACAGTTGTTTTCTAATCTCACACACATACACATGGACAAAACCAGCATCAAGGCACCTTGGGATGGAGAAGGGAGGGTAAACACATGGAATATTTTGGAGGCTTTAAAAACAAACAAACAAAAAAATCCTGTTATTTGTATATAAACTATATAAACTCGCATGGGAACCAAGAAAAATGAAAACCCTAAACCTGCAGTCGAAACTCATTAACACCAAGGGCAAATCAAAACCTCAGGAGTTTTCCTGCCAATGCACTCCTTGAGGGACAGTCCGGGGAGGCCACGCAGAGCTTGTAGATGTTATACCAGGCACTGACTCCATGACAAGTGGACATCATTATCTTTCTCGAGACAACCAGATTCATCTATTTAGTACAACTGACTCAGAAACATCTTGGAGGAAACAGCCCCCTCACTTTTTATACAGCTAGCATGGTCCTGGGCTATCTTTTCCTACATGAGGCAGCTACTTTTGAAGACTTGGCCAGCCCTTTGTACATGAAGAATGCCACCTCTCCAAGGAGACCTGGAGGTTGTCCTTTGTTGTCCAGCCAACTCCAGCCTGGACAGGGTATATCCAAGCAGTTGAGCAGCATGAAAGGTTGAATTCATATTTTAAACCTGTTGAGATCTTTCAGTGCAGACAAAACCTCCGTATTACAACCATTAGCACACTCATACCCTACCTCAGATGAAGGTCTTCCGAAAACTTCAGACAGGCATAGATGAATTCCTTAATCTGATTGTAAACTTTAGGCACAAACTCAGAAAAGGGGAACTTCTTTGGAAATGGTTGCTGTAAAATACAGGAGAGAATTCAAGTCAAAGAGCAGATATTTAACAGGAGTGACGACTGCTTTCCAGCAACATGTTCCAAGCAGTCAAATTAATTCTAGTATTTAGCTAAGTCCAGCAATGAAACAACAAGCCAGCATTTATTGTATATTATATAAACATTTCAGCCAAGTGAAAGACCAGATAATCACTTACAAATGGCACAAGGGTGCATAAGGGATTTGGAGTCTGAAACGGGCTGGAAGGAAACTTGCAGCTAGGAGGGAGTAGGCAGCACAACAGGACCCTCATTCCCTCTCCCAACTCCCTAACTCATATGAAAAAACCCCACTGGAGAACTCCTTGACTTTTATCTCCCACCATGCACAAGGTGTTTTGCTTGGTCACCTCCCATTGTGGCTGCCCAAGGTAAGCACTCGCTTACAACACCAAAAGCCAAGAGGAAACAGATGTCCTACACCAAATTTTCCCAACCAGCTTTTACCCATAGCACACACGTGGCTGGGAGGTGCAAAGCGTAACAGTAAGAAGCTGGACTTCACGATATAGTTTTGGGGGAAGGACTTTTCAGACTTTCTGAAATCTAAATACTTGACTTGGATCGAAAACCCTCCCAGTCCTAATTAAGTTCACCAGGCTTGGAGCTCGCTGGCTGCCAGATGTGGAGCAGAAGGCCAAGCAGGCTTTTAAGGGACACTGGCTAGGTCAAATTTGGCTACACACAGGTTTTGCAAGCACACACTTCTACAAAAGCCAAGATATACCACTTTGTTGGGCTTTTTTTTTTTAAATATGAAATTAAAACAAATAAAGGTCAAGAAGATGGTTCATAAAATGGGAATAAAATACCAATAGAAGCAGATATTTCTAGTCTCTTGTATACTGCAAGCACTGTTCAGCTGCAATAGTACGCTGTGATCTGAAAACAAAATGGATGAGGTATTGCTATACGCACTTACCTCACCTACACCAGGAGAAATGCATCACACAGGAAGATGGAAAGTATATTTGTTCTTTTCGCTTGTTTTGTTATTTTTTTGTTGTTTATTTGGTTTGGGGTTTTGCATTTGGGGGGCTTTTTTGACACTTTCATTTGCAGTTCCCAATGCCACTAACAAGGGTGCAGGGTTTTCCTGCACTAGCAGACATGCCGTGCCAGTTTCCCCATTTCAAGATTACCTTTTCAAGTTCTGCATCCTGGAATGGGAACTGTCCAACTATTTTCTTATAAACTTCTTCATTTGTCACTGGGATAGGACTGTAGTTATCTGAATCAAGTATATTTCTAAGGAAAGAAAAGAAAAGTTAGAAAGACAGCTCTGTGACAACAGACTAACCACAACTTTGCAGGTTTACTGCTAGGTCGGCAAGCTCTTAAGAAGCAGGTGCCAGTTGAAGACGTGATCCCATGGGCCTAAACTTCTCCCCATGTTTGTGACTGATGAAATCATCTTTGCTGCAGCCAGACTCAATGATCTCTCCCAGCTCCCTGCCTTCAACTTGTGTAAAGCCACAACCAGAGCTTAACGGTGACTTTAGTCCAGACTGGAGCTTCAGCAGTGGCCTCTGGCAAAGCCCAGGTGAGCTCCAGTCCTGCCTGACTCGAGGAAGATGAATGCTGAGCTACCAGGGCACTGACAATCCTCTAGCACCTCTTCCCAATGCCCCATGCTCTGAAACACATCAATCCTCCTGGGATGTCCTGGGCGACCATTACAGGATGAGCTGGTGGCTCCAGAGCACGGCATGGGACCCTGGATAATGTATCATGCCCTACCTGTGGGCAACTGCTCAGCTCACGGACATGTCTACAGCACCAGCACAGGGATACGCCGCCGATATCCCAAGACACACGTGGCTCAGTGTTGGAGCGAGGGCACAGTAACGCTGCTGCAACACCAGATTTTTGCATCCTTCCACCTATTGACTGTCAGTGTGAGCTCCAAAACAAAACCATAACCTTATCCCTCTGGGATGTAAAACCTCTGCTCTACACTGCTATTATTGCACAGATCTTACCACACACAAGATCCTCACAACTGTATTTAAACTGGCTCTCACTGGGGCAGAGAGAGCCCAGGCTGAAGCTTACTGTTGCCCAACATTTAAACATGAGCTTGCCACTGATCTGTCAGAATATCTTATTTATGGGCTGAAACTGCTCTGTAAGATACATCTCATGCGTTTGCTTGAAGAGCTTCTTACCTGAAAACTCCTGACCATTTCTTCAGCAGGGTTTCACTATACTGGTCTTGGATCTCCAACAGCATGTCAAAGAGCTGGTTCACCGGGAAGCCGTATCCCTACAGCGAGGTGGGGGAAGAGAGCAACTTCAGATAAGAAAAAGTCACCAACCGGCAGCTGAAGATTATTTTCTCTATTTAATAGGGAGCACATGGGCAAATTCTCCCCAACCACCACCACAGAGGCGAACGGTGCTGGTGGAGGGATTTAGGCAGTGATTTACTGAGGTGGTAGGACCAAGGGCTATTAAAGGCTGGGCTGGGCACAAGCAGGAGGCACAAGGGCTTGGCAAGGTGGCCAAGGTTTGGTCTTTGCCCACAGGCTGACCAGCCGACGCGCAGAGCAACCAGGCTGTCCATCGGGCGCCACAATTCATGCACCGCAATGCCAAAAAAGAAGCCAGGCCACCACAGCAAGCCCGTATCAGCCATTTAACCCTGCTGACGGACACCATCTGTGAGCAGCAAAACCATCGAGCGAGATAAAGAACGGTCGCCGACACCCGTGTACCTGGAGTGTATCTGCAAAGAGGACGATGAGGTTCTTCAAGTCTAACACCAGGCTCGGGTCCGAGCAGTAGGACTGCAAAGAAGGGGAGAAATTAAAACATGGTTTTAACTGCAGCACGCAGGAAAAATATTGCCCTCAGCCCTCCTGCGTTATCACTTGAGTGATAATAAATACACAGGCACGCCATACAGTCTTACGATCAGTAGCTTTTATCCTACAGCCCATGCCCTAACGCTGTACAGGGCAAGGGAAGGCACACTGATAAGGGTATCTCTCCTCATAACGCACTGCTCTTGAGGCTCTCCATGATGAATAAGGATTTCAGTTGCTCTAGAGATACCTGAAGTGTCTCTAAGATTACCCAGGAGCTGCTGGGGAAGCGAGAGGAGATGAAGCAAATCAGCACGCTGTCATACCAAGACGACAGCAGCGCCTTTCATTTAATATTTAGTGTGTTGTGTCTGACGGTAATGAAGCATCGCAGCGAGGCATCCCCGAGCCCTGCGCGAAGGCTGCATTGCTAAGTGGTTCAGGCTGAGAAAAAACACGCTGCATGCCTATATTTCAGCAACATTTAATGGTCAGAGCTACAATACAAGTACTTATTGCGGGTCAGGAGACTGATCAAAGCCCTAAAGACACAACTCGGTGTAGTGACAGTGCTGATCATCCCCGCAGAGTCACCCCACGTTACCCACAGGCTTCGTGCGCTCTCTGGACGCAGCAGACAACCACCCTATGCTGAAATATGTAAAGTTTCAGACAGACTCTTACCAAATATAGAATCAGTGATCATAAGCTGGAAAGAGAAACAGATTTAAAGCTCACTGGAAACTCAAGGAGGAATGACTCCATTAATCAACGTGAAAGACTGGAAGAGACACATTTTCCATTTCACTGTCCAAAAAAGAAAGTCAGAAAGAAAGATAATGCCCTAAAGCTATCAGAAGTGATAAAAGATGTCCCTGTCTGCAGCAAGGAAGAAAATCCAGGGATAAGTCTGGCTGAACGGGAAGAACCGAAACAGCCTCACCAACGTGAGAGCCCTCCATCAAGTCTCAACGGCAATATGGGATGGATGGCACTGGTCTATATGGGAGCTGTAGGCTGAGCAGTGCTTAGAGATGACCACAATACTAGTGTTGAGAAATCATGTAACATTTCATGATTACTGAAAAAACCCTCTCCTGGCAGCCACTTCATGCACTAAGTTTGGCATCACTTAAAACAACTTGTCATGGCAACAAAGCTGGTAAAATTGAAAAACACCATATTTGTACCTGGCTTACTCTCACGGCTTTCACCTAGCAGAAAACCCTGCTTAAAAAGAAAATAAACACAGGTTTACAACCTAGTGGGGTGTACCTCTCTGTGTTTATCCCGTTTCATAACACAGAGGCTTAAAGTGGAAGGAGGCAGCTTTCCAGTCAACAAAACTGCTGTGCCGGCCGGAGCCAGAGTGCCCTGGGAAGCCTCTGCGGTCCCTCATCCCAACAAGCTCCAGCTCCATCCCCTGGATTATCCCCACCTGCACAGGTGAAGCCAAGCAGCTCTTCAGCAACACTGCCCTTGGGCAACCATGCTAAGCTAAAGTCAGGGGCACGTAAATGCAAAACTCAGTGTGGTTTGGAGGAAGCAGCATATTGTGTCTCTACGCAGAAATTTTAGGGTTTTCTCAGCAAAGAGCAATGACATCATTATCACTCGGGTACCACCACGTACATGTTACATCATGTTAGATGCAGGCCTGCACCGACATGATCTGGCAGCATCCTCGTGCTTTTGGACGGCACTGCCTTCCAGGAGCAGCAGTGAGACTTCAGTTACTTAATACTTTGGTTTTCCTGGAGAAAATGGTCCAATAATTTGAAAACGGACTTGGGGAAAGTCGTTAATGCTTTTCCTTTTATGGTCCAATGCAAATTTTTTCACCCCATTAACCAAGAGGGTTTTCAGAAAACTCCAGTGTTCCCAGCTGAACCAGTACAACACTATATCAGGTCATACAAAATTGGAAAAAAAATTGTACATGTTTTGCAATTGCCTTTGGGTTTTTTGCTCAAGCAGAGAAATACCGAAGCGATAAGCAATTTTTCCAAACTTCTTTCAGTATTAAAAAATAAGAAATCTACTTAGTGTCTTTTTACGCACAAATGATTTGCAGTTTGATAGCAGCCCATTCACTGCCATGAACTTTACGGGAATATCAAACAGGGTCATACTTCAGCATGCCAAATAGATGCTTTTTTCCCCAGTTTTCTGGGACAAACTGACTCCCTCTGCTGGTGCTTTTCAAAAGTGATCAGCGAAGTAACCAGAAAAATATCAAACCACTCTTTCCTTCTTTCCAGTCCCCCAAAATATTGAGAGTTTGGTACAGGAAAATGCAGCGCATCAGGAGGCAAAAAAGAGGTGGAGAAAGCTTTTGGGGAAATAGCAGTGTGTCTTCATCTTATTGTTTTAAACAGGGTCATTGGAAAAGAGGCAAAACAAAGAATACTACTGTAAAAGCCAATATTTCCAGCTTGTCAAGTCATACTCAAGCAACAGTTGAGCGACCCGGGGCTTTTACTTACTGAATGTGTTCTTAGTGCTGCAATAGTTTTTGATAACGCCATCTCCCACAGCTCATCAATATAGGCTCTATTTACCAAGCCCTGTGTTGTATGCAAGATGTGATCTTCAACTACAAAAAACCTAATAGAGAAGAGAAAATGGCACTGTTATCAAAAGTTACAGGTTTTGAGACATCAAAAGAGATCTGCAAACACTGCATGCAAGGGATACACGGCATTTGCACATCCACAAATCTCCAGAGCAAGCTCAGATATCTGTATCAAACATAGCCAACACTAAGCACTTTATTCACCTATTTTTAACATTGCAGTATTTTATATGATGTTTCACTGTATTATAGAAGTGAACTAAAACACAGTTGCTCGTAGTAATGCTACTCTGTGTATACACAAAGGCAGAATTTCCCCTCTCAGAGTTCTCCACACCATTATTTGCACAAGAACCGCTGATTAAACTCTGCTCTAGCTAGCAGCAATCGCATTACAATTGGTTAACTGCAGGGAAAAATACTTTAACTGCAGAGAAAATACTCTCTCACACCCAGATACACCACATGCTTACAACCATTTAAAGGCAATCAATCCACTCCAACCTCCCGTTATCAAACATGCTGGCCAAAAAGAAAATATTTTTCAGGGAGCGAGTGTGGCACCATGCATTTTAAACACCAATGCACAAAATCTCAGCTGTGTTTTCTTGGGGAAATTCAGCCCAGAAGCACGAAGCTCCATGAGAAGGTGAGCAGCACACATTGCATTTGCGATGGCTGCAATTAGATGTTGCAATTACTATCATTAGCTGAAGAAATTTCAACATCATACCCTATCTTTGCTAGATTAGCAGTCTTAGGTTGCCTCCTCTGAGAACTTGGCTGCTTTTGGAAGACTTTTGTCAAATTTGAGTGCAGTAAGAAGCTCATAGGTATAGAGGCTTAAGAATCACCTTCTTTACCAGGAGAATAATCAAAGAATAATTATCAAATATCAAAGAATAATTAAGGCAGAGGGCCTATTCATCTCACTAGTGGGGCAAGTAGATGCACACAGTCCGCAGAAATTATTTATCCTCAAATTCCCAGAAATGCACTTGCTGGAACAAGAGCTGGCAGGTTCCTCCATGTTCTCACTAGTGACACAGCAAAGTTCATGGATGCTACAAAATACACTCTAAAACACTTAAAAAGCCCAAACCACCTTTTTATTCCTGTTTTGGCTCCCTTTAAAGGCCCCTCAAAAAGATCAACATTCCGTCCTCTCTTTTTCTTTTTGGGCTCCTCAACAACACAGCGCACACATATTTAGCAAAGATGTATATAAAAAGAATACCTACCCTACAATTTGATTAAAATACTTCCTGTAGCCATCTAAAGTTTCATGCTGCAACAAAGAAAAAGTGAGCAAAGATTAAAACGAAGGTGCCCAAGAGCAATTGGAAATAAATTCGAGACCACCCACCGGCAACAGCATGCCCAGAGATAACCCTCCGCTCCTTTATTCGGCAGAGCAAGTTTGGGCACTCCAAGTAGAGGGCCATCGTACCATGTTTGAAGGTGGCTGCAGGACCAATCTGGCTTGTTTTCTTCTCTGCTTCCTGTAGTAGTTCTCAAAGGTTTCTCGGGCACCCTGGAAAACAGAAAAGATTAATTCAAGTAATTATAACACTTTGCATTAACTGTTAACTCACAATATACTGCATTAACTATTAACTTGCAATATAGTGCATTTAAGATGCAAATCTCATATTCCTCCAACATATCTGTGCAACACTTTCCTGAAAAATGCGATCCAAATATCAGAAGATAAAAAGTTTTACTCAAAACACTGAGTCAAAAAAACCTGTTCAGGTATAAGAGTATCTGATGAACTCTTCTGTACCCATTTTCCAGTATCGCCATGCAGATGTGGTATATAGAGGCATGCAATCAGTTTCTTTACCAGATCATAACATGGACAAACATCAGATTTACTTAGCCGTGGGGGCAGTGAAACAACCAATTTCTAGTGTTAGCAAAAAGAAAGAGGGGACAAACAATGCCACAAATTCTCCCGCTGATTCATGGGTGCAGAGTGATGCAAAGCCACACACAACGGGGAATTTCAGAAAAATGTGCTTGTGTGGGTTACAGCGATTTATGAGACTGGTCTATATAGCTGGGAAAAATAAAATGGGGTTTTGAGCTTATTTTCTCCCAACTTTACTGTAGGTCTGAGCCTCCAGAGGAGAGCCGGTTAGTTCCGAAAGCCAAAGACCCGAGTTCCCCTCCACGGGCATGGCCCACCCACGCTGGGTGCTGTGGCAGGGACCTGAACCGCTCCTCTGGGGGCTTCTTCTGTAGGTGGCTTGTTTTACCAAGCCAGGCTACATCTGAGCATCCCCACCCAGGCAACAAACGCATGAGGATCCTCAAATGCCATCGACCTGCTGAAGCATTCAGATGTCCGCCTACCGCCCCGGTCCCCTAGGCTATGTAAAACCTTGGTGTTTTATCCCTGCCTGTTCCTCCCTCCTCCACGCCCGCGCTGTTTTATGTCTGAAATTGGATTATAAACACTTCAGAGAAGGGACAAGGTCTTGCTTTGAACTGTTCTGAGCCAAAAAAAAACCAACCAAAAAAACAACCCAACTCATTTGGAATTCACAAAACAAACAACACGCAACAACAAATATCACCTGAGCAAAGCACCAGACGTCAACTTTCTCTACTATAAAAAACAAATAAATTAAAAGAAAAACCTGATGCTAATTTAATGATTCTCCAGCTACTATAGCATTATACAACCAGGCTGCCTTAGGATGCCCCCAACTAAAAGGGTCTTATGAAATGTCTGCAATGAACCCTTGAAGAGCTGTAGCCCGAACAGCTCCTTGTCTCTACAAGCTGGAGCTCAAGGCTTAAGCAAAAATTCAGCCTTGCTGATGTGCCCAGCAGCTCCTCCATCTAGTACTGCCCTTCCCAGTGGTGCTAAAATTCATAAAAAACCCTTCTTGTGACCATGCACGTGCTTTGCAAAGATTATGCAGATTTATACCATGGATTTTGTCTCCAAATTATACTTTTTATCCTAGCTGAGTATCTAGGGTGCACAGGATGAGCAGGTCCCAACCCATGCTGGGAACATCCATCCAATCATCAGTGGTGCCAATATCCTGGCAAGGGACAAATCTGGATCAGATATAAATCCGAGCCTTTCTCCTACAGTCAAGTTAAGCATCAGCTTAAACCTACAAGTAATCTGACATTTTAAGAGAGCTTTTCAGAAACAGAAACTATCTGGGAACCAGCATTTCCATCTCATATGTCTTCTCAATGTTCTCAAAAGCTGTTTCTCCCTGGAAAGGGAAGGGTCATGAGCCAGAAATCAGTGATCCACAGGTTAGACCCAGGACAGGGAGGATTCCTACAATTTTTACCAAGCTAAGCACCAGCCCCCTTCAGAGGGCCTACAAGCAGGAGCTCTGACGTCTCTTCGAGCAGTCCTGGGAGCTGGTGCTTCTCAGGACGCTGGTGTTACCCATCTCCTCTCTCTCTCTGTCACGAGAACCAAGACAGAACAGGCTATCCCAGTCCCACCCCACCAGATAGGACCGGACTTAAGATATTTATCAAATCCTGCTGTGCCTCATCTCTCAAAACCTACACAAGTGGCACAAAACCCCCTGATCACCTCCATCCTGACCATGAGAGCAACTCAACTCTGGTAGCATTGCTGAGATCTTTGAGTGAAGCTACTCACTAACCCAGCACAGCCCGCTGCTATCAATGAATTTGTGGTGCAAATTCAAAACTGAAGGCGGTTTTTCCCCAATTTCTTTAATAAATTAATGTATGGCACCATCGAAGGCAAGAGCACAGCAAGGCACAGCCACAGCCACCAGCGCAACTCCGGCGGCGGTCAGTCGCTCACACCAGCCACCACATTTAGCTTTGTGCAACATCATATGGAAGTAGGTGAGTAATTAATTCCGTTACTAAACACGCGTAAGCTGCCATTTCCCCAAAGCTACACAGGCAAGATTTTGTGGTGACTTCGAGGACTTACTGGAAACTTGGAAAGCAGCTCATCAGGAGCAGGAGGCCAGTCTGAAACCAATCAGCCCTTTTAAGACCCGATTTTGAAGATTTCTGCTAAGATTACACCACAGCAATTCAGTTCAGCTGAAATCACTTTCCCTCATCCCTCCAACTGAGCTCCAAGAAGAGATCCTCCCTGCTCACCCCACCCTCACCATGCATTTCTTCAGGAAAGAAAGGCCAAGAAGTCATCCCACATGCGGCTCCGCTTCCAGCACAGCTCTGCTCATCCTGCCATCGCCCTGCGTCACCACAGGTTTTATCCCGTAGCTGTTCCCCTCATTCAAAAACTTCTCCATTTGATGCGTCCGCTTTCCCACCAGCTCCTCAGGAGCATCCTTAGGATGGTGGAGGTCACCAGGTACTAGGAGAGGCAGAAGCCACCAGGTCGTTGGGACAGGGCAGCAGGGAGCACACGTTCCCACGGCCGAAAGCCAAAACCCCCGACACCATCATTCAGTTCCTTCGCCACTGGGGACAAACCACAAGCCAGGTTTCTATCGCTATTTTACTGATGGCTTTGAGGAAGATGAAGCATCTGGACCAACTTCATAATATTCTCTGAAAATTAAACTATTTTGGATTGAACTTTCAGAGGCAAAAAATGTTTTCCACAGACACAAGAAGCAAGAGTGATCTGAGGTGGGCTGGAAATGTTGCACCAAAGATTCACTATAAACCTGTCTCTCAACCTTGGAGGGGAGCCCCTTCAGCCTCACAGGGTGCTTAGAAGGTTTTGGATGCCAGGTCCTCCTTGTTCCAACCCAACAAATGGCTTTAACTGTAGTAGAAGAGAAGGAACACCAAAAATCTTTGAAACCATTCCGCCCAAAATGTAGACCATATTCACATTTTAAGTTTCCCTAAAATTTATGGCCTAGAGACCTGCCAATTTGACCAAACCCATCTCCCAATGCACTGTTCCCTCTATTTTCTTTTTTCAGCCTTTTCTGACTGCCCCAAGAATTAGGGATTCTCTCACAAGAGGCTACTCCAACAAAAAAATTTATCCTCCCCAAAAAAATCTCTCTTGACACTATCCACATTTTTCTTGTGCACAATTTCATCCTTTTCTCTTAAGTGCATTCCTCCATCATCTCCCTAGATCTTCTCATCACTTATGTATTATATTCTCCTAGAAATGGGAAGTCTTTCTTCCCCTTGGTGGCAGTTTTAGCTTAGACCACCCAGTTTCCCACATTTGACCTATTTAAGACTATTCAACTTATCAGGTCTTCAGATAATATTACTCCTCTGTACTCTCTTTTTTAGTATTATTTTTCCTCTGGGTAAAAAAACAAAAAGCAAAAAACAAACAAACAGGAATAAACCACACCAAATCCAGAAACAGACCACGAGACCCCGTGTTTTGTAGACTACTCATCCGAACTATGTAGTATTTCTACTTCAATCCCATTCACCTCCCATGTCTGGTGGTTTTTCACATTTAACCAATCCCGTCCTTATCTCCAGTTTTCAAACACAGTATTTTGGGACCTAAATGCTGTACACAAGGTAGTGTGACTCTGAGAGCATCCCTAAGCCACTCAGGCTGCCCAGGCTCAGCCACTTGTAGCAGGTATGCCAGCATCTGCTTAGGCAGGGAACCCGCTGAATAAAAGATTTGCTCCAAAATCTCCCAAGTGTTTCAGCACGGCACAGCACCCAAGCTGAACAACACCTTCATCAACCAATGGTTCGATAAAAATACCAGACCGGAGCAGAGCTACGTGTGCATGTGCCCTATTCCTGCTCTCCATGTCCCCTCGGTGGGAAACAGTCCAACTTTTTTCTTTCTTTTCCTTTCTCCTAAAAGCAGCTATTTTACTCTGTAAAGATGCAATGCACCTGCAACGTTTTCTTCTTTTTCAACAGAACTCGTGATGCACATGCGGATCTCAAGCGGCACATGGAAGGTCTGAAAATGAGGACCACTTGGGCAAGACTACTGAAAGAGTAACTCCCAGCCCCAGCCTCTCGTGGACTTCCAAATCCACCACCAACCTTCTGCGGAAGCAAGACACTGCTAATACATATCATTAGAGGCAGCATCCTTGCTCCTTCTGGGTTTCTTATGAGCTCAGCCTATAACTTGGAGAAATCAAGTACTCATGGCAGGTAGAGGAGAAGGAGGTCCCTTTCCTATTCATCTATTCAGTTTTAATGAGAACAGGTTTCACCTCATTCTCAATCTCTTTAAGCAAGCAGGAAGAATCCAAAGCTATACTTCCAAACTACACATTTATTGTAATCACTGGTCCAGGAAAAACCCTCAATAATGCCTCATATTTTTAAAATTACCGGGCAGAACTTTCCTTCTCAAATTAGCTTCAGAGTTCACAGAGTTGGCAATGAGAGGCAGATAATTAAGATCATAGATGAACACCACATAAGGGAAAACAGAATATAATCACAAGAATGCAAAAACAACAGCTGAAAAAAACCAAAAAATTTCATAATTCAGGAGCAGCAGAGCTGAAAGCAAATCTAGCTGTGAATTACATAGGGAAAAACATGCTCTAAGCTTTATTCTGCTGCTGTCCTCAGCAAATAATTAAAATGCTCAGTAAAATGGGACTTTTTGGATCCAGAACATGTAGATGGCAATATTTTGGATTACTAAGCTTCCGCTTACCTGGAAGCAGAAACGCACCCTGTGTATTTCATGTAATGATAATTTACTAGCTGCATACAACTGGGCAACATGTGCCATCAATAACCCATCACTCCTATGGGGACGTTATTGGCTGAGCCATCTCAAACACTTTGTACTTGCAACATCATTAGTCCGTTCCCTAAAAATGTGGATCTTCTAAGCTCTTACATTCAAATATCGCTACAATGACAGTAAGTAAGGTGATGTGCTATGATAATATATGCTGAGTAGATTCCTCCCTTGATAAACTCAAGTTGTGCTTAGTTTAGTGTATACATGTGGACATCACTTAATCACATACACAGAACAAGCAGAAATAGCTCCAATTCACTTGTAAAAGCCTAGTTTTAACTCCACTGAAGAATGCTTTTGTAGCACCCAATCCACAGACCATGCCACTCGCATCACTGAAGCTCTGGTTTAAGCAAACGGTGATGAATTTGGCTTACTTCCTTGCTAGTGAGAAAGTTAAACCCACCACCCATCTGGATTTATTAATGTATTAGCACTAGCTACTTATTGCATGACCTGGGCTTCTTTTTAATTTATCTCTGGCTTTCAATGGCTCTTCATCCTCCTTTGACTTTGGTTCACAAAAATTCTCATGCATGTGTTTCGGAAATTCTCCCATCTCTAAGACAGACTTACACAGCACCTCACAGAAGCACAGCTCCACTCCCATACAGCCCATCTCAAGGGCTTGCACAACTGTTTCTCAAGAAGCAGATCAGTATTCATCTATCTATGAAAGTCTACCTTCAAACGGCTCCTTCTTCCCATGGAGAATTTACTGTGGAGCTCCCAAAATCCAAAACATTGTACCTAAGTGGATAAGTGATCAGCTTGATAGGTACCCAGTTGGCACCCATCCATACCTTGTTGGATGGTTGGGTTTAGAAGGTTGTGGGTTAACAGGTCACGCTCTACTCTACATGGAGGCCCATAACAAGTGGAGAATGACAGCAGGGATCCTGGGACCTGCCTCACATAACGTATTCATCAATGACCTGGAGGAGGCAATGGATGTGTCTCATCCACTTTGCAGATGACCTCAAATTAGGGGAAAAGTCAGTACACTCAAAGGCAGGACCACCATCTGGGATAAAGACTGTAAGTTTTGGTAGACAGCAAACTGAACATGAACCAGCAGTGCATCCTCGCAGCAAAAAGCAGCCAAAAACATCTGGGGATCTAACCCTAATATCTACGACAAGGTCACCGAGAAGATGGAGCCAGGCCGACTTCACAGTGGTGCACAGCAGGAGGAGAGACAACAGGTACAAGTGAAACAGAGACACTTTGACTGGTTGTAATGAAAAACTTTGTCACAATGAGAACAGTCAGGCAGCAGAAAGAGCTCCCCAAAGGTGCTTTACAGTCTCCATCCTTGGAAGCTTTCAAGACCAGACTGGACAAAGCTCTGAGAAACTGGTCTGATCTCACAGCTGACTTGCTCTGAGCAGGAGGTTGGACTAGAGACCTCCTGAGGTCCCTTCCCACCCAGATGACCCTGTCGTGTGAGAAACACACTTTACAAACAGACTACGCAGAGATTTTGAAGCATCCAGGTATTTTACATATGGCTTATTTCCCAGCCTGGGCTCCACATGTCCTGATCACCAGCCATTTCCCACGTGTCACGTTCTGCAAGGAGGAAGGGCCAGAACTGGGCCAGAAGTCCCATTTCGGGGGGTTATATTCACAGTTTAGCCAATCTCAGTCTCATTTCAACAAGAAACAGTATATTCCTTTTCCCCCAAGTCACTGAGCAAGAGTGCTGTGATGTGTCACCCTTCACCTGGCTGAAACAGTCCCTATAGATAGTGTTTCATTTTAATTTGTCTATAAGTGCCAAACAACGCTTGGCATTGTATCAATGCTGAAAAGACACTCAGTCAAACCTGGATCCCACCTCTACTCCCCTCTCTTAACCCCAGAGTTGCACGGGCTGACCCAAAACCAGACCCACACGTACAACCCCTGCCCCAATGGCTAAACAGCTCAGAGCAGCAGTTTGGATGGGCCCTACCTTGTCAAAAGCGGCACAGAAGTTTTTAAATCCTGCAAATAACCACTTTTTACTTCAACGTTACCGAAAATGGGCAGTTTGTTTTAAGGAGAGATGATTGTCCAGCACTTAAAGAAACCAAGAGAGCTTGTACACTAGTTAGAAATAAGTTGCAAAAAAATGAGCTTAGAAAATAAGTTTAACATGCCCTGAAGATGTCTCAAGACAAGAGAACACCAGTAGCCACTAATGAAACACAAAGAAGTCAGACTCTTAAGCAGATGCTTAACTTTAAAAATGTAAATATTCCCAAATAATATCACAGAGGCACACAGGTACGCATGCAGGTGCTCAACACTGAGCATGTAAGCACTTTGCTGAATCAGGATCAAAAAGGAGGCTCTTGCTCAGCCCCGTGGAACCGCTTGTTGACTGTAAACACCACCTCGATACCAAAAACAAAAAGATAAAGCTAACCAGAAAATTGCGTGGGGGGAAGAGAGCGCAGCGGTACAGCAAGCGCCGCTTTTGAGGTGAGCCTCTCCCTCCGAGATTTGCAGAGCTGTGCATGCTCACAAGCGGCTGTGTTCATCTCCACGTGTCCTGCACGGCTGAAAGAGCACACACGAGCGGAGAACGGTCACAGTTCGTGTGACCCCACCTTGTCCTGACCAGGGATGCCTCCACCATCCTGGCTAGACTGATTTTCTGTGCTGCTTTGCTGGCCAGTATCTCACTACGCTGTGCATCTCTTCCTACAAATAAAAGGGCCATAGGCACACGCATGGAGCCATCTCCTTCCTACCAGCTCAGCCCAGCCAAAGCAGGATTTGAGCTCTGCTCCACCCAGCCCTGACTCCAACCTGTACCCCAGATGGAAGACCATAACCCATTTCTTCTTTGAGTTGTTAAATCCCAAGTTTCGAAGTGAATTTCACGTTTCAGATGCTTCAGGGCTTGTATCCAACGACAGGGCACTGATAGGAACCACCTGACTTAATGAACTTGTATTCAAGCACTTAAAAAAAGTAATAAATTGAGACATAGCAAAGTGGAAGAAGGCCAAGGAGCACAACCAAAGGCCATCCCAAAGGAAAGGAGTGCTCCAAAGATCGCCTAGTACCAAGGTCATGAGCTAGTCAGCTGAAAGAAACTCTAATCAAGAACTAACGAGAGCCATGAGAGCAAAAAGCCAACGCAGAAGGGTCCGTAGGAGCTCTAGCACTTCCTTCCCTTCTCCGATCATTGGTTTGGTAAGTTGATTTAAAGCAAAGTTTGAAAGCAACAAAAATTTACAAAGCAAAAGCAAGAAAGCAAAGCTTGAAGTCTGGGTCCAACAGATACAACTACCTCCCTCCTGCTCCACCAACTAGTCCGACATGGTTAGCAGATGCTGGTGGTGCTAGCAAAGATGAAGAAGATGGGAGAGAAATACCCTCCTGATCCAGGTGAGGTCCCAGCCAGCCCCAGACAGGCAAACAAGGAATTTGTTGGCATCAATACAGGCATCAATGCACCAGAGAATTGGTTTTAAAGCTAGTTCTCTATGGGGTGAAGATGCACGTGGCTTTTCTTTAGCTCTGATGCAAAGTGGCACAAAAGCCACCGCTTGGCCTAGGGAAAACTTGGGGTCCTGCAGCAGGTCCTGGCACGGCTTCTCACTGCTTCCCACCAGCTTGGCCATGAAATAGTTAACTATAGAGGAAAATAGGTAGGATTTCCCCCTTTTTCCCCCTTCTTCCAAGGTAGACGCCCAACACCTCCTCTCTCAAAGGAGCCGGGCTCCTTCCTCCCAGAAAATAAGGCCATTACCCCCCCGTCCCACTGCCGGAGCCGGCGGCGCAGCATTGTTCCCCAGCCCTGTCTATAGGAAGCAATATCTATTTTCCATTTAGACGAGGGTAAAGCCTTTAATTTCACCCTCCTGGCTGCAGCTGGAGTTCCCTTTTAACTGCTTGGCCACAGGAGTGAAGACAGTTTTATATGGAAGAAAATGCTGAAAAGGCCACTTTAATATGCTTGCATGTGAAAAGGGGAGAGCTTTTCATACTGCACGGTAATGAGGGTCAGCGGGATATTACACTTCACCATATGGCTAATTTGCACAGCAGGTCAAATGCTCTATTTGCTTTTTAAAGACGGCCCTATAGATTAAGCTGCACTAAAACAAAACACACCAAAAAAAATAAAAAATAAAGAAGCATGAGGAGGAGATGCCCTCTAATGTTCGAGCCCGGCAGCACATCCAGCACAGCGTGCTGGGGGTTTTGTTAAAAAAAATAATCAAATCTGAAGATGAGCGGGGTAGGGATGAGACAAAGCGCGGTCTTTGGGGGAATCCCGCTGCTTCAGCATCACCCCATGCCCGTGACGGGTACCTGCGCTAAGGACCGTCCCTGCTTAACGAGGGGCTCCGGTGATTAGCGCGACGGTCCTCGTAAGCCGTGTTTGTCTTGGCATGTCCGCGGTGCCGTGGCCCAGGCGTGACCCGCGGAGGCGCTTCCCGTCCCCGGGCCGGCAGCTGCCCGCGCACCTCCCAACAAATCTGGAGGGTAAAGATTAGGGAGCCGCACGGCCGGGGCGTTTGAAGAGGGTAAACATGCTGATTAACGAGCCTGGCTTTTGTAATCGCCTCCCGCCCTCCCCGCCACAGCAGAGTGTTAATTTATTAAATACCTTAACAAAGGGCCTTTATTACCGGCCTTAGCTTGGCTGGCTCCTTTCAGAGCATTACTAACTACATCTAATAAAGCTTTAATTGACTACTGCTTTTCGCAACCTCTGACCCGGGATGACAAACGGCGGGGCCACGCTAGCAAAAGGAGGAGTTTCCATCCCAAAAGAGCCTGGCAGCTCGCAGGGATGCAACGCGCTCGGCTGAATCCGACAGATGAGAAGTCTGGAGATGAGCATCACCTCGTGCCGTCCAGACCAGAAGCCAACTTCTTCCCACATCAGCCCCTTTTATAGATGCTCAAGTCTTCCCAATAGAAGAAAATCACAATTTGGTGAGAAAGGTGAAATTTTTATGGCTTGTGTGATATAGAGGGGAGCAAACCGCTCTCTTCTTAGTTTAAGACCTAGGAATTCAGAAACAGAGAACCAGATCTTGGTGCTCACCAGCTCCCTAGCGCCCATGGTCTCGTGGCTAGCTGGTGCTGTAGAGGAAAGAAAAGAAAAAAACCAGCATTTTCTCCTTCCTCTCCAAGGGATCAACACAAAAGCAGCTGCAGGAAGGTGGGGACCAGAAGCAGAAAGCCAAATAACTCTTTGCTTTGGCCACGATCAGGGGTTCCCATCTTCTTGCAGCGGGAAACCATCAATGAAAAGACAGAAAACCGCCATTAGCAATGTGATGGAAAATTGAAGAATTGAAGACTTAAAGGGAAAAAAGAAAGCCCGGAGCAACTAAAATTGCCAGCATAGAATTGCCTCTTCAGCTTGGTGAAAGGGTCAGGTAGCTCGCATCTCTGCTTCTCCTCTCAAAATCACAGAGAAGCCATTTCTGGTGCTAGCTCTGCTCTCAAGATCCTAACCAGGAGCTCAAATGTTTTGCCTCAACCTCAGAAGCTGAAATCAAGAGTGCTGCATAGTTATCTAAGCTTTCTATTGAAAATAAATAAGTAGGTATTTCTAATCCTTGTAACTGCAGGAAAAAAAGCATGGAAATGAGAATAAAGTGCCCTTCAATTGCTCAGTCCAGGAAAGAAATACTCTTTCAAACAAGTTCTTTCGCCTCATTCATATTTACCTACACTGGTATAACTGGGAAAAAATCAGAAATTCCCAGGTTTAAAAAAGCAATAGCCTTTGTTCTGCAAAGCAGCTAGAAGTATTTTAACCTCAATCAAACAAAATGAAGATCAGAAAATTTAATGTCTCTCAAACCCTTGGCAAGACCGGAGCCACGATGTCTTCCACGCAGTCATACAGCAGTGCCCAAGAGCTGTCAGGAGACACCCTGTGTCCTGCCTGCACAGGGCTCAGGCGGGCATTAGAGATAGCTAAATAAAACCTGAATTTAACCAGCAGGAACAACCAGCTTTCCTAATACGCGCGTGCAAATGCTACGTGGCGGCAGAGCCCGGGCACAGCGCCCTGCCTCCAACGCCGGCCAGCACCAGACCTGGTGTTACTGAAAAATAACACAAGAACAGGGCGAACACGTAATCCAGCTTTTCCAGCCTAGTTTCTCAGCCTCCAGCAACTCACAGCACAGGGACGCCCTGAGCCACAAGCCAAGTCTTATTATTTAATAGCCCTTGATGGATTTTTTTCCATAAATTTGCCCAGCGGCTACCCGTGCCCATGTAAACTTCTAGTGTCCATAAGACCTTGTGTCAAAGCTTCAGAGAAAACAGAGGTTAGAGATCAGAACAGACTGTAAATCTTTAAAAATTAGGTAAAAAAACTCTCTCTTAGAAAAATCCAGCTCACATGACAAAGCTGAAAGAAGTGATTTGTGCTGCATGGCTCAGAGGAGCTAAAAGCCACCAAAAACCTGCAACCAAGCCCCAAATCTGGGAGCCATTGTGACAGCACATGCAGTCAGCACAGCCAAAGCCTCCCCCACACCGTGGCTAACCATGGAGAATTGGGTCTCAGGTGCTCTTATCTTCAAAGCTCTCGACAGGCTGGATGGAGCACACAGAAAACATCTCCTCCTAAAAGTATGGGACAACGAGGGCATCAACAACTCTGCTCTATCTACGCAACAGATCTCCCTCTCCCACCAATAAAGTTTATTTCTGCAGCTGGCAGAGCCTTTGCAGGGGTCTGTCAGACTGCAAAATGCAGTTCTGGAAGGAATTAAACCCACCCAAAACCTCATCTCTTCCCAAACACAAGCAGAGGAGAAGGATCAGATGAAGAACTGATGCTCCACACTCATACCCTGCAGTAAGTCCACGGAAGAAGGTAGAAAGAACAATATCTCTGTACCAAACAGATGGATTCTTTCTTGCAAATAAATTTTAAAGCAAAAGCACAAGCCGCACGCCTGGTTTCAAGCACGCTCATGTTGAGAACTTGCCTTCAACAACTCATTTCACATTTCCCATAGCATCACAGGTTTCCGGGAGCTTTGCAAGGGGAGAAGTGACAGCATCTCCCGTTTCAAGTTTATTCCCCTGTTAAGAATTTAACCTCTGCAGAAGCTAAGGATGACCTTTCATGAGAAAGGGCATTTCCACATGTATGTTCATCGCTCACTTTGAAAGCAGAAAAGACAGCAGCCATGGCAGAGGACGGGGAGATGAAGACCTGCGTCTCTTCCCAGGCTTGATCAAAGTTTCAAATTAGAAACTTGAGATTTCAAATACAGCAACAGATTCTGTGACCCTTTGGTTTCCTGCGACAAAGCAGTTTGTTGGGCAAGAACCAGGACAGGAGCTCTCCGAGGAAATGCAAAACTCTTTGGCACACCAAAACACTGCTGATGGGTCAGATGCAAATGCTCCTCACCCTTATGGGTGTAAGGAGCACACTGCAACAGGAGGACTCTGCTGACCAGAGTCCATCCAGATCCAATCTCCCTGTTATCTAAAATCCTAAAATGTACCTACCAGTTGACTACATTAATTCTAGCCCTATACGGTTGTGCTCTTATTTACCGTTGCTCAATCAGGTCACTCACCACCCAGGCTGAGCTCCTGCACGGTGCTAGCGAAGGCATCTCAGATGCAACGAAAGCATCTGCAAGCAGGTATAGAGCTGCACAAGCTAAATACGGGGATTTTAGTGAAACGTAGGGATTTTCAGGGTGAAATGAGTTTTCCTAATGTGACAGACAAGTAGCCACAGTAAATCTTCCAAGTAATCCAAGATGCGAATTCCACTTCAATCACATTTTAATAGGTTTAAATGTTAACCAGAAATGTGTTTTCTTTTCCATTTAATAGCGGTAGAAAAATTTAGTGTATTTGCTACTGCTCAGTCATCGGTTTAGAGCTGCTGGGTTCATTTAACAAGAGCAAGGGAGTGCAAGGTTTTCAGTCTCTGCTACCCAAGTATCATTAGTTCTGTTATTCTGCTTAGCCAGGACTGGGTATCACAGCTTTTCCTTAAACTAGACCAAGCAAAAGACTGCTGCCCCAGTCCAACATGCGATTTAACTTCACATCATCCTAGTTAAAGAGAGCTGGTTTGCTTGTATAAACACTGAACACATGGCCAACCTTTTTAAACAGTATTTTTGTATTTATCAAATCAATTCTCAGTATTAAAAAGAGATATGTTCATCCAGAAGGAACATAAAGAAAGACTCAAATACTTCAAAATATTTCCCTTGGGGGCCTTTTCTGATCTTAAAAATTTTACTTTTTAATAGCTAGAAAGAAGAAGTACTCCAAATCTGGAGTTGCTGTGCCTGACAAATGAAGTGAAGCACAGAGCACATGGAGCTGTAAAAGGCGAGAAGGACATTAAACTTTTCTGAGATGACAGCTCAAGCTTTCACAGTTCCTCAGAGTTAATGCTGCTCCAAAGGAGTAGAAAGTAACATGCACAAATTAAGATTTGTTGGAAAGTCTAATCTTCTCCTGTGATTAATAGTCAAAAGTTTATCTCTGAGTGGTAGCAGTGCAACAGAAGATCCAACGCACGTTCATGCCCCGAGACCAGTGACACCGATAAGAAGTCAAACACAAACCGTTTTTTCCATGTTTTTAATAGCTTTGATTTTGTTTTCGGATGACAAAATACATCAAGTAACAGTGTACGTTTCTAAAAGTTATGCGAATAACCAGGACCATACACAAATCTAGCCCTTCGCTCTTCCCAGTGTCTAGTGGAATATTTCCTGGAACTTCTCCAAGGACAGACACTCAAGAGACCTTCTCCTGCCACGAAAGGGCTTTTCTATATCAACCTCATTTCTGCTTTTAGACTTCCCAGCCACCTGCATATACATCCTGAACACCTGATCCACCTGCTCACACACTGATCAATCCTATCTTCTCCCTAATATCCCCATGGAAACAAGCTGGTCCATGCTGGGTCATAAACCACCTTGAGTCAGGGATGATGAGTTTCTTGGGTTGGAGCAATGAGGGTTTTGGTAAGACTGAATCATTTTAGATGGTGTGACATGCCACAAGGCACAGAAAGAAAAGCTTGCCCACACTGAAGTTACCCAGAATTAGTCCTTCACATCCCATAAGCCAACAGACATCCGAGCAAAGAGATACTGATTTCAGAACAAAGATCCTAAAAAGGATTAAATGTTCCCTTGGCACTTTGCAGCCTTCATATCACCCATAAAACCACAGTCATGTAGCATACATCTGTCCACATTGCTTCTCAACCTTAGAAATTTGAAAACACACCCAAAACATAAGACGTTTTGACATTTCAGATTAAGGACAGCCACCTTGCAGAGCAATTCCACCAAAGTACCATCGCTCAGCTCTGAAGCAGAAGAGCACGAGACCCAGCAAACATCAGAGCAGGGCTCAGCCTTTCCCTGGGTCGGACTCACATGGGGACACGTACATTTATCTCAGCTTCTACTATCCCTGTCTCGGCAACACCAATAATAGTTTCCTCACCTCCCAGATATAACACATGGGTGAATTTTTTCTAGGGGAAACCATAAAAGAATATATAATAACAAAGCGACACGGGCCTAAGTTACACTAATATTAAGGAGCTTCTATCAAATATCAGCATCCCCCAAATAAACCTTTCCTCTGCAGTGCAGGATACAACATGTACGTACGAAGCGACCTTTCAAGCATTTCTGAGAGCCCCAAGTGAGCTCATATTTTAATAGCTAGAGTGGAAACTTCAGGCATTTTGCACTGAGCCTTTCTTTCTGTGCAATCCCTCCTCCTACGGAGCCAAGCCCTTGGGTCTGGAGCACCCAGCCCCGCGCTGGCTGACAGGCTCCAAGCTGGAGGAAGGCAATCGCCGAGCCCTGCACCGGGTAACGCTCTGAAGAAATCACTGCACGCTCAAACAATGGGATATTTGTCAAAGTACAGCTTGATCACCAGCAATCATCTGTTTTTCATAACTACATTTGACCTAAACTGAATTGACTGAACAAGTAGCCTGTGTTTCTCATTCTGGAAAATACGGTGGCGCAGCTCCCTCTCCAACCCCCCCTCTCCTTTTTAAGTCATACTTTTGAAAAGTTACAAAGCGATGATGTAGACAGATATTTCCTCATTATAAACAGCAGCAGCTAAACATTTTCAGGTTGCATTTTTGGCCATCTCTTCCCGTTCCAGGTGACCTGCAAGGTTAAGCACACGGGGACATGCCTTTCTCCTCCACTTGCTTTCAATCCGCCCTCTCTGCAAAGAAAAGCACAACCCAACACTTCCCAGTGTAAAAATGAGCAGAGATGGTTTCTAACCACGTGCTCTTTTCATAATATATTTAAAATTCATTAAAACTTTATAACGAATGAGCTGCCAGGGAAAAAAATATATTCAGGACAAGCCCACAGAGTCTTCCATGTGAGGCCACCGTGCATAAAGCCTCTGGGAGGCAACTGCTTGTAGAAGAAAGCTCGCTCTCCGGTCTCGAGGAAGGAAGCAAGCAGTGGAAATCGGTCACAAGCTTTACAAGGAAGGATGCATCCCCAACAGCTAATCAGTTCTTGTCAGGGCTCCCATCAATTAAGGAAAAAAAAAAAAACCAAAACTTAATTTAAGCAGAGTGCAGAATGAGTCCTTGAGGGAGATGAAGGGCAGGTCCAGAGGGAGGCAAAGGAGCCAAGGGAAGAGGAAGGTGGAAGGACAGGAGGCAAAATGTACTGAGAAGAATTCAATCTGCAACAAATCTCACCCATTCCCTACAGCCTGCTTAATATTGTGTATTTTAAGGTGTATGTCTCCTACCAGAGAGCTAATAATGACTGACAGACAGGGGTTTGCATTAATTGCAGACACATGGGGGTGGGGGGAAAGTCCCTAAATAGGGATATTTTCATGAGGAGACAGTACTGTACCGCTAGATCATTTGAGTTCAAAGCTCTTCGTTCTCCCCCTCTCTGAATCCAAGCACGCACTTGGGAAGCAGCAGGAAAGCACCCATCCTGTACACCACATTTGAGCAGAAAAATGCAGCTCGCTCGCTCCTAAGACTGCTATAAAATGTTTGGGTTGGAAAATTACATTTGCATTTTTTTTTTTTGTTATTCCATTGCAGAACGTGGGGGAATGGTCAGGGAGCACAGAGAAATAAAAACAAGATAAACTAATAAACAGACCTCCCATTCCAAACGCTGCCAAGGAGCAGCACATCCAGTATTGGCTACACCCTCTGTACTGGGAAAGAAGTCATGTCCTAGCAGCCTGTTTCCACGTTTGACAACTAGGTTTTTGCCTCTTTTTAAGGCAATGATGCATACAAACCAAATTCAAACAGGCACACGGGATGCTGTACAGTCTACTCCCAACCAGAAGCGGACCAGCATGACCTCTGGTTTGACCAGCTCTCAACTCTGCCCACCTAAACCAACATGTATGTAATAATTATGTGTTTATAGAAAAAGTTAAGTCAAGAAGCCAAAATGACCAGGCAGTGAAACAGCTGTGTTACACAAGCAGAGACGTAAGCACAAGCACCAGCACTCAACTCATTTGAGCCAAACAAGAGTTCTCCTTCCTCCTACCCATCACCCACGGAGCTCTGTTGGGTGAAATCTGCCTTTGATTCCTCTGCTCCCTGAAAATGCCGATGATAAAACTGGAAGGAGCGACTGACAGACCAGAGGGTCATGCTGCCATTCAGAGGGACCTGGGCAGGCTGGAGAAATACCCCAACAGGAACCTCATGAAGGTCAACAAATGCCAAGTCCTGCCCCTGGGGAGGAACAGTCCCAGACACCAGTACATGCTGGGGGTAACCGGCTGGAAAGCAGCTTGGCAGGAAAAGACCTGGGGGTCCTGGTTGGACACCACGTTGACCACAAACCAGCACTGTGCCACTAAAGCAAAGGAGGCCAACAGACTCCTGGGTTGTGTTCTGCAGAGCGTTGCCAGCAGGTCGAGGGAGGTGATCCTTCCCCTCTACTCAGCACTGGTGAGACACAGCTGGGTCCAGTCTGGACTCACCAGCACAACAGAGAGAGACAACACTGGAGCAAGCTCAGCGAAGGGCCACCAAGATCTTAAGGGACAGGAGCATGTGACATACAGCGAGAGACCTGGGACTGCTCAGCCTGGAGAAGAGAAGGCTCAGAGGGACCTTCTCAACACGTACAAGCACCCGATGGGGGAAGTAAAGAAGGCAGAGCCAGACTCTTCTCAGTGGTACCCGGTGACGAGACAAACTCAAATACGGGAATTTCCATTGAACATAGGAAAACACCTTTTTACTGTGAGGCCGATCAAACACTGGAACAGGCTGCCCAGAGAAGCTGTGGAGCTTCCATCCCAACTGGACATGGTCCTGAGCAATCCCACTCCACCCGACCCTGTTTCTGTGGGGAGCTGGACAAGGCGATCTCCAGAGGTCCTCTCCAACTTTTGTCTGTGATGCTGTGAAGATGGACACAACAGTGGCTTCCCTGTAGAGCAATAATGTATATACGTGTGGGCACCCATACAAGTCAACGTGCACCCATTTAGTTATAGGGTCTATACGCAAAAATATCACCAGGCTTCCTACCCAGCAGCGGCTGTAGAAAACATGTTCTGTGGCATACCCAAGCTATTACTACAATAAAGAGTTTGCTATATAGTTACATGTATGTCCTTTGGTTAATATTTGAAACAATTACAAGAAGGAACAGGCACAATTTTTTTAGACTGTGTTATTCTTAATAAGTTTTTTATCCTGAAGGATTCCAAGGCTTTTCAACACCATACGACAACCATGGCTGGGGCAAGACAAGCTGGAGGTAGTGAAGCCGGGAGAGAAGATTTAAAGGCAAGAGACAAATCCCTGCTCTCATAACAGCTCTTGTGGGTTGCTCGGTGTCTGTGAATAGATGATTAAGTCTCCGCAAAGTGGAGAAACTAGAAGATCATAAGTCACCCAGACCTCCAGGTACCAGCTTCAAATGATAAAAGAGATGAGGCGCTTTTCTCAGAAGCCAAACCTCTCATTCCAAGGGATTTAGGTGAGCAGAGCCAAGAAAAACCTCTCTGAGGGCAATGCTCACCTTCTGAACATGTTGCACATATCCCTGCTTTTGTATACAGCAATTATCAACCCCCTGAATCGGAGCTTTTCCATCACCCTTCATAAAATACGACCCAAGCTGCCTGTTGATCTCCGAGCTGAAGCATCTTTTTTGTGTTGGCATGGCGGTCTGCGTGCTTTTCATCTTCCCACTGCTAGACCACGGCCGCCCCGCAGCAAGCGGCTCCCGCGCCGCACTCCTGGAATGTGAAGGCAACATTTGTTCATTGTACAACTGCCTTGTTTCCACATTTTCCTGAACAAAGGACTGAAATAGGGGGTATATGCGTCATAAGCCTGTCCTGAACATTGCTCACCCTTTCCTGCACAAATATTTGTAAACAGATTGAGAATTAATGTCCAGCCAACTCAAGACCCTTCATAAAAAAAGGGTTTTATTGAAAACAGGATGGCAATCATTTCCCAGATACGCTGCATATAGGCCTTTAAGATGAGAAACAACATACATAGCAGGAAAACAGCAACCGCAGCTGTGCACCAAGCGATTTTCTGAGACGCATAAAACATGGTGGCTTATTATTTTACAGCCCCCTCCTCCCCCACAAACACACTCTCCTCTTTAAAAATGAAAAAATCTTAAGTTTCTGGTCAGCACATGATAATTCCCCCAGGGTTAATTTATGCACAAAATACACAGCTTCACTAACACGCATACAGAAGGATCCTCCTAATGCCTCTTTTTCTAGCAGTCTTAGAGAGTCTACTTCTTAAACATACTCTACTGAGATCAATTTGAAGCCCAGGGTGACTAAAACACTCGACAGCACAAGGTAAGACAGGAACAGTATATTCTCATGGTTTTGCTTCCACATGTATGTTATTACTCTTGCTTTTCAGTGATTTCCACACATGGAGTCTGGAGGCAATGCCGCTAAGGGCAGCCCACAGGCAAGACTCTTCACTTCCAAGAAGGGTTCCTGGGACTCTGCTCTCCCTCCAGTTTTGGGGATAGTTGAGAAAAACCGCAACTGATTCACCAGGGTCAAATGTGGGTCTAGGGTTATGTTGCAGTATCTTTCACGTGTCACTATGAACTAGCTCTGAGAGTACCATTTATTTACTTTTAGGGCAAAAATAAGTCCTAAATATGGAATATGACCATTAGCCCAGTGGAACAGTGTCACTTGTGATCCAGTTGCAATAAAAAAGGCTTTAAAAGTGTTATGCAGAAGAGCAGCTGTAGAAATATTGGTGTACTACACATTGAAGCAAGGCCAGCAGCGGCCACCAAGGTAATTGAGGGAGCTGGAGCACCCAACACATGAGGAAAGGTGAGGAAGGAGAAGGGTGAGAAAGCATATCTAATAGAGGGTGGATGGAGCCAGGCTTCCCTTGGAAACACACAGTAAAAGGAGAGGCAAGAGACAAAAATGCAAAAAGATAAATTCAAATTAATTTAACAGGAAAAAAAAAATATAGTAAGGGTAGTCAAACACTGGAACAGGGACCCAGAAAGGCTGGGCAGTCTCCACCCTTGGAGATCCTCAAAACTCAACTGGAGGTGGCTCTGAGATCCCTGATACAACTTCAAATTTAGCCCTGAGTGGAGGGTTGGACCGAAGTCCTCTAAAGTCTCTTCCAGTCTAAATTATTATAAGTCTACAACCAGAGGACGAGAAAAGAATGGGAATGCTTGTTAGAGATTTCCCTTTCTGTTAGATTTGAGTTTTACCTTAGAAAACTCAATGCTCTTCAGGGAAATTCTTTGCAAATCAGTGCACTTCCGTCTCTATCACTTGTTATTTTTGAGATATCACCGCTTCTGGACACCACCACAAAGTTCTCCTGGGTAGCTGCAGCAACTTCCAAACATTCCTGGGACCCCCCGAGCCTCAACACCCGGAAACAGAGCAAATCTTCGGAAGAGCCTTCCCACACTTACACAATACAAATACCAGTGTTGGTCTTTAGGGTCCTTCAGCTGACTATTCCGCACCACTCAAGGTGAACATCTCTTAACAAAATCAGTCCTGATCTTAGGGCTCTCTAGAACCAAAGATGCCATAGTAGTTAAAATACCATAAAAAAAGACATGCTCCCAACAAGCAGAAAAAGGTAAATGTTGCAATAAAGGCTGAAAAGATGATCTGAGGAACTACAGCACACTCAACCTCACTTCAGTCCCTAGGGAAGTCATGAGCCCAGTCCTCCTGGGGCACATTCCAGGAATATGGAGAAGGGGACTGGGGACAACCAGCACATATTTAACACGGAAAAGTTATGCCAACAATCCGATTGCCTTCTATGATTGCATGACAGGATTTATGGATGAAGGGAAAGCAGTGGGTGTCACTGATTTTAGCAAGGCTTTTGACATGCTTTTCCACAATATTCCTGTACCTAAATTCGGATGTCTCAGTCTGGATAAGTGATCATCTGGATAGGTAAATAATTAGTTAGGTGGTCAGGTTTGGAGGGTCATGATTAATGAGTTGTACCCTACAGGGGAGCTGGCAACAGGTGGGGAACCACAACGGGGTCTGTTCTGGGACCTGTCCTGCTTAACATCTTTATCAGTGACTTGGGAGGAGGCAACAGCATTCTCTCATGCGCATTGCAGATGACACCAAACTGGGAGGAAAAGTCAATACACTCAAGAGCAGGGCCACCATCCCGAGAGTCTCAACGCACTAGAGGAATGGGCTGACAGGAACCTGATGAATGTAAGTAAGGAGAAACGCCAAGTCCTGCACCTGGGAAGGAAGAACCTCTTACAACAACACAGACTGGGGACTGACTGCCTGGGGAGCAGCTCTGTGGATAAGGACCAAGAGCCTTGGCAGACAGCAAGCTGAACACGGGCCAGCCGTCTGCCCTGGCAGCAGAGGCGGCCAACAGCCTCCTGGGCTGTATTAACAGGAGCCAAGCCAGTAGATTGAGGGAAGCGATTATCCCCCTCTACGCAGCGCTCGTTTAGACTGTATGTATACACTGCATCCAGTTTTGGGCCTCCCAAATACAGGAAAGACACCGATAAACCAGAGCGAGTTCACTGGAGGCCACCAAGATGGTTGGGGTTGGAGCACTTGCCCCACAGTGGGAGGTTAATGGAGCTTGTTCAGTCTGGTGGAGTGACTGCTTCAGGGGGACCCAACAGCCACCTTCAACACCTACAAGGAGGGCACGGAGCAGAACAGGTTGCCCTGAGAGGTTCTGCAGTCTTGGTCCTTGGAGGTTTTCAAGACCAGACTGGATAAAGCCCTGAGCAACCTGGTCTGATGTCAGAGCTGCCCCTGCTTTGGGCAGGAGGTTGGACCAGAGACCTGCTGAGGTCCCATTCATCCTGAACGATTCAGTGAAATACTGAAGAGATGCAATATATTTCCCCTGATTAGGACTAATAGAGTTAGCCGTTAAGAGTGGAATGGGAGTGAGTGAATCAGGATGAAATCAGCATTAAATGTAAAATATCAGTATATTTTCAGTAAGTGACTGTGCAGAGCTTTGCAAAGCCCTGGGAAAGCACGGCTGCTGTTCCTAACCTCAGGTGACAAGAAGTCTGCATCCGGGCTATTGTAGTAAACCTCCCTGGGTTTTTTTTTTCCTCCCCCCTAACATGTCTGTTTTCCAAGCTGAATATTTTAAGAATCAAGGCTGCCTGTGATCATATCTAGCCAGCTTAGAATGAACACTGATTTCTTTGCTGCTTCTTTGATCGAAGCCAAGTGGTTTTCTCATGGGTAATAAGGTCACAGGGTTAAAAGAGCAATATGACAATTACAAAAGTTAAATCTATTGCCACTACAGACAGACACACTACCCAGGGTCCATTAGCACGTAGTACAGAATGGTTATCACAGGTCACTGACACCAGTTCACTCTAATGGCTTTTCCTGTGTCCTTATCAATCCAGTGCACAAAGTGTCTCACCCTCAGCCTTTCCCTATGATCTCAGTGCTGTGTTTATAGCTATCTAACTCCACCAGGCACCAGTGGGTCAGCCAAGTCAGCAGACAGTGAGATATGCCAGGACACAACGATGGGACAATCTGCAAAGTGTCTGAGATGAACAAGGAGTTACCAGAGACTTTGAGAAGGAAATTTTTTTCCCCCCCCCCCCCCCCCCCAAAAAAAAAAGTTTTAAAGTTCCCAAGGACACGGAGGGAAAACTTTACAACCCTGATCTCCAAAATAGAAGTAAACCACAGACTTTCCATGGTAGGGTGCGTGTTTCAGTATCAAATAAAAGAAACAACTAGTGTTACAAAGAGAAAAAAGAGATGTTTTCATATGAAAGAGAGGGTTGGGTAGCTCTTATTATTTGAATTGTGGTTCCTATAAGAGGCTTTCTCATCCCTTGAAAGAAGAACTTCAATTGTTTTGCCCTGTTACCAAAGAACAAACATTTTGGTGGGGATGCTGGAGCCCCCCCCAGAGAGGTGGGGAGGGGGCAGGAACGACCGGCTGCGTCACAGCCACCACCGGCAAGCAGATGAGCAACCAGCCTGCCGATTTATTAGCCCACAAAGGCAGAAAAAGGAGCCTTAATGCAAGCAGCACAATCACTAGCACACTTCTAAGAGGAATAAAAAAAATATGATTTAAGTGGAGGGCTGGAGGGAGACTAATGATCCGCCGCCGGATTTGCAGCATCTCCCACTTCAAATGAAATCTGCTCGGCTTGGAGATACAAAGTGGTGTTTCCCATCCTCAGCCAAACAGTTCACCTCAAGTCCCTGAGTCGAATCCCCACACAGCTTCTGCAATCAAAACGTAGCAATTTTAACAATAAGCAAAAATAAACCCTAGTTTCTCCTCCTAAGGCCATGCTGACTCTGCACAGCTCAGAGATATGAAACATTATAATCTTCACTAAAATAGGCAAGCAAAAATGTACCAAGTGGACACAATCTACACAAAACGCATGCATTTTAATACAGGAATTTAAAGATACTTCTACATTGATTATTTTTAGTGAAGGAGAAGGTATTATTTCTTTTACTTTTTTTTACCTGTCCTAATGTATTTTGTGCATCAAAGCAGCTTTAGGGTTCGAGCACCTAGGGTAAGAAGCAATACAGCAGATAAAAGTGTCACTGGAGAGATACGACAAATTTATAGTAAATACCTGTCAACTGCTATTTATCTAAATTATCCAGCTCTGGGATTCTCCAGAAATACTTCATCAACTAGAAGGCAGCTACAGTTTTAAGCCTGTATTTACATCAGAATTTGTTCTTTTTTTTTTTTTTTTTTTTTTTTTTGGACACTTGTTCTTTACCCTAAAATGACCCCTTTGTAGCTCGGATCAAAGAGCTGGGAGTGTCAATACCAGTGTCTTCATGAACATGTTAAGAACCTCAAAGTAATTGGTAACCAATTAGCATAAAGCTAAAAAAAAAAAAACGACCTAGCTAAGGCAAACCCTAAATGAGTACTAACAGGCAACAGCACTGGCTGAAGCAGGAGCTTAAGCGACTTAAATCACCATCAGCTGCCTTTGAGACAACTTCTTGGGAGCACCCTCTGTGCAAACCACTCTGACTTTTTTTTGGCACTTTTTTTTTTTTAATTCCTCTCTGCTCTTCGTTCACTCTTTGCTTTCTGCCTTGCTACAGCTTACGGGAAACATGAAACAAAAACTGCTTTTCATTTTATGTTATGTAAAGCAAAGCAATTCCATGTCTTGGCCTTGAAATACAAGGCACCCAACAGCTGTTCAGATGCTCCAGCAGATAAACCATCTGGCCCAAACCTCACCTTTCCTAATTTATTTTGGATATCGATCAAAGCAACTCGAGCATTACATAGACTTTGGTCAAAGACAACATAAAAAGATAAAAACGTCAATGGCAAAATCACTTCACTAAAATATTCTTGTTTCTTCTTTATATAATAATATTACCATTTTCAACAAACTTCTCTATTAACTCAAGGAAAAGATATACCTGATATCAACAGCCTAGCAGCCTAACCACGCTGCAGATGAATGTCCTTAAATAGCACATCACTGCTGAACAGAAACTAAGTGGGGTTTAGTGTTTACGATCAGCTAAAACGAGACACGGACTTTGGCCAACTGACCAAGGAGACCAGGACAGGCCTCAAGACTCACGTCTCCTGGCTCTCCTGCTGGCTCCCCCCACTTCACCCTTTTATATGGTGCTCCTGGCATCTGAAGAACCACCATATCCATGGTTCCAGCCAGTCTTTTTTTCATTTTCTTAGGAAACTGACAGTACACATTCGTCTAATATTACCAGGATTCCCACTGAGACACCGAGGTCGTTCAGTGGTTATCAATTCATACCAACTTCAAACCAAACCTGTCATCTGAAAAGCCTTTTTCCATGCAATTCAGAGAGCATTTGCTGCATGCAGAAACCACAGGCAGGATAAGGACTTGTTGTTCTAGGCACTGTTTAGGGACATAAACCCAAATCATGAAATCAAAGGGTTATTTGAGCAAAGAAGGGTTATCCGTGTGCACAACTCCAAGTATAATACACAAATACACTCTTGTGATGTTTTGTTCGGTATCTGCAGATATTCAAAGCCTCCCCTACGCCCATTTCTTCCTCAAGACACCGTCAGCCGGCCCGTTTCTCACAAGAAAAGGAATCGCAGATGAATAGTCCCATAAAGCATCCCACCAGAGCCTGTCCTCCCCGGAGCCACCACCACGCCAAGGTCCAACTCTCAATTAACCCCCGCCTGACCTTCCTTCACTTTCTTTCCCCCTCCTCTGCCCTTCCTGAGAAAGTTCAGCGTTTCCTGGAAAAGTCTCCTTGCCTGTTTGATATTGTACTTCGCGTTGGTTGCTGAAGGAAGGATTTACAGGTGCCTGGCCCCCTCTGTAAGACCATGACCGAAGGCTGACCTCCCGTTACAATATGTGAACTTCTGCCCTGCTGATAAGGCTGGCAGATATGAGTAGGATTTTTCAAATAATCCTTTGGGAATTTATAAGCAGCACAGCCATAAAACTGAGGTGACTGGAAGGTCGATTTCACTAAAAATAATAAATATCTCAATGTTTATTCAACGTGGGCCTTTTTAACTGCAGGCCAAGCATTTAGATAACGCTATTGTAAATGACAAATATTAGGATTTTTTGGTAACTATTACATTATGATCCTTCCGTCTGACACTGATGTGGCCGTTTCCCTCGATGCTTGCTGGATCTCTGACATTGTTCAACCCAAGTTGGGCCTAGAAAGCCAAGGCAGGATTCAATCACAGGTCAGGAAAAGGGCAATTTTCTTTTCAGGAGCCTTTACTACGGTTAGTTACCTTTTTCTCTTGCTCCCGTCTCATGAACACACCTTCTTTAGAGCTCTGCTATATATTTTTTCGCATTACGAGGGCTTTTGGCTGAATTAGAGGAGAGTAGGGGTAGAAGGATTGAATGATCTCAGCTCAGGATGGGGACAGAGGACACTAACCCCTGCCATGAAACCCCTGCACCAGGTTTAACCTCACCATCACCGAGTCCACTGCACTGTTCCCACCTCCAGCAGAAGACAATCCCATCCAGATCCACCACAGAGCGCTGGCCATGAAACCTGTCTTCTAGCAGCAGCATTTCCCTAATACGCTTCGGAGGACCAATTGCTATTTCAGATTAAAAAGTAAAGCAACAAGACAACAACAAAGCCTCAGTGTAGAAACGAGACTATTTCAAATGTGCAAAACTGTTATGTCCACCAGTGAAAGCTCGTCATCCTTTTCATAACAGCTTTATGTATAAATACACAATTAAATAAATACCCTTGCATTAAACAAATGCACGTAAGCTACACAAATAGGATTCCTAATCCTGTTTTCATTATACATATTCTTCACTGAAGTTTCTCCAAATAAAGTGATACTTTGAAATCCACAAAGCATTTCAGACCAGTTGTAATCTTCAATTAGCACACTCCCTGAACCGGGCTCCCAACACCGGGTTTGAGGAGGAGGTTTTTGTCCAAGATAAACAGAGTAACACATTTTGGGTAGGTTAACTTTTTCATTCCAATAAAATATCGTGGTAATGTAGCCAAATTACATAATTATTAACAGATGAGGGCACGAAACGATTTTATATAAATGTTTTTAATGACAATTCTTTTCCTTTCACAAATTCATTTGTATGTATTGCTGGAGAAACTGGCTTTAGAAGTGCCTTAAAAACAATTCTCTCTCAAGCCTGGCTCCACCGTGGAAAGGGAGGAAAGCTGCGAACAGAGTGCTCCTTTCATCTGCTGCCTGGGCTTCAGATTGCTCAACCACAGGAGAAGAGCCCTCTGAAAGCTCTCTCCCTCCTAAGGATGTTAAAGAACGGATGCAAACAACACAAGTTCTTTGGGTCCGCAGATGCAAGGCTCGTACGCTGCTGGAGGCATCTTGGAAATTAAAAGTTGAAGGGTAAGCTACAAAGGGCATCTCATCTGCTCTCATTATAAATAAGTAAAAAAATCAATGCCTTACATACTCATAACGCCTAGGAGAAAACGCAGCTCATCTAGCAGCCTACGGCCACAGAGATGGAAGTTCTCTTGAAAAGTTCTCAAGAACATGACACTGCTCAGAGTAACACTTTTTAGCCAATAATTAAACACCAACACAGAACAGTTTCAGATTGGCCGTATTTTTCAGTGCACGCAAAGCCTGTCGAGAAACTCAGAGTGATACAGTCAAATGGTGGATTTGGTGGGACGGCAGCAAATCTGCTCCTGTCAAACAATGTTTGAAGAGCGGCAAAGTTCTCTTAAGTGCAGCAAACAACACATTTTAAACCAATTTCCTCCCCGCAACTCCTCCATTTACACTGAATAATGAAGCTACTGTGGTCAAAGAAGAATTCTCGGAGGAAAATTATATGACCAAGAAATATGTATATTATAAACCCAGGGTCTGCAATAGTTGAGAAACTATCCCTTTGTATTTCTGTGGCTTGCATGAAGTAACTGTGAGCATCCATCCAGCACTAGCCTACTTTCTACTTCAGGTAACACACTTCCTAGCTAGGTGAACATTAATAACATTTTTGCAACCACCTCCTTCCAGCAGCAGCGATGGAAGGAGCAGTACTCCATCACCTTCTTTAAACCACAGTCCAGCATCAGCGCCAGTCTTGCGGGCAGCACAGAGTTACTTACCAGGACAGAGTATATGTGCAGGCATCGGTACACCGGTGAGAAGTCCACCAGGTCCTGGGCTCCAGGCACCTAAAAGAAAACAGGAGATCAGCGTGAAATGTGCAGAACACATATAGGTAAGCGCAACTCCAATATATTACATACAGGTAAGTGCAACTCAGATACTTGCAAGTCTGACAGAGCAACACCAAGATTTCAGGTAGGTAACAATTAAAGTGAATATTGGGATCTACCTATATCTGACTATACATTTCTTAAAGTAGGGAAATTTCATGTAATATTGCTCTCACTTCATTTACAGTCCCCTAGGAAATCCCACTGCAGCATTTTGGCCCTCTGTTAGCCAGCTCAATGGAGATTTAATTTTGAACATAGGCTTAAATACAAGTTCAAGCATCCTGGCACAAGCCGTTCTGGTACTTATGCAACGGGGCGGGGGGGGGGGACCAAAACGCAACTTATTCTCTAGATTTCTAGTTTGATTTCTTTAAAAGCACAAATTCTATTTTTTTTTTTTTCTTAAACACACACGCCACACAGACTCCACCACCTTTCAACAACATAGCGAGTCTTGCACAGGGACAAGGAAGCGCATTTTTGAAGGGTGGGACAGAAGGAGGGAGGGTGAGAGGAAAGATCAGAGAAGAAATTTGCATACAAGAAGCTTGTGTCCTTTGGATATGTTCAAGCCAACACAGCATTAAGCTTGTTGGCCGAGGCATAAAGCTAAGGCAACCGTCCTTCTCCCCCAAAATCCAGAGAGGAGGGGTGTGTTCTGTTGACATGTGGTGGAAAAAAGGGGAAAAAGATGAAAGGGACCAATGGACAGGCCTGGGAAACATGTTTATTTTATATATTTTTAATTATGCTTAAGAGGCATTTCTTCTAAAAAGGAGGTAGGATGAAGAAGAGAGAAGTTTCTAGCTGGATGAGGGTATACAAGCCTCAACCAACACTGCCCAAAGCGCCTGGGGCGAGTGGTCCTCCTCATCTAAAGCAGTGGCTTCAAGCAGGGGAGTGCAGAAATTATGGGCTGGAAAGGGAAAACAGGGGATTTTGTTAAATAGCCTCCTGTATAATGTGGAACAGGAGCTGTTACAGAATCTCCTCCATGCAAAGAAACTCAGTCCTCAGCGCTACATAGGTTCTTGGTTAGAGCCGAAACGACGAAAGAAGCTACGGAGACAGACAGAGCAGCAACACACAGCGTGCGAGCATCCTATCCCGCACCACCGGCATCGCTTCGAGCCCCCCAAAAACTTGACAGTCCCAACACGGTGGTGCAGGGAGGGGAAGCAGCCAGCTCATCGGGAACAAGGCAGCAAAAAGTATTACCGGGGTACGGCACGAGCCTGCTCATCCCTCTCGCTGGACTTTCCACCCCTCCCTTGCACCAGGCACTCCACCGTGCCATTTGAGTAGCTCTTACAGATGGGTGAGGTTGGCTCGCCAGGAAGGAGGAAGGTTTCCAAGCGAGGGATGGGGTTGGCATCGCCTGGGTGACCCTTTCCACACTGAACCTGGCTATTCAACATGCCCCAGCAGAAGCGTTACAGCCGAACCGAGGGCAAGCAGCTGTGAAACACAGCTCACCGGTCTCACTCACATCTCTTGCTTTTACCTTTTATAAGACCATAATTGACAACTGCAAACACTAGGCAGCAGTTTTATTGTGTTAATGCCAATTTTATCATGCCTTCCTGGTCATTTATTTTCCATTTGCAGTCCCCCAGGCCCCCTAATCTTCCTAAATAGCTCCCAAATCCAGATTTCAGCTAGTTTGTGGACTCCTCGGGATACGATTTTGCCTCGCTGTATTCCTCCAGCATTAAGCGCAATTGGTCTCCAGTTGGTAAAACAGTAAAACACTTCTGGCTCAGATATCCCCGATTGCAAAACTGCTGGAGATCACTAAAGCAGACAGGGAAGTATCGGTACTCGCTTGACCTAGCCATCCTCCGGCGACCACCATCAGTGTGGGGCAGCTGGACTGGATGGACCCGAGTCCACCCCGTGTTTTTCTAAGGGAGGAGAAATCTGTCATCCCTTCACAAGATCATCAAAGCAGGCAATGTTTTCCTATGAATTTGAATTCAGGATCAAACAGTTTTGCTCCTCTTGGATTTGGGGCACTAGTTGAACATGGTCCACGGAGAAATATTTCTGATAAAGATTTGTGAAATCAGGGTATTGCCAAAAACAGAGTTTACTCCCCCAGAGAAATTCTTTCAAAGCAGACTGCAACATTTTCACAGTCTCTGATCTTCTGCAAAAACTTTTAAGCCCACACACACACACTCACAGAAAAAATCTGCTGGACTATTCTGCAGAGTTAACATCTCCAAGACATTAATAGCTTTAAATTTGTTAATCTAGGTAAAACACTATCAGACATGGAAGCACAAGTCCTGGATCACAGGAAAGCTTTTTGCAGACAGAAAGACATGCACCCAAAAAACTTGCTAGGATTTTATGCAGGGTATAAACCTACAATATATTTTAAGGAAAAGAACAGACCACGTGTTCCACATATAGTCATAGCCCTACAACAGAAGAAATAATAATCCTATCATTTGAAATCTTTCCAGACTAACCAGTATAGGCCTCTGAATATACAGAATGTATGAAATTATCTCTGTGGCTAGTTTAACACGTTGCACAATTTAAACATATCTAATATTTACATATTCAGATATTTATCTAATATTTAGGCATATCTAAAAATTCAGGCATGGCACATCCCCTTTAGCAGTGACTTGATATTGTTAGCCAAAGCTGCACTACCAGTGTTCAAAAAAATAAATAAATCTCTGATTTTTGAAACTTGATGATGAAATGAGAACTAGAGCTGCCTCAACAACAGGACTGATTACTCCCCTGACATCTCCCCTTCAGCCTAATCTTTTTTTTTTTTTTTGATTTGCAGAACAAAGAATTTATTCATCTTCTCCAAAATTTTCCCAGTCCACAAAACATCAGCTTCACAAACCTCAATCTCAAATCCTGCATCCAGCACGTTCCTGGTGCTGGGAGCAGAGGCAGACCTGTCAGTCTCTGTAAACAGCCAAACCCTCTCTTTTTGCAAGAACATTTTCAGTCGGGTTAAACGCTGACTGTAGCAAATTTAACCCATGGAAGTCAAGTTTTCAATGGAAATGTTTAACTGTAGCTGCCACCAACACAAGACTGGTCCAGAGTTAAGTGATGCTCTGGTCTGGCTTCAGGTAATTCGCAATACATGGCTTAAATCTCTGATCCTTCTTAGTTTTTGATGTAAAGACATGACACAGGAACAGATACGTTCACCCTTCTTTCAGAGAGGGAAAAAACCTCCAGACTTAAACATCAGGAATTCAAGAGAGGTGTTTTATGAACCATCTCACGGGCCCATTGATTGACGTACATGGATGAGCTGGTGCAGAGGAACATGAGCACACACGACACTGCACCCACAAAGGCTCAAGGCCACCAGAGGACACTGAACCCCGTGGGTCTCTTCATGTGATACATTGCAGAAAGCATCCATTCCCCTTACAGAGTAAAACTCCGCTGCTGGAACTAGTGTTGGTTCTGCACTGCATCCAGCTCTGGAGTCCGCAGTACAACACAGACATGGACCTGCTGGAGCGGGTCCAGAGGAGGGACACGAAGATGATCAGAGGGCCGGAACACCTCTGCTGTGAGGACAGGCTGAGAGAGTTGGGGTTGTTCAGCCTGGAGAAGAGAAGGCACCAGGGAGACCTTATTGTGGCCTTTCAGTAGTTAAAGGGGGCTTATAAGAAAGATGGGGACAGACTTTTTAGTAGGGCCTGTAGTGACAGGACAAGGGATAATGGTTTTAAACTGAAAGAGGGTAGATTGAGACTAGATATAAGGAAGAAATTTTTTACAATGAGGGTGGTGAAACCCTGGCCCAGGTTGCCCAGAGAGGTGGTCGATGCCCCATCCCTGGAATAATTCAGGGTCAGGCTGGACGGGGCTCTGAGCAACCTGATCGAGTTGAAGATGTCCCTGCTCACTGCAGGGGGCTTGGACTAGGTGACCTTTAAAGGTCCCTTCCAACCCAAAGGATTCTATGATTCAACTAATCACATCTAATCTCTTTGGGTACCAGCAGCCAGGAAGCACTTTATTCCACGCTGAATGGAGGTACAGAACAAACTGTGCTGCAAATTTGCTACATCTTGTGTGGTCTTGGTGTCCTTTGACTGCTCCAGTGTGTCCCGTGCTTAACCTTAGGGGAAAAAAATAATTGTATTTGTACAGTCAAGAGGATGCTCAGGATACTGTAATACTGGAAGTGGCCAGATGGTCCTGCAGACTAACTGATCTCACCCTGGCTCATGTTATAGACAACAGGCAGACAGCTTTGTCTGGAAATAGAGAGATTTTTCTTGGTGTCCAAGATATTTCTTGCATAACTAGTAGTGGAAGGAAACAAAAGGTGGAGGCTGATGGCATCTAACAAAGCCATTTATCAGGGAAAGTCAAGAGAGATCCCTGGGGTCCCTGCTCTAGCTCCCACAACTTAGTAAGAAATGTATTACATTCACTTGAGAATTACAACTTATTCTTACAGCCAGGTCAACCTGAAGGAATGCCAGAAGCATGATGAATTTTTGGCTACACCTCACACCTGCTGATGTCCTGAGTGCCAAACTCCTTCTCCAAATAGAAAACTGTCTGGTATTTGTTGATTTGTTCTTCAAAGACAGTTGAGTGGCTGTTATTCTGAAACATGATGTCCTTCCTTAGAACTTCCCGCCTCTCACAAAGGAGCACCAGGGAGTCCAATTCGACCCAACCACTTCACAGACACCTGACCAGCCTTTTTTGAGGACAAGAAGAAAGGAGGCACAATGCAGGCGAGTTTGTCCTGCCGTATTCAACAAGAACGCAGAAGAAAAGTCACTGAAAATGAGAAGAATCTGGATGAGCTTTGTAGTTTTCTGGATGCTTTTTACTACAAAGGGAACAGCTGGAACAAACTGAACAGACTCTGGAGCTACTCATTGTGAAACGCAAATTCTCCTTCTGCAACTTGACATTCATAAAAACTGAATTTGAGCCTTCTCCCAGCTCACTTTACAGCTGTGCCCACTCCCTCACTCTGATTGTAGTGGGAGCTTCTGCAGCTCAGTGAAGCATTTGTACTTAGTGGGACAAGTCTGGACCATAATGTCTCCAAACTGGAGAACGCTAACGGAGTGGAGAACCACATCTTGTATTTGTCCTCTTGAATGCAGCTGGCAGAGCTCTCTTACACTACTCCAAAGGCAAGAATGATCTACACTGGAATACATACAACAGTCTAAGCAAAACCCTTCTGCTCTTTCTTCCCTTTCAAAGCCTTTACTGTAAATTTTGTTGTAGGGATGAAGGGATTGCTGTGTATGGGTGAGGAATCACGGGATCTCCAAAACAGTTCATCCTAGGTGGAGAACTCCGTAACACAGCCTGCTGAAGGGTCTGAGATATTTCCTAGAGGAAAAAAAAAAATATATATATATATATATATCAACCCCACTTTTTCCAGCCTATGGACCAGGATCAGGAGCTCTCCTGCCTAAACTTAATCAGAAACACCTAGGACCATCCTGTTTTCAATTCTGAGCAGGAGTGGGTGCAAGGTGCCCTTAATTCTTCCCTTTCCATCTTCAATCAGTCTTTACTGGCTGTCTTCCAAATAGAAACCTGCAGTTACCAGTTGGTTTTATTGGCTGTGACAAGTCAAGAGCAAGAGCTACCAGTGCAGTCTCTGAATGCTCCAGGATCATTTCTTTACTTGTCTACTGACTTGATTATAACAAGGGTCTGTCTTTTCTTCCTCCAGGTTTTCTTGTTAGCAGTATTCTGTACATCCTTGAGAAGTGCAAGCCTCAGCAATCTTGGTGAGGGGCAGAGCACAGCAAACGACACGTGCCCACTTGTTGCAGTACTGTCCCTCTAAGCCCAGAAAGCCTTCTCCATTGTTCCAGGACATGGGGGCTGTGCAGGAAACAAGATGCACTTCACTTGCACTCAGGACACTTAATACTAACAATTTTAAGCAATAAGGATTAACTTTGGAGACTCAAGTTCTGTATTAATAGTATTCTAACTCTCCCTCTTTGTCACTGCACAAACCAGATAATCAGAAGGAGAGAGTCACACAAGAAGATGAAAAGCTAGGAATGAACCCGTCAACCACAAAAAACAATTTTGCAGTTGGCCTGTAACATTAGAGAACGCTTACCAAAGAATGTCCCATTAACATTTGACAAACTGTACTGGTTTTGGCTGGGATGGTGTTCGTTTTGTTCATTACAGCCCATATGGTGCTGTGGTTTAGATGTGTGACCAAAACAGTGTTGATAACGCACTATTAGCTATTGCTAAACAGTACTTACACAGCATCAAGACCTTTCTCTGTTTCCCACTCTGCATGCCCCCAGCAAGCAGGCTGGTGCTGTACAAGAGGATGGGAGGGGACACAGCTGGGACAGCTGACCCAAACTGACCAAAGAGATATACCATACCATGTAACGTCATGCTCAGCAATAAAACTGGAGTAAAGGGGGTAGTTTTTTTCAAAAGTAGCCGTTGCCTGGACACTGGCTGGGCATCGGTCTGCTCCTGGCAGGTGGTGAGTGATTGCTTTTGCTTCACTTGGTGGGTTTTTTTTCCCTTCAGTTATTAAACTGTCTTTACCTTGACCCATGAGTTTTCTCACTTCTATCCTCCACATTGTCTCCCCAATTCTTCTGAGGGGCAGGGGGTGAGTGAGCAACTGGGTGAGGGCTTAGCCTCTGGCCAAGGTCAACTCACTACCCACTCATAGAATAGAACCACAGAATCATTCAGGCTGGAAAGGACCTTTAAAATCGAGTCTAACCGTAAACTTAACAATATCAGGTCTACCACTAAACCATGTCCCTAAGCACCACATCTACACATCTTTTAAATACCTCCAGGGATGGAGACCCAACCATTTCCCTGGGCAGCCTGTTCCAATGCTTGACAACCCTTTCAGTGAAGAAATTTTTCCTAATATCCAATCTAAACCTCCCCTGGGGAAACTTGAGGCCATTTCCTCTTGTCCTGTTGCTTGTTACTTGGGAGAAAAGACAGACACCCACCTCACTACAACCTCCTTTCAGGTAGTTGTAGAGACTGATAAGGTCTCCCCTCAGCCTCCTTCTCTCCGGCTTAACCCCAGTTCCCTCAGCCACTCCTCATAAGACTTGTGCTCTAGACCCTTCACCACCTTCGTTGCTCTTCTCTGGACACACTCCAGTCCCTCAATGTCTGTCTTGTAGTGAGGAGCCCAAAACTGAACACAGGACTCAAGGTGCGGCCTCACCAGTGCCAAGTACGGGGGGATGATCCCTGCCCTAGTGCTGCTGGCCACGCTATTTCTGATACAAGCCAGGATGCCGTTGGCCTTCTTGGCCACCTGGGCACACTGCTGGCTCATGTTCAGCCGGCTGTCAACCAACACCCCCAAGTCCTTTTCCTCCAGGCAGCTTTCCAAGCTTGTAGCATTGCACGGGGTTGTTGTGACCCAGGTGTATGACCCAGCACTCGGCCTTGTTGAACCTTGTACAACTGGCCTCGGCCCATTGATCCAGCCCATCCAGATCCCTCTGTAGAGCCTTCCTACCATCAAGCAGATCAACACTCCCACCCAACTTGGTGTCATCTGCAAACTTACTGAGGGCACACTCGATCCCCTCGTCCAAATCATTGATGATGATATTAAACAGAACTGGCCCCAATACTGAGCCCTGGGGAACACTGCTTGTGACCAGCCACCAACTGGATTTAGCTCCATTCACCACAACTCTCTGGGCTCGGCCATCCAGCCAGTTTTTTACCCAGCAAAGAGTACACCAGTCCAAGCCATTAGCAGTCAGTTTCTCCAGGAGAACGCTGTGGGAAACGGTGTCACAGGCTTTGCTAAAGTCCAGGTAAACAACATCCACAGCCTTCAGACGTGGCCTTCAGCCACGCACGGCGCTCCCTCAAATTTAACGGCTCCGTTTCCTGATGACAGATCTATTTGTACTAACAAACCATTTTTCTTTCCCAAAAAAAGGAAAAGACACCCCCCCCCAGGAGGCAGGAACGTGGGGAAGAGCTAAAACCTCGTGGGTAAAGGAGGCAGAGAGGTCTTCGCAGGAGACCTTCCCCCTCCGTGCTCCGTTTCATCACCACGGACAGCGGCCGCTGCCCCGGCCCCCCCGCCGCCTCCCCTGCCCGGCCACCAGCGGCCAGGTCATCCCCACCGCCAGTTCCCTCCTGTACTGCCAGCCTGGCTTCCAAGGCACCCAGAGATGGGATTTCATCTGCCTCCAGACGAGTCAATTCTGTTCATCAAACGACTGGCGAGATTTCTCCCAGCGGCGCTCTACAAATTGTTGTCTTCAAACTCTTCCCTCCTTATTGTTTGCCTTATACTCTTCCTCATACCTTTCAGTTCTAACTGAAATTCAACCCTAAGTTCTAATTCTAATTCATTCAAACTTTGCATACAACACAAGTACCGCCACGTTTCACGCTGCAGCTTGGTTTTGCAAGAACCCGTGCCACAGCAAGCGGGAGATTTCGAGAGTGAGATAGAAGAACTATTGAAGGACCAGATTTTTATTTTTTAACACGGAAATACCAAAATAGATCTATTCAAATCAATGTTTGTTTTCAAAAAACGTGCCCTTCCCACTCACTTTTCTTTTGTTTAACTTCTGCTCTATTTCCATTTTGATGTAGACTAAATATCCCACCCAGATGGTTTCGGCGCAGCGTGAGGGCTCTGGGTCGTACGCTACAGTTTGGTCCCTGTGAAGTAAGTGGTGATCTCCTCGGTCTGCCTTGGCAGTGTACCAGAGATGAAGAAGAGAGAATTGAACTGCAGGGAAAAAGGCAGAACACAAGCACAGAACCACTTGAGCAACCCACACTATTCTAAACTTTAGAAACTTGTTATTAATCTTTTAATCCTCTTCTGTGGCTGGTCATGGACTGTCAAGTTCAGGGCAATAAATACTACCCAATTCAGTTACAGGTTGTAGCTGAAAATATCATTCTCTTGACATAACAGAGGCTTCAGCAATAAGAGAAAAAGCATCCAGCGTGGCAGATAAAACTTGCCAAAAGGTCCAACCCAAGACTGCATCACAAGAAATGAAGAACACATCAAAAAGCTCAACACCTCGTGACCTGCACTCCAAGTAGGCATCTCCAAGCTGCCTTTCCTGAAACACAGAGGGACAGGGCTTTCCCACATTTTAAGCGCCACAAATCCAAGATGTCCCACTGCATGCACTATCCTCTAGAGCAGGGAGGGAAAGAAGAACCAACACCATCAGCGAGGTTACGTTTTGTGGTTAACAAAAACAACAGACTGATGGTCTGAGGAAGCAGCAGCAGAAAGGGAGAAAAGAAGAAAGGAGCACATCAAGGAATTAAAAATTACATTTAAAAAAATTCTGCAATCTTTTTCAACACAAAATATGTCTCTGCCACCAAGACACTTGTCCCACAGAAAAGGCCAAGTATCTCATGCGCTACGCAGCAATTGATCTTTTTTCAAATGAAGGATAGATACCAAACTGCCTTCCCAAGTAAGCACAGAAGTGGGCTTGTTCCCCCTTGGGCTGGGGAACAGAAGACGTGGGCTGTTCAGTTCTCATACGATACTTGGCCCCTCTGCTGAGTCTGCCAACGAGAATAGGGACAATAGTGCAAATTAACCCAATACTGAAACACACCCGATGTTCTACAGCTTATTCTGCATCTTTATGACACGCTGCACGGCAACATGAAAGACTGAGTGAGGTGCAAACACTGTTTGAGACAATACCATTCACCCCCAAACTGTCCAGTCTCCTGGATTTGATGTTATACAGTTACCTCTTCATCCTCATCCTCATCTTCAACATCCAGGATACCAGAATCTTGCTCAGACATGGGGCTAGTGTTTTTTACCTCCACATCTGAGCTTGCACAGACTTCTTTCTTGGACTTCTTCCCCCCGCTTATTCTGGGATGCTGTGATACAATATTGTCCAGGTTTCTTTGCTGCTGTGCCTAGAAAAAAAGCAGATTTCACCTTTTACAATAGCATCCTCGGATTTTTAATTTTTTTTCAGCCAAAAGATGCAATCAGTCATGAAATACGACAAATGAGACAAAATAAAACACACACTTAATTGAACTTAGAAATGTTATGTTTTTCCTAACCCAGATATTCCAAAGAAACCATTCCAGGGATTATGCAACAATACAAACAATATTCTGACTCTTCACAAATCAAAATGCCAAACCCATCTTACTGCCATATTGATCTATTTACAGCACAGATGCAGAAATATTAGCCCATAGGCCATGTGGTGACTGTCACAGGCTAAATTAAAGGACGTACTTAACTGTTGGATTTGTTCCTCTTTTCAACCCATGTCAGCACAAAACATTCCACATCTGGACCCCAGAGGTTCCTGAAAGCATTTTTGTGGTACCCCAGGAGAGCTTAATTGTACATTGCTGATGTACAGAATGAGCTGTAAAAGGTATTGAACAAAAATTCACTCGCTGGGAGAAGCACCACGATTCAGGGAGTAAAACACATGGACACAGTGGTGCTCCCTCAAACTGCTGTTGATACCTGTTCCTGAGGCTTTGGGTTTCCTTTGCAGCAGAGGTCAATGCATGTGCTCTGCTGCAAAAACTCACTTGGTTTCCTTATTGTTACCAGACACAATATTTGACAGGAAAAATGGTTTAGCCCCAATTGTTCGAGAGAGTTGACCAAGAACTTCAAACTGCAGGGGAAGGGCAGAACGGCACAGAGACACTGTTGTCGCCACAAGTGCCAAATGACGGCCAAAACAAGGGGAAAAAGGCCAAGCCAACGGATGCAGTGGTTTTGCACGTGTGGGCTTCGCCTCTGGTGTAACTAGAAACTAAACACTATGAAAACCTGAAATTTATATGGATATTATCACACACATTTATAGGATCCCTCCTGTATTTTTCTATAATTTTTTTATATATAAAAAGAAAGGTATATGGGAATCATACAGATGTCCTTTTGAAAGCGTTATTTTAGCTGGTAGGTTTCTTTTTAAAAAAAGACTGAGTTTTATATATAAATTTCAGTTATTAATATAAACTCTATTTCTAGCAACTACCTGTACAACCTGAATTAAACCTGCACCCATGTATTTTATTGCTCCCCTACAACAGGAGACAAAAACGAGGTGGCAAAAGGCGATCATCCCCTGCCCCAAGCTAATGTGACAGCCTGCCCTTAGAAGGAAGAAAGAACACTAGAAACCGTATTGTAGATACGGTTGTCAGTGAAACCAACTGTGCCAGGAAAACAATGGAAAATTAAAACAAGTGGAACCTATAAAAAAACAAAAGAAAACTAATTACTTCTGCTACCCAAACTGCAGAAAGTAGAAAGCTCTATCCAGAGCGCAAACCTTCGAAATTATTTCCTTTTAAACACTTTAAAGTATTAATATCACACAAAAATAATTTATAAGCAAGTTTTATTTTTACAGCCTCTCTCAGATCAACTCCCTTTTGAATCCCTCCTTGGGAAGAAAGACTCCATGAGAGACCGATTACTTGTGTAGTTTCTAGATCTGAAGAATATTAAAACCCAAGCACGGCATGGATATCCCAACCCTTGCAAAATCCAGTGGGCTCTACTGTTGTGTAAGGCAAAGTGCCCTTCACACTGTGCACGTACAATCGGCTTCGTCTTAATTGCCAAACATGGCAATTGATAATTAAATTAAATATACATAGCTGACACTGGACGTGGTTGCACCAGGAATTAGAGCTAAACCTTACATGATGAGCAGCCCTGTGCTATGCCATAGCACAATCTTGACCTCTAGTGGTTGGAAAGCAGTAGTATCCTTGATGTTTACTACAAGTGCTCCTACAAGAGAAGTAATGGCTGAGCAAGGGGACTACCAACCAAGCTTATTAAAAAGATCTCTTAAGGGATGAGTCTCAACAATAGGGATTTTTGCAACAGCCACAGGAAAAGGTCCGTGTGAGCACTGCTGAAGACAAATTTTGCTAGCAACATCAATACTTGAAGCAATTGGGGGAGAAGTGGTATTTTTTGCATTAGAAATCTCGAACTTCAGAGGCTCAACTCTATAGAAAGACATTGCAACATCATATAAAGAGAATTAGGACTTCAAAAAGGGGAGTGAGTGTTTGGTCCTTCTGAAGCCCACACAACAAAGAGATTTGCGGCTCGATTCCACTCTCAGATACGCCCATGTATGACATAAGTTACTCAACTGAAGGGTAATGAAGTTATAACACTGAATCCACTGTAAATTACACCAAAAGCTAGTCCACTGTACTCATTAAAATCTCTGAAATTTATGTAATCTTTTTTCCTCTAGAAAGGGAAGAAATCAAAGAATGGGAAAATGCAAAGTTTTGGATAAAACTTGAAACGGATCATTAAACAGGGCGTAGCAAGATCACAGCAGAAAAAGTGGTCATGGGAGAGGAAAAATGTGGGCTAACAAGCTGAAGGATGCTGCCGCTAGCTCTGAACTTCACTGATGAAGCCCTAAGCGTGCAACATTCAGCTTTTTAGGCTGAACACAGAATTAGTCTCAACAGAGGACCTTGTGGACATGTTCTCAGAGGACACATTATCTTGGTCCCCCATCTCTTTTCAAACTAGAAGTATTAATGTCATCCTTCAGCTTCAGCTACGCTCACAAGAGTACAATAGTACATGACATCTATTGCCCAGATGACAATATTGCTAAGATCCAAATCAAATATTGACAAGACCTGATAAATATTGGTATCAATAAAACCCCAAAGTCAAGAAAGTCTGTGCTTCTAGATAAAGGCATCGCTCTAGGCCAAGGAGTTCAACATCCAAATTCAAACATCATGCTTTGCATTTTGCATACTTTTAATGCAAATGAACTAAAGTTTATCAAAAGAAGAATTTTGACCTGAATTAAAGTCCAGGGACCTACTGGAAAAAATTAAAAAAGGAGAGAAAAAAAAAAAGTATGTCCTACCTCCCAGAGATCCACAAAAAGCAGCCAGAGAGGTGCTCCCACTGGCACAAAAGCTTTGCAGCCCACCAAGAGCAATTTCTACCTTTAGGAATTGGGGGGGGAGGAATTCTAAATTGGAGGAGACTTTCCAGGGGTTTCCACCTTAAAGACGGACAAGTAGCCCCAAAGTAACCCAGTCAACGTTTATTCCCTTCCAGCACACTGGTGCACATCACAGCACGTCACCCCCGTCTCACACAGCCGCTGCTCCATCGCCACACGATGGGTGCAGCCCATAAATAGCCACCTGGGAGCCCCAGGAGTCGGCGCGATACGAGCAGAGCCCATAACCTAGGTGTTACGCTGGAATGACACAACGTACACGCCAGAAAAAATAGTAATTGCTTTTCCATTAACAGGAGGGCATTTCCCCCACCCCCACTCTTGGCAGGAAACAATCTGGACTGAAGTGACCTATAAGTGAGAAATATCAAATTTTCTTTAACTTCAGCAACCTTGGGTGAAGTCACCGAGGTTTCAGTTTCACCTTGAGAGAAAGAGAGACCTGGGGAGAGGCCCAGAGGAAGCAACTAAGGAGAAATTTGGGCTTAACCGCCAAGGAACTCCCCGCTCGTACCCCCAACTCGTTACCCGCACCTTCCCAGGCTGGGGGTGCAGCAGAACAACTCTGCAATATATTTGACGTAGCACATAAAGCATGAAAAATGACCTGCAGAGCAGGCACATTTGGATTTTAATGTTCTGTTTCACATAAAGGCATCTGTAGGGAGCCCAATGAAGAGGCACACTTTAGAAACCACATCAAAGTGCAGGCGACACTCCAGCGTGCCCTCTGAAAACGGACGGACCTGGGGCTACGGGGGAGGCGAAAAGCCCTCGAGGGACAAAAATCAAATAAAAAATCCCCTTACCTTTTGGTGTGGTTTACATGAAAGCAAGTGCATTTTTGTATTATTCTGTAAAATTGCCTCTATTATACAAGACTATCAATCTCTTGACTCTCTGCTTAATGTGACGATAAAAAAAAGGTAAGAAACCAAATGTCTGTTCATAGCTAACATTACATTTAGCAATAACACACAAAGCGTTTCGTTCACGTAGCTGAAACTGCCTCCAAGCGCAGCTACTTTCTTCATCCACGTGATAAGCACAGCCATCTGGCAGCCTCCTTGCAGCACAGGAACACCCTATGCCGCTCTGACACGGCAGAAATCCCAGTCTCCCTGACAGCAACGCTATTTCCAGGCTGGTTGACAGAAGAAGCAAAGGCAGCTTTCCATCTCTGGGTTCAGGTTTAGGTCAGTGACCTACGTTTGCTATTGTAACTAGACTGAGGTTGGCCATCGGGCAGTCCAGGAGACCTTCATCTCCACAGCTCAGAAGCTGGTAAGTTTTGTTGGCTGCATGCAACCAGAAGAACCGATCCCTTTTGCTGTTGTTCCTTGAGAAACAGAGAATCAAAGGAACAAGGGGGAAAAAAAGCACTTCTACCTTTATTACACGCTTTCTCTCTCCCAGGCATCTGCTTCTTTTATGTTACCTGTACGCCACTTTGCCAAGTGATCAACCTTGCAGGACGTGGCTTTGGGGTTTTTCCCCTCAAGCTTGTCATACAACAGTCCTAAACACAAGTCCTCAATACTTTCCAGTCCACCCTGCAAGCTTTGGAGCAGCAACTCTACCTTCACCACCCATTGCAACTCAACCAAGTCAACCCAACCACCCAAGCACACAGACCCAACGTTCTGCATGAGAAATTAAATGTATTGGCTTAAAGCACTAGTGACAAGTAGTGGTTGAATTTTTCATAGTTGAATTTTTCAAAGTAACTTGACTGCTTGTGATCAAGCAAACACGGCCCCAAACCTGCAACCCCAACCTGCATAGTGAAGATGGGGAATGACACGGGAGTAGCAAAGCAGGTCATGGACTCCTCCAGGCCCTGCCTACAACAGCCATACCCACCATAAGGGAAAGTTGTTATACCACCTACACAGGGAACAAGCTCCTTTAAAACTCAAATAGCTTTTTATAGGGTTTTTATAACTTCGCCTTGTTTTCTGCATTGGTTTGCCAATGTTGACGGCAAGCATGTCTTACCTCCCGTCACCTCCACCCACCAATGAACTGACAATATTTACTTTTTAGAAGAATCTAATTAGCTCTTTCCTGATGAGACAGTAGATGAGGCACAGAAAAAAAAAAAAAAAAAAAAAAAAAAAAAAAAGAGGTTTTATGATTTAAAGGGAATGAAGTACCGCTGTGGTTAGCTTTAGTGGTTTTGATTAGTTACTGCACATTTGCCACTGCGATTGTTTTATAGACCCCTCTAATGGGCTGAGACACAAAACTTTAAAATATTGTTTCCCAATATCCCTAGGAATGGGATACATATTCCTTAAACAATATTACAAAAAAAGCAGACTGGCTACAGGGGAAGAAAAAAAAGAAAGTTAATAAAAAATGACAGTAGGGCTGGCTCCCCGCCAAAGACCCATTCGAAAGTTATAAAATCCCCCTCCGATCAGATAAAAGCACGGATTATTATTGCAAGGTGTAAACTCAACACACTGACACAGCTTCTGGTTTGAGTTTTAACAAAAAGCCCGTCGCTTGTCAAGATGATAAGAGTTTTTGCCTATCTGCTTTCTCGGTGTTAACTGGTTATCAGAGAAAACAATTTGTCGGAGGTTTGTCTGACAAAGTTCACCATCAGCACAGGAAACGAGGCCCAAGAACGTTATTTTTTTAACTCAATTCCCGGTCATTATAAAAAAATAAGTTTAGGAACGCAGCATTCAACAAGTTTGCTCTCCCCAACACCCTGCACGGATTTGCTTCAACCTCCCACTCTTCCTTCCCTAAAAATGACTCTTCCACCTCAGCCCACCCGGTGCTAAAATCCAGCTCATGATACTGATATTCCCACATATCAATTTTGCTCAAATACAAATTTTTGGCATCAAGTGTGCAATGGGGAACATGTGATTCTCCCTTTGCTTTTGCTTTCACCCTGTGATTTATCCTCGTCCCCACACTCCTGCTCCTTTTCCTTACCCACAAGACGAGGTCAGCATTATTTATATCCTCTGAGTTCATCGTAAAGAGTAACTTGGTTAATTCAGCATTTTATACAAAACCTATTAAACCTCAACTGTACTTTGGGGAAGCTCCTGCAGTACAGTACTTGGAGAAAGGAATGATCGAGACTCTCCTTTCGTAGGAGCTGTAAAAAGAAGTTTATCGCATTAGCATTGATAAAAAGACTTAGGCAACCAAGTTCTCCAGGTCAGCTGTACAATAAAAGACCAAAAGCCATTTTTTAAGAAGTCCTTTATTGAGCAAAGCGTTGATTTACACTTCTGTGTGATCTAGCCTCAAGAACAAGATATCTGCAGGCAGGCATCAAAAGTAGCCCAGTTATGCGATTACAAAGTTTATTTATCACATTTACAAGGAGTGGAGAAGCTGAAAATTAGATAAGCGGACTAAAAGCAGTAGGAGGACGGCTGTTCTACAAAGTATTTCAAACACATTAAAGACCATGGCCCTGACAACTCCACAGCTCGGGTCTTTGTTTAATCAGTCCCAAGCACTTCGCGAGTCAGGCTGAGATAAATAGTTTACTGCTCACTGTTAAGCAACTGGATGCATATTCTTTGATTAACTTTTACCAACAATTTAAAATTCCTTTTTAAATGCTGAGCGCCTTCATCCGAAATCCCCTGCTATATGCAATACTATAAACCACGCTCTGATGTTGGGGTTTTTTTACTGCTGCCTTTTCATATAACACTGAAGAGGCATCTCTCTCCCTGACGAGACTTCGTTATGACTCAAAGCACAAGTGGCAACTCCCACACTTTGGTTTAACCTCTCATTAGCCTAACTGCAACCGAACCAAACCCTGCCGAGTAAGAGAGGGAGCAGCAAGGTAACCGTAACCAAAACTGGTCACAGGTGAGAGGGTCCAACTCTCACCCTCCCCATCCCAGAATGACTCAGGTGCACACAACCGTGCAGGACCAAGCCTCAGCTTTAAGTAGTCTCTGAGGCACCGGGGACTAGTAATTATTTTCTAAGTGAGGGTTTGTTTCAACACGCTTTCTGACAATCAGGGCATGACGGAGGTAATAGGGGTTTTTTTTCACTGAAACTATTAAAAAGGAAAAATCCAAACAAAAGGCTTGCTTTCCCAGAGACCAACGTCAGAAGAAAAGGAGATGGAGAAGGGAGGGAAGTAGCACAGGGACAGTCTCGGGCTTTGACTTAAGGACACACCATGGCACTGGAGCTTGCAGCAAGCAGCCAACGTAGCGGCCAAGGCAGCGTCCTCCTCCATCTGAAAGCACTCAACTCAAAGAGGTCTCCAGCCCCCAGCACCATCACCCCCAACATAGGAATATTCCCAGCTCAACAACCAAAGCCTGCAGGCAGCTCCAGCAGCAAGTGACGGCACGCCAACTCTCACCTCTCTTTAAATCGACTTGGGCGACTCTCCAGTCGTTGCCCTACACCTCCAACCTTGCCTAAGGAAGTTGCAACTATCACACCTATGGCAATTTAGAGTAAAAAAGTCATGGATTAGATCTCACAAAAGGTTGAAGGCATGTTGGACTGTGAAGCTTTTCAGGGTTTGATCCATGGGTAATTCTGGGAAAACAATTAGAGCGTGCTTATGACTGCTGCTTCAGCTTGGAGATACCACTGCCCAAGGTCTGACACACTACAGGGCCCTCACACACTCTCATAAATCACAGCAAGACAAATGAAAAGGTTTGCATAAGCTGTTTCCAACATTTCTCAGTGGTTTTACTCTCATTTTTCCTTCCTGCTCTCTCTCAGGGGTACAGGCCATTTAAAGCTACTGGTATACAAAGGAACATGCTGCCTAATATCCCCATTTTACATGTCAAGAATCGCAACAGAGGAAGGGTTGCTCACTCAGCCAGGACAGCAAATAAGGATTACAGTTCATTGGTGCTTGTGTCTCTGTTCCACACTTATTTACCTTGACAACATTGACCCTCAAAGTCATACAGTGAAAAGAGAGTTAACCCTCATAGGCTGGCCTCAGATTAAACCCTTATATTCCGTTCTCTGTGGGAGTTCCCAAGCTGCTGTTTCACACACCCTCTCTCTGAGCCTTGTCAAGCATTTTGGAGATAAGTTTCCTTTCAAGATTCTGCTTTTGTTTCCATTTATCGGTCTGGTTTGGGTTTTTTCAAGATTCTGAGAAACTGGCAACATTCAAAGCACCTATCTTAGATGGTCCCAATTATCCTGGAACACAGAGAGACTCAACTAAATACAAGAATAAAGTCCTGAGTGGTGAATCCTGGACAAAACAGTTTTTTGTTTTTTCCCGCAAGGCAGCTTGTAAGTCTTTTATATCAGATCTGGGAAGACCTGCAGAGCAGATACCCTTAGGATCTAACTCGCCTTCCAGATCTACAGTCAGAAACTATCCTCTACCGTACTCAAAATAATCGGAGATAACATGTTCCACAGCTGGTCCTCAACTGCATCAAAGCAGTGGGCAGCCTTCCACCAATTCAAGCGAGGGCACAGGTCTTCTCTTCCATCCTTCTTCCATGAGACAGAATCTGTACTAATACACTCTTGGCAATGGCTCAAAGTAATGTCATCCAAGACATCGGCACCAATGACTCATCTGTTCTGAGATGCACCCAAAGGCACTTTCACAGAGTCTTATGGGTGCTGACTCCATGCCCTGACAATGCAGCAGATCACACCAGGACGAGATCTGGCCGAGGTGGGGCAGGAGCGTTAAGGACAGCAAAGGACTGCAATGGACAGCCTAACGGGACACATTCCATCACCAGAGATCTAAGAACACATTCGATGACTGCACGCTAGAGACAGGCTCCGTAACATTGATCATGTCTGGGAAGAACCTGTTGGACTAAAGGATGTCTTGAGAGCCTTCCTATCCTGTTTTCTGTACTAGAGCAATGTCTCTCCAGCGGTAGGCTAAAGGTGATCACACAAACTGCTGTCCACTTCAGAGCAGGTGGTGTTCTAAGGACAACTTCAGAGCTATGTACCAATGTACCAAAGAGTTAAGCATCGAGACAGGGCAAGGACCACAGCAGTTAAAGACTGAATCCTAATATCTAAAGAAACCCCTACTGTCTGGTTCATATATCTTGGAGAATACAGACAGCAGCAGTACCTCCACCTTCAGAAGATTTTAAAAAATAATTTAAAAAAAAAAAAAAGAAGAAATCTTTCTTGAAAAAAAAGAATACTTCATTCTGCTTAGGAATAACCCGTATGGTTTTTTTGATGAGAAACCCACAAAGCAGATGCCAAAAGCGCTGAGCCACAAAGACTAGCTTTTCTTGTTAAGAACTAAATGGCTTTTTCAAGAATAATCATCTTCTCCATGATCCATGAGCTTTAGGGTAGTAGTAGAAGAAAGCAGAACATAATTTTGTTATTTCTGGTTTTAATTAATCAGAGAATTAAATAGCCACTGCTTCTCCAAGCATGTTGGCTATAAGAGGTATTTAATCCCCATATGAAAAGTTTCACTGAAAATGACTTTACAGAAGAGCTTGAATTACATTTGGCTTCCCTCATTTCACACAGACTCCTCTGACACTGTGGAATATTCTGTTGATAAACAGGTTATTTCTAAGCAGTTACTCACCAAGAATAAGACTGCAGGGCATGAAGCTTGGGGATTTAGAGAAGAGATTACAGCAGAAAAGAATGAAATTACACATTCATCATACAGTATTACTCTCTAAACCCACTCTCCAAACTCAAAATGATTTTTGTGGTCTTTTTTAACATAAAAATGAATTTAGTCAACATATTATATAATTCTTCTCTACCACCGTATGTTCCCAAGATGTTTCTCCCCACATCGATAAGAAATGTTTGCTTGCACCACAATTTTTAGCATTGAAACTAGAAAGACTGTAAAGACACATAGATAAATCAAAACTTGAGCTCATCTTGCTTCTCTAAGTTGACATAAGATTCATCCTTTAAAGCACAAGAAGGTATTGCAGAATTAAAATTACACATTAAAAAAAAAAAAATCCATATTCAGAGTCTCCAAACTTTCAGAATTCGCAACCAGAAAAATCAGGCAAGTCCCTCAATCTGCTATTTACTGGACATGATCTGCCCTCTAAAGGCTAATAGGGAAACTGCAGAGAATTTTTCAGACCTGAAAGTGCTATACATCCCCTTATTTTCTTTTTCTTTACCTTCCTGCCCTCTCCCCAACAACTTACCTGCTGTTCAGCCACGCAAGAGGATCCCAGGCTCAACCTCCCCAGTGCCTACTGGAGCTCAACCCACACAGTGACAATCCTGGCCTCATTAAACTCGAAGAAAACTGCTGTTGCCCTAATAGGGCCAGCATCTTACCCCTATAGGTACCATTTTCTTCAGTGCTGGGAGAGATGAGCATCAGGCATAAAAAAAAGATTTAATCAGACACCAGGCTGAATCCCATCTATTTACAGTTTAATATAATTTTGCCAAGTCACTGGCCAGGAAAATGGCACCAATGTTGCAGCATGACCCTACCAGTTTGCTAACAAGATACATAACGTTTGGCCCAACCATTAAAAAAACAAAAAAAAACAAAAAAAAACTTGCAAATAAGTCTTTGACCTCAATACCATTGACGTTTCCATCTCAAACAAGAAGTCAACCACAACTGGAAGACGAGAGGCTGTTAGAGCTGGCTTTCTACTCCTTGTTTCATAAGAGACAATATACGCAGCCATTCCAATCCCCAGAGCCATCAGCTCTTCCAGACTGACAGGCCCCAATAACATCCCTTGTGCCACAACAGTTTTTTGGTTATTTGAAGCCTGTTCCTCTCAATCAAAACATACTCATCCCTGACATCCCAACTAAAAAGCAAGAGATGGAAAAGCTCAGCACTGCCATTCACGAGGTCCGACTATGCATCTTCTGTTCCCATTATGTGTCATAAACTCCATTTATAACTTCAGAAAGCATGATCTTGCATAAAGCATTTACACAAATTAAATGAATATTTCATAGAATAAGTGTTTTAATATTGAACGCCATGCCTTTGCATTGCAATTACTCACTACCAGTACAACGCAGAGCAAAAGAGGAGCCGTGGTAGGACCGCAGCTGCCCAGAAGCGACCACCTGAATCTTGATACAGAAGTTTGCCGTAATGTAAAATACATTGCTAGCTTGGAAACCTGTAATCTCACAACCATATCGCTTTTGTAAGGCCAGGAGTGGGTTTTTGGATCTAGACATCTTCAAAGCTGCACGCTTAGTTCTCCCTCTGAATTCCCTACGCAAGGGTCCTAAATGAGAGCCGGGGTGTTAATATCCTAAATTGACATTAACGGCGTTCACAAGTGTTAAGTCCTTCCCAAACAGGTTGCTTTCACTGGGGCACCCTTATCTAATAAGGATTAGAATAATCCACTACTCTGGATTGAAATTTTTGGCCAAAGTACCTGCCAAAGAAGATGTGATGTATGACATCAGCCCATCTTGCCTGCAGACACAGAGTTGGAAAAGGATTTTCTGTTGAATTTCAGCTGAATTCATTGAAGTCATCATTGAGGTTTATAAATCAGCGGTACTCTTTGGTGGCAAACTTCCTTCAGAGCAACATGTGGTACACAAGAGAGGAGCCCAACCTGGAGGCATTTCTTCAAAGCCATAATTCTGCTTCTCCCCCCTCAATATATTTTTTTTAAGAATATTCAAGAAGAAAAATAAAACAGCCAGTTTCCAGGGCGTCACTTCTTATCCTCATAAAGCTCTTTACAATGGTTTAGATTTAAAGACTGAAATTTCAACCCATTTCACCATTGCCACACTTCCAACAGCATGGAAGTAATAGCAAAAAAAATGACAATGGGAAAAAAGAAGAGTGGGAGGGAAGCACACATTTAAATTATCTGGAATAGGAAACTACCATCTCCACACAAACAAGCTTTACTCCCTCAAACACCAAGCAACTCCACGAAGCTCTTCTGCACTTTCAGGGAACTAATCCATGTAATTTAATCACGCTTCCCTAACAACCTGTTTTCAAGAAAAAAATTAAGGCAAAGGATATCTAATGTAACATGCGCTGCTGGTAATAACTCAGCATTTAGGTAGAGGTTTCATCCAAAGATACCAAGGGGTCCCCCAGTAGGAACATGCTATCACTATTTTATGGATGTCGTAAAGAAATCCTTGCTCAAAAAAAATTTAAAAATATAATTAAAAAAAAAAAATCAAAGTGACAGAAGTCCCACTGACAGGGACAGGATTTGCAGAATCGAAATGCTGAGGAGTTTTTCCAGGGTGTCAGAATTATCAGAGCAAGAGTCAGCACTGCTACCTACCAGCTCACCAGCCCTTCTTCTGGCCACCAGGTAAGGCATCCTTCCCACACTGCCAGGCCCTGCTTGCCTACATTTAAAACTTGCAGACTTCAAAATTACAATCACATTTTTAAAAGACCAAAATAAACAGCAGCTTGTACAAAAAAAACGGCAATTAGAAACTTAGCATTCCTCCAACTTCTCGTTAGTAAAAGTTTTATAACCTTCCAACATGTGGCACTCCGGCATAAAACCCAGCAGAAGGAAAAATGCCCTTGTCTACCTTTCATAAATATAGCAACATCGCAGCGTTGGCAAAGATGGCCTGGTTCCTATTACTAGCTTTTTTCCATTTTAAATTTACTAGTTAATTTTATAGAAACAAATAAAGGGACCTGCATATTATAAATCTATTAAGGATAAAAAACGTAAGTCTGAAAAAAAAACATAAGAAAAATCTCACACCTTCCCTCCAGCCCTTTCCAATTTTAATTTATATACCTTTTAAAAGAAAAAAGCGCCTCTCACTTGAGCTGGGAGGTCTTCCCTTAGTCCCCAGCAACTGGCACACGTGTGGCATCATTGTTCATACCTCAGCAACATGCAGCTTAATTGACCCATCCCTCTTTCGCAGGTAACTAACTGCACCTGCTACTGATAAATAGGAAAAAAAATTTTTATTTTTTTTTTTAAAGTATATTTTCATCTAGTCCCAACATGAGGTTGGTAAGGGAAGCTAAAGGACAAAATTCAATAGGTTTTCAACTGTTATGCCTCCATCTGGAGTTAATGGGGTTGCACCTGCTTTTCACAAGGTGTGAACGTGACCCCCTAAAGTGCTCAAGTGAGGCACCGGTACTGCCTTGAACCAAGCTAGCAGTAGGGAGATATCTCCATGAGGGATAAGGTTAGGAAACAAAACATAACTTTGTACCACGAGGAACACATTAGATTAAGAAAAAAAGTCATTAGAAGTCAACACAACCAACCGTTGCTGTTCTCCTCCAGTGTCAGTGAAATTTTACGCTAGCGAAAACTCAACTGGATTTGCTGACCAGCAGCTACAACAGTGATAGGGACGTGTCCGGACAACGTGCGGAGCAGCCGATGAAGCACATTCCGCTGTGCTTCAGCTCAAGGCTGACTTGGCCATTGCTCTCCTTTGGGGACTTCACGGCCTCAGAAGTTCCTGGGAAGCGTTCCTCACCACAGGACCAATCTGGTCTGCACATGGGACTGAGTAACTCCACGGGACTGGTCGGGGTGGTAGAGGATGACAACGCGGCCACCGGGATATTTATAGGAACATCTTCAACAACAACAGTTTGCATGGGGCAGAAGCGTGTCATCAATTCCAGCACCAGGGCACGGATCAAATGGGAAAAAAAGGGGGGGGGGGGATAGCATTGCCAGCACATGCGTGTGTCTCAAAACGCTCCCTGGACCATGCATTTTCAGTGTGGCTCTAAGTAACATCTAAGCTTACAACTGATTTCCAGCTCATGAGATCTGACTTTTCTTGCAACTTTTCTTTACGTGTATTTTCACAAGACAGGATAGGCATATGTATTCATGTGCTAATATCTGAGCTACAACTACACCTTCCAAAAGCAGTAACCAACCACTAAACCATTGGTTAGAGTGTTGCACAGAAGGAAGCGAAGAACCTGAGCTCAACTGAATTTCTAAGTCATGTTTAGTCTTCTAAATCTCATTTCTTATTGGAAGAAAAGAGAACACTTCTTAGCTCCTGGGTACTATTACAGAGATATTTGTTCCCTTGAAACAGGGCAGCCTGTCACGTTCATCTCAGAACCACAATACTGGAATTTTTTTAGGCAATCAGAGGACAGTTGAGCAAGGAAAATGATGGGAGACAGAACTACAGGCAATCCCCCCAAAAACCAAAAAGAAACCTTTCTGCCTTGTTCCTCACCCACGTGCAGGAGTGTTGGACATGAGCACATTGCCCAGAGCTCCCAGGCATGGATGCAAGGAATAATCACACCTAAAAAGAACCTTTATTTTTCCCACAGCACAGTGACTGCTAGAGCCCACGTCAGAACAGCCCCAAAGATTTGCTGCTGCAAATAATCAGAAAATCTTCAAGGACCTGGAACATCCTCATCCTCCAAATAAATTCCAAACTGCCTTTTTTTCCCTTTCCAAGTAAAGTGGAAAAGAGAGATCCTCCCATCTCCCAAACTCTTAATAGTGTTGTTCTTAAAACACTTTGGAGATACTTCAATAGAAATCACTGAAGAAATATTAAATAGAATTTCATCCTAAAGCCTTACAGGTCATTTAAGGGCCAAATCCACAGCTGCATTCAAGTCTCATTCTCTGTTTGCCAAATAATTTCTCATTTAAGGTAATGGGCATCTGGGTGCTTCAGAAGTACGTTGGAAACCTCAACAGCTTTGCCAGTCTTGTACTACAGAGTTTATACATACCTCCTTCCCTACACATTCAAACTACTTTGTGAGCTAAATCACAGATTCTCTGCAGTCACAGAAGAACATTAAGTAAAATCTGGCCGTCCTTCTATGATGCATCACTACAAACCATCAAGCTTAACAGCTAACACAGCGTGATTTCCAGCTCCCAAAGCAGGCTTACAAGTCTGACACTACTGAAAAAAAGTACATCTAAGCACAGTCGCAGTGCGAGATGCTTAAAAACAGCAAGAATATGCTACTAATTTCTTGCTTAGTATAAGCACACTCCAAAGACTTGCATTGACTTTGTAGCACTACTGCAATTAGTTATAAATGAATAAGTGAAAGACTCTGACTCTGTCCAAGTCACAGAGGATACAGACACTGACTTCAGTTACTGCTCTGCTAATTGAAGTACTGCTCAACCCAAAGTTAACTTAGCGTGCAGCTACTAATAGGTCTGATTCTTTTCCTTTTCCAGCAATGTTTTAAAAAACACTTTATAAAAGTTAGCATCGTGCTACAGAAATATGCCCAGAAAGACTGGGGTGATTTCTCTGCCGATTCTTTCTTCCTTAAGTTGAAACATACACCTTGGGTAGCCTTTCGCACACTTCTTTACGAAGAAAGCATGTTATACATGAAATATGAACTTTCCAAGTTCACCCTGGAAACCAGGCTCCGGTTCTCATCTTGCCTCCAGGAAAGAAAGAGCAAGCAATGGTAAAGAGATGGTCCATTTAATCATTGGGAGAGTGGAGAAAGTTGAAAGAAAGAGCAACTCATGTAATTCTGTAGAGGACTTCAAGCACTTCATGACGTTTCAGGGCTCAAAAACCAAATGTCTTATTTACGGGATCCACACTGGAAATTAGCAGGTTAGATCTACCAAAGTTCAGAGACCAGTTCTTACCCTGTAACATCCCTGGGGCTTCAAGAGGTGACTTCAAGGTCTCTGGACCCTTCTTTCTCATCTTCTACGCTACCTCCTAGCACAGCAAGCAAAGCATGCTCCCATGGGTGCGGGGGGACTGCGACTGACCCTACCTGCCAAAAGGCTTCACATCCCTGGAGATGCTCGTCATCCCATCTCAAATCCACACTGGGTACCTGCACAATAGCTTCCTCAATCCTAAAATGCTTCCACCGGAATGGAAAGTTACTCAAATTAATGACCTGAGTGACGCTACTGAGAGCCCTGAATTACTTTCAGACATTTTTCTTGACATCAGCTTGATGATTTACTGAACTGCAAGGCTGCACTACTAAAATAAAAGTACAGTGCTGCATTACAGAAAGAGTTTGCAGGATAGGAGGTGGCTAGGAATGTATTATAGCAAGCATTCACTCCAGCAACGGAAAGGGAAGCAGGGATTTACTTTCCCATCAGGACAAAGGACTAATGCAAAGCAGTAAATCATTAATCCGGACGAGAGACAGACTTGTCTCCTGGATAGACGAAGGACAGATATATCAGCATGTTTTTATTACAAGTAAAAAGCTTCTGAACCCTCAGGTGAGGAAGTCTTAGTCTTTCACAATTCAGGATGAAAATTCATAATGAAATAAGGAAAAAGAAAAAGAATCCAACATCAGCCTCGACTTCTTAGAAGTCAGGACTTCTCCAGGCAGTTACCTGCATAGAGAAGAATGGAACATTTCTTCAGCTGGTGGGGATGAGAGGGAGGAAGAGAAGAAACAAGCCTGCCTGCTCCTCTAACTGGATGATAGATTTTTTCTGTGCCTAAAAATCTGCTAGCCGATACTCAATAGCACAGGATTTTCCCTCGCTCCCTGGTATTATCTTTAGGCATGAGACAATAAAATCCTCTAACCTTTCCATTTTTACCATTTTCAAGAACACCTTGCTTGGTTGCAGGAACCCACCCATCAGTCTATTCCCTAGAGACAGATTCACATCAGAAAAAGAAAAGCCTTCTCAAAGCCTTAAAGAAGAAACCTTTACCTAAAACATCTCAAATAAAGCTCTTCTTCCCAATGGTTATTTTTAGTGTTTAAGGCAGTCACTCAAAATTTGTTCGGAAAAGGATTTCACATACTAGATTTCACAGAGAGCTACCCTTTGTAAGGGGAGTTTTGCAGCTCACCCTCATTACAGTAGGATCACCATGGCTGGGCCACACGTTATTTTGTTGAGCCAAGAGGAGAAACACCCTGCACACAGGATGACAGGCTAACATCCTACATATAGACACCACCAAAAAGTTCCTGCAGCTCGCTAATGTGAAAAATAATACAGGCCAATTCATTTGCAACTGGAAAAGCCAAGTAATTCCAAACAAGAAGAAGATTCCAAACAAGAAGAAAGTCAAGGTTTTGAATGGACCAGATGAAGTTTTTAAAAGTCTAATGCAATTTCTGTTTTGCATACACAAGTTTAAACACTAATGGCCAGGTGCATTAATAAGATTGATGAAGGTAACACAACACACAAAACCATGCGACAGCACCAGCCCACCTAGCAGGTGACCCAACTGCTCACCTACGCTGCTGCATACCCCTGCCCTAGGCTGTTAGAGGACTGAAAACACAACTGGAGCTGAAGATTAAATAACAAGGCTGCGCCTGTTACCCAGTCCAAACTTCTTCACATTCTTCAGCCATTTAGCAGTGTCAGTCTTGGCCGTGTGATGATCGGTTATGCAAAAATGCATAACCTGGTACTCAGGAAGGGTAAAAACCATCATCGAATACAACAGCGGATTAAACCTCTGCAACGAAGTGGGTAGATAAAAGGGACTGTAGGAGGACACTGTCCCCTCACCGGCCCCAAGGGACGTAGAAGGCTGATGCTAAGCCTCCTTCCAAGCAGCCATTGCGATTTGCCAGACACCAGGCAGGATTTCTGCCCCTTGGTCGCAGCTCCCACGCCACCTGGCCTGGCGTCAGCAATCACCTCCGGCCAGCCAAGAGCCAGAGTAAAGCAAGGTTTTAAAAATAAGCTTGAGAGATGCTGCAACACAACGTGCGAAAAGGAAGTTGGCTGCTCTCCTAATTGGGGGAGGAAATTTCTATTCCAGCGTGCTAAATGTGAAACAGAAGGAAAAACGAGAGCCCTCGCACTTATGAGGTGCTACTGTGGGAAGTTATCAATAAACTCTCCTCGAGGGTAACGGCAACAGCTCAATTTAAAGCATGTTTTGCTGACCAGGGCTACTGCCTGGTCTAAGACAGAGAACTGCACTACTTCGAGAGAGAGAGAGATGCTGTGAACAAATGGAAATTTTAAGTGGTGCTAAGTGAACCCACACATCACACATCAACAGGCTGGGTCTAGAAGATTGCAGAGAACACCGGGAACAGTAGCTGTAGTTCAGGAAGACAAACAGACCACCACCGTAAGCACTGCTTTCTACAAGGACAGAAAAGACAAGGGTCTTCATCAGGAGGGACGGACAAGATGAGCTGAGGTCTGTGATGAAAGGTCTGTGAATGTGACAAGGGAATTTTGTACTGAAAGCTGAAAAAAATTGGGAAAGACCTAGGCAATGCTGAGCAAAGAAGCAGCTCAACAGCTAGGTGAATAGCAGAGAAAAAAAAGAGAGTGATGGGGTCTCATCCACACCCCCTATGCAACAGCAGTGTCCTTCAGGAGGAACAGCCAAGCCCCATCCATTTATCTCAGGACTTCAGGAGTCCCAACACAAAGATGGTCACCTTAACATCCAAGTAGATACTAGAATATCATGTCCTGGAGAAGATGGCTTTGTGAATATTTGGAAAAAGAACTTATTTATGAAGATACAATGGTCAACATGGCCTGATCCTCTTTACACGGAAATTTCAATACTGGTATTTGCCTAACAGTGGGCAAATGGGGATACAAGTTTGACGGTATATTAGGACTCTACAGGGCAGCATCCTCTGCTGAACACAAGCCATGACGGACTTTGGTAAACAAGTTCTGTGGGTCTGAATTAAGAACAGAACTTGAAGCAGGAGAAGGAATGCAGGGGGCTGCATTATATCTGATCAATGACTCAATCCGTTCCCATGCCCCAAGCCAACCCTTCATGGGATGACCGATGAAGCAATCCCCTACAATTTGCTTCCGCCATAAAGAAAGCCTATTTTCCCACAATCCTGAAGCCACCATATCTGGGACCGATATGCTTTCTCAATAGCAGTATAAAGTCTTTCCATCCCTCCCTCTCTCCCTTAAGGTGGCAACTGCCACTCAAAATGACCAATCCTGCCAACTGAAGGATCCTAGTACGCACATCTTAAGATCTCCAGGTCCCCCACAAAGCTACAAAAAAAAAGTGACTACAGATGCTAACCCCAGATATAGACAAGCCATGGCTCACATATTAGCTTTGTAGGTCTTCTGGAAAGAGTTACCAAAGATAAAACAATCTTCCAAGCTTCTGATTTAAAAGAGACTTCTGCGCTATGTCTGTCTTAAAAGCCAGTATAAATCTGCATTTATTCCTGGAGGCTCTTAGTACCAAAGGGTTCCCATTGGGCTTTAACAATGCTACTGCCCTTTTTCATGAAACAATGACAAATTCTAGTTCACTTGATGGATGCTTATCCTCTACAGAAGTCAACAGCAAAAATGTGAAGCAGATACTGAGCATCACAATGTTCTTACAAAATTGTTTAGTCTCCTCGGCAAAACATGATTAAAAACTCAGCAACAAGTAATGAAGATGTGTTGAAAGAGATACCAATCTCAACATAAAAGCCAGCTCAGGTTCCTCCCAAGTCCTTTCAGCAAAACAGATCTCTGCTTTTCCGTAGGGCTCTCGGCAGAGATTTCGTTCCTGGTTTTGTCAAGATTGCCCACCGTAAAGGCTTTAGAGAAAAAACAATAAAAGGAAAGGAAAAGAAGTTAAGGCAGTTCAAAGTCTAAGAAGACATCGAACTATTGCTCACGCAAACTTCAGAAAACCATTCATCTTCTGAATGGACCCACCAAGAAAGGCGTTTCAGTGGCTCCGACACAACAGCCATCCTTGTGGGAGGTCTAGTGAAAATTCTCAGTGCCTAGGACTTACAAAGCTGGGAAGAAGATAACGCTGCTGAGCAGGATCACACAAGAAAAGCAATTGTCTTTTTAACAGAGAGAACAAGGGCAAAATTCCTTCCACGAATTTATAGCCAGAGGCAGCTTAGCCTGGCTAAAACAACGGGTACAGGTGGCACTTCAATACCGAAGATCCTCCACCTAGATCAGGAGAGAGGAAGACTCCAGGAAGACTACAGAAATTCCTACAGACCTACTGGCCACCTGCAAGGCAGGGTGTTAAGAGGTATGGGAAGTTACACATAGTATATTTGAAGCGACTCAAGAAATCTCCTATCGCAAAGGGTGTTTGGTCCTCAGCAGAAAACCAAAACTGATGACGCTGGACTCTCACCCATTCACAGGGTAGTATGTATTTGTTGATAATTACAGGCACTTACTGAGTAGATTAAAGCCATCACTCTTAAGCAAAGAGACCTGTAAACGCAAGCTGAACTATGTTGTATGCAGCTGAGGACTCAGACCAAGAGTCCCACTTTGCCGTTCATGTCCCTCAAGAAACCTGAAAACATGTTAACATCGAGTAGAAATTTCACATCCTTATCCGCACATACTGCATCGGCTGCTGCGTGCTACAGCTGAATGTCAAAGAGGACCATGAAAAATGGACATTTTATATCACTTTCAAACAAGTCCTGCAACAGAAATGACAGATGAAAGGCAAAATCATTATATGAATTTATCCCATCAGCACTCATGGCTTGGATCATTCGCTAGAAGCATAACAGGCTTTGAGCAAGAATGAAACTACTGCAGCAAATTCACTTACCACTCCTTCCTTGCCTTTGGAGGCAAGAAGCAAGAGAGCAATTTTCTATGGTGAAAACGTCAAGGAAACTCCAATGCCGGGCACCAGCTCCATGAATTCCTTGGGCTTGGCACACTCCACTTTGCCAAGCCAAAACCCAGCAGCACAACAAGTGCTTACTTGGTTGCACAGAATGATTTGAACCTTGTGAAATATGCACGTGACAGAAGCTTTGCACCCAGAAGCACGACCGCTATTAGCCAGCAGCTTTGCGAAGGTTTTTGGTGTTCATAGATAAGAAAAATTCACAAATCCACAAGCTCAGCTGCTATCTTTGACAGACCCCCACCAAGCAAGTCCTCCTATTCAGCCTCTACATCCCATGAATCTGACAAAACCTGGGCATCTAACCAGCCAACCTGCCTGCCCCAACGATTAGATCAGCTGAAACAGGTTTCCTGGCTCAGACCCTGAGCTGAACAGATGCAGCAGTGACCAGTGGAGAAGGTTAGAGCAGAACAAAGATGGGTAAATTCCAAATTTCTTCCTCTTGCCCCATTTTTGGTTGCAGCAGGGAGAGGTTCCTCATCACCATGGCTTTCTCCCAGCGCCTGGTTCTTTCTAGAAAGGAATATTTTCACCAGACACTTGGCATTTTACAAAAGCAGTGCCAGAATATCTTATAATACTCTTCAACCTCCAGCGTGCAATAAAAAATTGTAACCCTAAATATTTTACAAAGACATATTTACTTGTTTTGTATAAAGCAGATATGACAAATCTTGATGCAAAACTTGGGTTTGTTGTTCTTTAGTTGTGTTTGGTTTTTTTATGACAGCAAATAAATCTGGTACCAGATAACAAGAAAACAATAAAACACTGAATAAGGTCTAAAAAATGACAATACCAAAGATTGATGCAGGGTGGAAACTGTGCCTTAGTGCCTAGGAACCAGGCATTTCTGTGCCTCACAGCTACTTTGCAGGGTTTTCAACATCTCTCTCTATATGCACACAGCTCTCAATTTATATAAAACAAATGTATAAACACACTGGAAAAGTCTTTGAGAAGAGTTGGTAACATAAAAAAAGAAGTTCCCACGATAAGCCAAATGGCAGAAATCATCGGACACTGCTGCAGAAGTATTCTTACATTTAAATGTACAGTAGGTTTTAATTATATTGCAATAAAGAGCTATATACATGGACATTTTTTCTGATTTACTAGATCACTTCTTTAAATTATAAGCCAAGCTGTGTTTTTAAGAAAAACACTTTTTTAAAAAATAATTAAAAATAGAAACAGCACTGCAGCAAACATTTGGAAAATTTTCGGAGTCGATTGTTTATTGGGACTCCAACTGATTTTAATGAAAAATATGGTTATAATTTTAAAAAACAGCACTTTTATGTTTTGCATAAGGAAAGTCCCTACAATGCAACCTCCAGGGCACTTTTTAAAGAAAAAAAAAAAAATCTCAAATGGTCGCAGGGCTCTCTGGCCAAAAGCCCTCCTCGAAAACCAAAAGATGTGGGTTGCAAACTATTTCAAGTATCCACAACAAGTGAAACTGGATGTAGAAAAGTATGTTCTCAACATTTACTTCTGTTTATGGTGAAACTGGAACCAGATGACCCCTAACAACATATTGTGTGAACGGGTAATTAACCAGCTGCAGATGGAGCCCAACTGCTGATCATTTACATTCGCAGCACTGATCATTTCCATCCAGCTCAAGGAAAAGGTCAGCTGGGGGGTAATCTGGGACGGTCCCTCCCATCAGAGCCTCCAAATGCATCCCCAACACTACAGGCTTCACCCAGCCAAAGAGTTATCTGGAGTGCAGAGCTCTGGGGAGCGACACTGGCCCAGTGCAGGACACCTCACCAGCTCCTGGTGCCGGACATCTCACTGGGGCTGTGCTGGTGGAAGAGAGGTTCGGGTCCTTCTCCCATGGGTTCCTGTTGCATGTTGGTTCTCCCATATGGTTTCCCTGCCTCACCTCTACCATCAAGACCCTCTCCTGCTCAGTCCACCACAAATGTTATCCCAGCCCCGTTTGGTTTCATGTTGCTGTGAAGGTAACAGGAAAGATCTCCAAGAGACCCTAACTGGACTTGGATCAGCCTGCAGTTATGTTGCCTTGATCTTCCACAGTAACTTGGACTTTCCTCCCCTTTTCCAGTTCACTCATAGGAAATTTCCACCTTCCCACTACAGGCAGTGCCTCCTCCACCGGCTCTGCAGAGCACACACGAGGCAACGCCGTTTTCTCCTGTCTCACCTGGGAACTCACGAACACTGTTCTGACGTGGACCACAGCACTTCCGAAGCTGGTACAAAGGCAGCATTTATCTTTTTAGATCGCTCCTGAGCCAACACGGCACTAACCTTTGGGATATAACACACCATATGGAAGTTTCAGCAGGAACTGAGGTTGTTCAGACATCAAAGGGCTGGAGATGATGACTCTTCAACTACAGAAGCACCATTTGCTAAATGCCAATAAACCCCTAAATCAGTATGCCCTGTGCTAGTGCCCATTTGGAAAGAGTTTTTAATCAGCAGCCATGTTTTATCCCATTTTTTTGATAGCTAAAATGCAAGTCACCATGACTTGATCACACTTTTATATGCACCCAAACCTCATTTAAATTAGGAATAAAACAGCACTACCAATAGTACACATCTACACATATGTATACATATACATACACACACACACACTTTTAAAAAGGGCCAGTTTCATCAAGCTGAAAACAATTATGAGCCAAATCAGTTGGGAAAAAGAACGTAATCAGAAAAATATGAAGACTAATTGAAAATTGTTTAAGAACATTTTAACTAGATGCTCCAAAAGCCACAATCCCACAACTGAAAAAGGCGGCCACGCTAGTTAAAAGGCAACCTGGCTCAGACGGAAGTTAAGGAGGCTATAAAAAAAAGAAAAAGGGAACATGACAAATGGAATAAAGAGAAAAGCTCAAGCTGACAAACAAAAATCTGGTGTTAGGATGTGTAGATAGCTGATACAGGAAGCAAGACGATACATGAAGAAATCAATGGCTGGTTGAGTTAAGATTATCAGCAATTCCTTCTTCTAAGTACATTAAGAGTGTAACAGTCTAATGGATTGTTCCTCTAGCAAAAGGAAAAGGTTGGTGTTTTTTTTTCCTGTGGAAGTGCAGAACTGGAAAAAAAAACGTGTTCAATAGTATCTTATTCTGCACTGCTAAGGGAGGTCATCATATCACAGACATGCAAAACACTTGTCCTCTTGCACTGCCATGCAATGAAATGGCAAGTGGGATAGCAAGTCATTTTTAGTTCAGTAGGTAGTACAATTTAGATGTACAAGCATGGAAATACTGTCATGACTTCTCCTAATATACTGAATTTAGTTCTGGTGTCCAAATTCAAGAAGGTGGGTGAAAAACTGCTCTGGTTTCATACCCCAGCAGATGACCAGACTGGAAAATTCAGTTTTTCCATTGGGAAGCAGAACTTGACTGATTTCTTCCACCGCAGTGAAGGTTAGTGAACTGTAAATACTCAGCCAGGGAACCCAGGTTTGCAGTTTAGTGCCACAAAATCAATCCAAGTATTTCAAAGAAAGCCAAAGGTAGACTAGAAATTAGGTCCATGTTATTATCAAAGAGATTAAGTGAATAGACACATCAAGTACAAAGTACCTTGATATTTGGAGAGAGCAGAAGACTGAAGAATATCTTGGCAATTATTTTCCACTGATTGTATCTGCAATCCTTTAGGAAATGAAGGGAACAAACATTAAAAAAAGAGGAAACAACAACAAAGCACAGAAGACAGAGAGTAGACAGGCAGCAAAAATTCGTGAAGAGTGGAAGTAAACAGCACAGAAACCTGCCAATGACACTAAATTAAGGTATTTGCACAACTGAAGACAAAAAAACTTCAAGAGAATTTTAAGGGAAATTATATCCACAACTGGATTGACCAATCCACCTGGAAAGACTGGTCAGCGGACACATTAAGGAAAGACTGAAAGGTTAGGAGGGGACAGAAATGTGAATTATCTGCCTGGGACCCAAGAGAGTGGCGAAAGTTGAAGGAGCTGCCATCATGAGAGATGAGAGCAGAGCACGACCCGAGCGTCCAGGAAAGCAGCTGGTGCAGAGCTACGACAGCTGAAGGGTTAGAAGGGACAAAATGGGTTGCCCAGCTATACGAGGACAATGGAGATCCATTAGCACCCATCTACAAATTACACAAAGCATGGGCCACCAGAATGGGATGAACATGGCACACGGACCCAATGGAGAAGGAGCACGGAAGGGATTTCTTTTAAGAGCTGTGTTAGGTTAACACTTAAAAACATTCAACTAGCATTGCAGGAATGACAGATTTTCAAAGCCTATGGGATGAGAAAATCAACAGCATTGTACCTTGAGTTGTTTTGCCACCTTTAGTAAATATATCTGGAGACAACTAACACCCACTGTGCACTGTCTGGGTTTGGTCTTTTGACCTTTGAGATTTTATGAACATTTAAATGTAAATGGAAATCTTCTTGCTTAAAATGAACATTTTTCTATAGAAAACCTGTTGTCCTTTAAGCTGCCCAAACACCTCAGTCTAGACTGAGAACAAGTAGACAACCTTTAAGCCTGGAAATGGTTGGTTGGGGGGAAAAAATGTACATACATACATATATATATAGTAACAAAGAGTGAAAATTCAGAGGGGCACCGAGACCATGTCTCATCCCTAATGGCACCATTTGATACCAGGCAATGGTAATAATTCAACAAGAATAAATATATGCCAGAGACAACCAAAGAAATACTTTCCTAGTAAGCCAAACCGTGGTGTATACAATGCTGCCCTCTCCCCCAAGGTCAGTCTTCCTCCATGAGTCAGAACTCAATTCATTTTCCCGTAACACAGCAAGTTTAACAATCCAAGAATTTTAAAGTTTCATCAAAATCCATAAACACATTTTATTCTATCCAGAAGAACATTGAACTTGGCGGGACAGAGTGCCACAGCGGTGGCCTCAAGTCAAGAAAAATCCTCTTTTGAAGAGTCAAAACATCTCCCAGGAGTTAAATGAAGTAGGTCTGGAAAATGGGCATCTACTCTAAATACAAATATTCTCCTTTGTCATAAACAAAATAGCCATAAAAAGCTTGTAATTATTCCACATTTACATTAACAGCATGTTAAAAACATGTCATCCTATTAGGTGAGTGAAGTTATCCGGATCGGACAAATTGGCAAACTGAGGCATACGTGGATTAATAACTTGCCCAAGGCCACACATTGAGCACTATCAGAGTCAAAATTAGAACACCAAAATCCTTGCCTGCTGGAGCTGTGCTCAACTAATTTTTTCTTTAAACTCTCCTTTTTTTTCTAACTTGGTCTTTGCCATGAGAAGAAAAACAGAAGTATGAATCCTTTATTCCTATAGGCATAAAGTTTTAAGAGATCACAGTAGTCAGGTAGTCTGACATCTTGAAGAACACAGACGAGGAGTCATCCACTAATTAATACCTACTTCAAGGTCAGTAGTTGTGGTTGAACTGGAACACAAAGCTTTTAGAAAAAACAAGCCATTCTGATTTTAAAGGTTTTCCAGGGATGATGCAATGTCCACCACAAATCTTGATGGATTGTTCCAGTAGCTCATTACCTCCACTCCCATACCTTTACCCCATATTTGACCTTCACCATTACATCTTATCAAACCTTTGGCTGGTTACATTAAAGCAGTAGCTACTATCAGTGTTTCCTAACAGAGATCCAGAGAAGTAGAGGTCACAATCCTCTTCTTTAATAAATTAAAGATACTAAGTTCCTCAAGTCTTGTATCATAAATCCTGTTTCCTAGCCCTAATCCCGATGAAGGTTCAAATTGTTGCATCTTTGTACAACAAAACCAGGAATAACTCTAGCAGTATTAGGACAACCTCTGTGTAAAACTCTGATGCTTAACAAAGGCAAATATTGCGTTGCACGGAGAGATGCTTTGCAGGTGAAATAAAATTAACACTTGCCACGAGTATGTTCAGTAACGCTCGTGACATGGCTTGCTTGCAATTTTTGCCTGAACTGTATTATTCTACGTCCTGCAAGGTGCAGCAACTGGGGAGAACAGGTCAAACACTTAATTAAAAAATTTATTTAGAAGATAATAGTCCAAGCAGAGGTGTTCTACTCTACTCTAATTTGTCAGATAAAAAAATAGGTCCTTCTGTTCCCGTATGGATTTTGGCCATAAGAAAGCTCATTCCTTTAGGACATCCTACAGTCCACTGGAATTCATTTCACAGCAAAGATTTTTTTTTTTACTCCATCCTACCCAGACACCATATGTACCCAGAGGTGTCTCCAAAGGACCCGCAGTAGCATTTCTCTTTGTACCTCTAACTTCAACCCCTTCCTTAGTATATCTGTAAAACCAGACCACCATGTCCTTTAGCAGTTTATATCAACTTATCTGCCATGTTCTTCAAAGCTGCCAGGATAACCATGCCTGGCTGAAAACAGATTCACTGATGAATCTGTTGCATCAGAAGCAAGACATTTAAGAGCCACACATGACCAGAAGGGCTTAATATCCATCTCATGTGATAACAGAAAGACTACTGCTCTGCAGGAGGAAGACTTTGCTGGTTCTTTCTTCATTACAATAAAATAAGCAGCAAATTAGCCATCACAACAAACCATTTAATAAGGGGAAAATGAGCTGAATGTGAACTAAGCAATCCCATACTATTATACAACTCTTCTGTTTTATACAGTAACAAACAACACCACCCCTAAACTCAACAGAAGGAAACACATGTAAAGATCTTATTCAGCCTCAAGAGCTTCCAGATCAATGAGACTATGGGAATTGGACAAGTCTGCATCCATCATTAAAGAAAAGAATAACCTTAAAAATATAATTGGACCTACAATAAGTAACCTTTGAAAAAGTGCTCACAGTTTTCAGATTGCTCAAGATCTGGTAGGAAGAGTGCAGACTGGGTGAATAAGAAATCAATTTTTATTTTCCCTGTTCACTTTCCTTCTTCCCGTGGCTCCAATTTATAAGACATCCCCAAATCACGCACCTCTGCTTCAAGTTAAGTCTGGAAAATTTTTCACAGGTGTGTGTTGAGAACATACTTCACACTTCACCAACCACATGCACATTCCCACATATCTGCATGATACAAACAAAGCCCCCACCAAAACTAGGCTAAAGCGAAACCTCTGACTTAACTCTACTATCAATCCACTGCATGATTTTCGGAAGCTGCCACCCAGCATTCAGCAACCTGACCTGAAGTTCACATTTGGTCAGCACTTCTGATAAACAGTACTTTCCAACTGGTTTTTACTGAGGTTTCCAAATGAACTGTAATTTTCCACATCTTCAAAGAAACCCTTCTTTGTGTCCTGGATGGCCTTCAAAGTTTTTATTCAATTTTATTTCTACATTCTCTTATATTACTCCTCCTCCTAAGATAGTAAGGGGATTGTTTTTCTACCACCATTTTTAGTAATAAGTGGCAGAAAACTCAAAAGTTATCACCTAAAATTAAAAAAGGAGAAGGGGAAGAAGAAAACCTGTTAGACAAAATCAAGAATTCCTAACTCAGTCTAATATTGTTTGTGAGAGTAAAACAGATGTCTACAAATCAAGTAGACCATAATTTCTCATCACAACAGTGCAGGAACGTATTTCAGATGAAGCTTTTTTGAGTGCTGGGGTTGTTGGGGTTTGGGTTGGTTTTTTTTTTAAGGGTGCCTTAAGAGAGAGCTAAAGTGCTGAATGTTGCACTCAGACCAGCAGCTCTCAGACTGCATATCAGGAAATCTTTCCAGCAGCAAATAAAACAGAAAAATCCTTCTAAACACAGTGAAATGGAAGAGAGAGAAAAGATGACCACATGCTAACAGGGTATAAAAAAAAAGCTTACAAAATTCCAAATAAAAGAAGAGTCATAAGTCACAAGAAGCACCTTCCAAACTAGACTTTTGATTTGCAACTGCAGATATTAATGACATGCAATTAATAAATCAAGAACTTTACCCCCTAAAAGAACTCAGATATTCATCTGAAACAGACCCTATAGTCAGATCAGTTTTTTTTAATTCTTGGTGCTCTTCCGAGATACTGGATACATCAAGTATCAGTAACTTATTCCAATATATTATTTAGTGCCTTGAAAAAAATTGCCACATCTCCTCTGCTTGCTACCACCTCCAGGTCTCCTCACCACCCAGAGGACAAACCAAGCTATTTCCAAAGCCTGACGGAGGAAACATCACCACCACCAAGGCAGCAGCAAGAGGAGGCTGAAGGCATCCTCACACCCAAAAAGGCATTGGAGGAGCCAGAGCAGACGAGCAAGGCAGGACAAATTGTGCAACCATACAAAGTCGGCAAGCTGAGAGACACTGCAGACTCTCAGGGTGGGGAAATTATATGTTTCTAAAGTTGCAAAAGCCCCACGCAGTCGAACATCACTTTTTTGGTTAAGTATTTTGCAGTTGTCTTACGGAAGCAATAAGCATGCGCCGTGCCATGTGCTGAATAAAGCACATAATTATTTATCATGGTTTACTACAAGAAAAAACCCAACAGATTAGAGGTCCAGAAGGGCCTCTGAGTCATGTCCAGTTAAGGCAGCTACCGCACACCAACCCCTTCGGCACACACCAGCGCTCAGCCCTCCGTACAGGAAAACGCTTACTCCGCAATTTCTCTTTCAGCCACCGTGAGGAATGAGGTCTCCCTCCGAGATCTGCAGCACAACCGGCCAAGAAGGGAGAGCAGTTTTGCTGAAGGCCACATAATAGTTTCCTGGTAATTATCCTCATTCCCCGCTCACCGGGCTACACCAACATCAGTAGCTTCAACCTCACAGCCAATAAATAAAACCTTTAGGTAACAGCATTAAAAAGCATATATTAAGCACAGGACTCTGGAGTAAGCTTACCTCTCTGCAAGGTGTTCTTTAATCTTTACAACAAACCTACTAAAGTACAAAACCTTACCCTGGAAACCGGCACCAAGCCCCGAGTGCTGAAGACAAAGTGATTACACTGAAACGAAGCAGGTCCTTCGCTACGACCCACAGCAAAAGGGATCCAACCTAGCACCAGGGACATCTGAGCCACCGCAGGTCTTCAGGACCTGGAAACCTATTCAAGAACAAATGAATGAGTTCTCATTTTAGCCTGATTTTTCAAGATCTCAGAGGGGCACCTCTAAGGCCTGGCAACCTAAGACAGTATTTCTACAGATGACATGATTGCCATCTTTTACACCAGATGTAGAAAAATCATTCTGAGCCTGATGTGAGCAACCTTCACCTTCTACAATTTTGAAGTTTTGTACTTCCCCAGGCTGTTTCTTGCCCCCACTTGTGTGCTATCCTCACTACACCACAAATTCTGCCAGCCAAAAAGCAAATATTCAGATGGTAATTTAGGAAGGCACAAATTAAACTAATAAGCATCAACAGGTCTTTAGTGGCCAAGAGACAAGTTCTTAGATTTCTGGGTAACATAAAACACCTTGGTACCTCCCTCCACATATAGAGAAGAGTATAATGTCAGTACTCGTTATTACAGTCTCAAATCTCCTATCCATTTACTCAAAATTAACATTGAAGTTGAGTGATCACAGCACAGAGGGACACGGTTAGATACAGGGACATTAAATACACTGAGCTTCAAGTGATCACTGCCTTTAGTGAAATAATGCCAGTTGTATACAGCAAGTTAGCAAAGTCAGGGCAGTTTTTGAGTAAATCGTTCTGGTCAAAGAAAAACAGAAAAATGAGTGGAAGTCAAAGGTATAGCTAAATGCCCCAGGACAAGGAAAAACACATGACTTCCCTTAAAAGTTTCTCTTCTGATCTATTGCCTGATGCAGCCAACTGCAAGGAAATTGTGGATCAAACACTACATAATTTCAATACAGCTATTTTTACCTTCAGATATTTGGAGTATCACAAGTCTAGCACCTCTCCACCTATTTTTTGCTTTTGTTTGGTTTGAAATAGCAATTCTTAATTACTTTCCTTAGGTCCCCCCCAAGCGCCATTTGCTGCTGCTCTGTGCCTTCCGCTCGGCCAGCTCTGGCTTTGCCGACATAAAACTCGCATCCAAGGTGCAGTGATGTGGGATGCTGAAGGATCCAGCTCCAAACTGCTCCACAGAAGATGGCATCCAGCACAGAGCCTGCTCGTTCCCACCTTACATTGATTTCGACAGTAACACATTACTTCTTTCCTCTTCAAGCATTGCTGCCTTCAGCTCCTAACTGCTTTTGTTCCCAGGTCCTTTATGGACCTGATGGTCCTTCCTTAATGGAAGCTCACCTTGTAGACAGATTATTATTCCTTTTTCCTCACTAGTGGTAGCAACAGTAGATAAGCGTGATCTGACATCTGCGCATCATAGAGATCCCTCACTGCTGTATTAACTAACATGTAACTAGTGCAAATATTAGCGGCAGTGCACTAGTCATGGGAAGTGGCAAATGAGTGACAAAGTGATCTTCTGTCCATCACATAAAATGTCGTGCTCACATTAGTATCCGTAGTATTAACAGTACCCAGTCCTAACACAACCTATTCACATAATAAACACCCAATAATAACACCCCAGACAGCAAACATTCTTCTTTTATTCCAAACCCTGTGTTCATTTTAGGTCATTATGGTGGTATTTGACATCTTTTTAAACACATATGAATAGAAAATGGCATTGATGAAGCAACAGTCAGACAAGGAGGTAAAACTGCCTGTTGCTTCACAAACCCAGCAGCCAAAAATAAGGTTGCCCTTCATCTCCAAGTACATACTTACAGGTATGTGAAATCAAGGAAGCAGAGCAGGGGTGAAATGCGAGTGTGATGATTGCTCTGACCCTTCTAACAAGCAAACATCCTGATTACCGCTAGAGAAAACAACTGCGTAAAAAGCATTTCACTTACGGTACCCTATGCTTGCAGCGTGCTGTGGAAATCAAGAGGCTATAATCACACATTTCACTCATTTTTGCCTGGGGAATTTCAAGGCACAGGTTTTCTCTGAAGAGAATCAACCAAGAAGAGATGGATGACTTGCAACTACTCAGCCCAGCTCTCGCAGGCAACACAAAAGGGTCCTTTATGTTGCATATCTAGTTTTATTTTACTTACTTCCCCAAAGCCTACAATGACAGCCATTGGGAACTTTGATTTAAAGCACAAATTAAAGGGGAGAGAGGGAAGGAAGACAAAAAAGCTAACTGCAAAACATACATCAAATACAGAACAAAATAACTGACCCGAAGCTGATGGAGTTGCCTCCGCTTCTTCCACAAGCTATACCAGAGGCTGCTCTGCCAGATGCCATTTTTACAACTCAACCAAAAAATAACTTGTGATGATTTCATCTGATTTCCTATCATTTAGTTCCTGAACCTTCTAAGACTTCTACAAAGATTACAGTCTGCAGATACTAGAACAGGTCTCATTTCGTAGTTGTCCAGCCATCCTAGAGTACGTACATGGAACACAAGGGGAGAAAAATGTTTGATAATAAACAAGAGAGGATCTGGCATTGTCACCAACCTGCTCAGTCATAACAAACACATGAAGTGACCATGTAATTTCAGATTCCTAAACTCACCTACTGGAACATGTCAGACAGTCACTTCTTCTACAGTTAGGGAATTTGTCTAGAAGGTGGCCTCACACACTACCTTATCCTGCCAAGGATTAATAGGATCTCAGGTGTTAAAAATTAGAGTTAATGATTGAAAAAAACAGGAGTTTCAGAGAAGGAGATGTCCAGACCACTTGCAGCGAGGAAGAATTGGATCTGAGCACTGAGCATTGTCTGATAGACCACAAGAGGTCCTCTGAAGATACCAAGCCATTAAAAAATCCTGTGCAACCTTAGCTGAGGACCCCCAAGCTATCAGTTTACACTTTAAGGGCTTAAATAAAAACTCACATAGCATTGACTCCCTAGACATGTGTACACATCCTTAGAGAGGGCATCGCTTTTAATTTTTTATCAGCTGATTTACCTCAAAGCTGTAGACCAAAGACAGAGATCCTCTAAGACTCAGCTACAAACCCAAACCTCTTCATCTGCCCAGTTTTGTCACTGGGAAAATGGAGAGCACATCAGATGTGGACAAAGCAATTACTAAGATTTGCTGGTAAAAACAATTCTCGGTGCTTCCATTTAAACACTTCTCAACACTGTCTATGTTCAGAAATACACATTCCTTTAAGGTAGCCATGGGTCAGCGGGAGAAATAAATTGGGCATTTTACTCACATGCAGCTTTTAATGGATTAACAAAGCTTTCCTAAGCCGTGACTGTGATTTAATCCATACACTCAGCAAACAGGATCCCGATCTCCAAGTCCGGCCAAGATACATATGCTGGAGGTTGAATGCTCCCAACAGAAGCTCTTTCCCTTCCCTCAAAAGGCTGCTTTGGAAGGGCTGCTCCCAACAGCAGGCCTTGCAGTGCTTCAGTCAAGCACTTCTATCCTACAGTCAGCACTAATTTGCGCATGGTAAAAAATAGATTATTCCAAATCTCCACACATCCCCCTTCTAAAACTTTGGGGTTATTCCAAAAAATGGAAAAATACTTCAAAATATTAAAGGGCACCTCCTTAATACCTCAATTTTGACTGTTGTTGAAGTCCTGCGTTAAAATCTGACTTCAGGGAAGGGCGAAAGGAGGAGGAAAAGGAAACAAGCAAAAGGCAAAGGGGGTAAAAAAAAAAAAAAGAAGAAAAAAAACCCCCAAAAACGCACTTTGCTCTCATTTTGCAAGCTAAACCGAACATTGAGCATTTTCCACTGCTTTTATTTAAACCAGATCCACCATCCAGGACAGACATACTGGCAGGCCTACCTCCATCAGGAATCTGTCTCTGGAGAAGTACACTGTGGAGCTCACAGGTAGATCAGAAAGGGGTTCACAGCACCTCCAGCTCTCACCATGTTCTGGTTGTTGCTGAGGGGTTCTGCATGCAGCCGAGTCAAACACAGACCCCAGGGCTGCAGCGTTAACTCGAGTGATGGAGGGAGATGTAACAGAGCTGATAGGAAAGAAAAAGAACCACATTTTCCTTGTGGTGTCACATCCATCAAGCAGGGAAGTCATGGGGTGATGTCTGCTGAAAGGGCACCGAGCACAGGCAGGACACAGGGGACGGACTGGTGCCACCGCTAAGCTGCCATGGGACGCTGGCAGTCGTCACCCATCTGAGCACATGGCAGCTCCCTCCTGCTCCTCATCCCCCTGTGCAGCACGGTCTTTGGAGAAGAAACCACAGTCCCTACGGATACACAGCGCTCTACTCATTAGGGGCCAGTCTGAATTTCTTTTTTCCACTACACAGGAACAATAGTTCAGCCTATTGAGGCAAACAGCCAAAAAGTTTGACATGGAAGAAGTGCATCTTAGTTACACCAAGCTTTGAACAAAAGCCCTGCACAACCAGTAGCACAGCCTCTGCCCCACAGCCCCTCTCCTGTCCTTCTCCCATTAACAGCTACTGAAGTTTGGATCTCAGTTGTTTGGACCTTCCTGGCCATGCCAGGGACCAGAGTCAGTTCTTTCACTGCTTCTTCATCCATCAGATTTTGCATCCAGCTCTTGCTGATAACTACCACTGACTAATTCTCACTCTTTCCACTGCACTCTATATCCACAAGCCCCACACTACCTCTGGTTGCTGCTGGAGTAGCTTCCTTCAGCTTTCCCATTTACAACAGACCCTGTGAATTTGCTCCACCAGCAGCTTCTGCATTCATGGATGCGACGCCGCAGACTCACACAGCAACTTTTCATTAGGTCCACGTGAGCAACACCTCACCAACAGTCAGTACTCCAGAGCAGGAAAAAAAAAAAAAAAAACAAAAAAAAAAACCTTAGTATGTGAGCTGCAACGTAGGCACAGGATGAGGGATGTTGGCAGGACAAGACCTCATTCACCATTTGCAACTCATTACTTCTGGTTTTGGACAGCACGGAGACTCAGCACACCAGACCTACCTATTGAACCCAGCATAGATCACCACTGTCAACAACTATCAGCCTGGTAGGCTTGTGCGTGGGGGGAGGTGACCAAAAGCAGCAGCAATACTGGAAGACAGCAATGAGGTTACCAACACAGCGTGTCTTACCAAATCGTGAGAGTCTACATTAAGTTCTGGAATGCTTCCTGCCTGGTTTAGCTTTCCATCTGTTGCCAAACAGACCCCATAGCACATATATTTCTATTTGTATCCTGGTATTTGGCAACAGCAAGAAATATTTCTTAGCAAAAATAAAAAAAAAAGTCTTCCATTCATACTGAAACATCTACTGGACATCCCTGTGGGCCTAATTCCCAGAACACTGAAATCCAAACCTCCAAATGGGAAAAATATACTGATTACCTGCCAGTAACCTCAAGAGTGGCAAGCCAAGCCCTTAATAACAGTCTGCATTACCATCTGGCTACCACACAGTAACTGGGAAAATGTTATTGTTCTGAGTTTGACTTACTTGTCAAGATAATTGCTTCAGTATTAATTAAATGTTCCTCTCTGCAGCTGCATAGAAAGCTCACGTGGATAATGTACTGATTGCACAGTATATGCTTCCCTTGAATCGGTGGGCAAAGCATGACCGCTAGACCCTAGTCTGTCTGTTAAACACTAAACATTAACATTTTAGTCTAAAAACCCGAGTATCTGTTTCAGAAATTTGAAGGCCAATTACAAGCATGACTTTTTACACCCTCAAAACAATTAAAACATTGGGGGGGGAACCACCCCACCACCTACTCAAGCAAAGCATTTGGTGCTGAAGTCACTACCCCCCACACCCACTCACTTACATCTCAGTCACCAGAGTTCACTGGCACACAAATATTTCTCAGCTGAGGATGCAAAGGCATTTCATAGTCACACAGCTGCACAGAGCCACCAGGAGAAAATCCACCCAAAGCTCTGCTCCAGGCTGTCCAGAAGAACTGCCTCCATCTGCAGCCAACTGCTGCAGTCACGTCTAGAAGCTGCTCAGCCGATGGCTGTCCTCCTTCTCCTACCTTCAACCTCAGCTTCAGCACAGCAGCCATCTCTCCCCATGGGGTGGCCCAATCCCAGCCGCTTCCCCACCTGCACATGCCCTGGCTCAGCCTCAGGAATAAATTGATATTTCTTTAGCCACCCCTCATTCTTCTAATGTTCATCTGCTGCTAATCCTACTTACAGTCTACTTAAGTATTATATGAATTAATATTAACTATGAAGGTAACAGCAGAACAAAGGGCCTGAGGGTCCAGAAAGAATTGCTGACAGTTCAGAAATCTTGCTGCAGATTACCAAACAGGGTTAGTGTCATTACTCCTCAAAAAGCCACGCTACCTTCATTAAAGAGCCTGACAAATTATAATCAAGACTGGATCATCATATTTACATACCCACTTCTACCAATTAACCAAATCAACCATTGCTGCAGCTACAAAATACTTTTTCAGCTCTTGCCAAATTGTAACAAGTTTTGTCCAGCATCCCAAGCCTGCCTCAAAAAAGTGCAGGATGCCTAAAATGACATTTATTTTCCTTTAAGTTCTGCAGCCCTATTTCCACACTCTCCTTCACAGAGAAAATGAGGAGTAGGGTCAAGATATTCCATCCGGAAAGCTCAGGCCAAAATCTTTTCTACATTCCCCTGGCCACATCTCAACCGCTTCTTCTTCTGCATTCAACGTATGACCCAGTTTGGAAGAAACTAAAGGACCCAAAGAGCCCAGAGGTTCTCAGGAGGAGAGGGAAGGGATTGTCCTGACATGGATTACATTGCTATGTTGTTAATTACATCGAGCCAGTTTTCTATTGAGATTACAGACTGCGACACTGCCGTTGTAACCTCTGAAGTCTCTCCAAAACCTTCTTTCACTGTTGCTAGCTTAGCGCTCTTGGTCGAGTCCCAAGCTGTGGAAATTTGGGCTGTGTTTTGATCAAAGCCCTCCTCGTGTTCCGTGCAAATTTCAACACTTGTGGTCGCTGGGTTCCCCCGCCAAGCCCAAGCCGTTGCCTTTCAACACCCGTTGCTCCCTCCTTCTTTCAAGGGGTGATTAGGCACGGCTCTCAAGCAAAGCTGGTATTTAAGAAGTTGTTTGAAGGCCTGGGACAGGGTTTTACATAATAATCATGAGTTTGTTTAATTAGGCTCTACAAAATGTTTCAATTTTAGATCAAACCATTCAACTTTTTATCCCCTTCTCAGAGATGTAGTCTATCTTGAAGGAACTATGAAAACTGAAAAAATTACAGAAGCAAATGAGCTCACAGAGAACCACATTAGAAGGACACACTTCAAGCCCCAAAGATCCCCATATCTCCGCGTGCAGGGGCTCCTCAGCAAAGCCCAGCTCCCGTCTCCAAGAACATAGCCTTTGTTAATGAAGTCAGAGCATCATCACCTCATCTTGCTGGCAGCCTGAAGACCAAATCAAACCCATACATCACTGACAGGCAAAGAACTAACACAGCTCCCTTTGACTGAGCTATAGTAAGTCTACTTCTTCCAAGCACAGTGTTCATATTGGACATACACAGAAGAAAAAGTGTAACAACCTACTGCACCACACAACTAGGAAATCCTCTTAATGAAAGAAACCAAACCTCTCAGGGTCATTTCTGATCTACACGGCAACAGCCTTCTCCATTGGGGACCTTATCTGAAGAAATGAAATGTCAAGCTCTTTCACTGTGTTACTGTTCAACCCAGAATGTTTCCTTAAATGCAGGAGTCCAAAGCAAGATACTCCAGGGCAAGCATTTTCCCCTAGGCACTAAGATATAGATAAGGTTTCTACTAAAAAAAGGTATCAGCCATACTCGTGGCAATTTTATAGCAATTTGTGCTCCCATGCCCAACAGATGAACATGCAGGGCTGGATGGCATCAGAGATGTGGCTTCCTTGCTCTGAGTCTCTCAGCACTCTCAAGGACCAGATTCTGATGACATCCAAATACACTCTGGAAGCTGATACTACAACTGCTGACAGAAGTACCTGTCATCTTTAAAAAAAATGTAATAACCTAGAAAAGCTTCCAATCATAAAACTACCTCTGCATTGACACTGGAATCATTAGGAGATCTCCCCTAACATGGGAAGCAAACCAATCTCTCCTGCAAGAGTTCAGCCTGGGTAAAACCAAGAAGCAGGAGGAAGTTTTAATGTCCAAGGGGTGATAATAACAGTTGTTGGGTAGGGAAGTGTTTCACAGGCCTTCTCGAACACACTAACGGGGGGGTATTGCAGGCTCGACCCTTTGGCTGAACACGTAGCTACACTCTAGGAATGGATCCAAGCTGTTCCACACTTCTATATGTCAGCAAAAAAATCAAATGGCCAACAAGGCCGATTCCTTCCCCTGGCCCCAGGGAGAGGTTATTTCTTCTGCAACATCAGTTTTGAATTCACCTCGCCTCAAGTGTGCTGCAAAGACACTCAGTCCATGGCAAGAACACAGCTGATTTACCCTGGGACAGAAGAAGCAAAGGGCAAATATCAGGTAAATCAGAGCTAGAGCTTCATTCACTGCAGGAGAGGACTTTCCCTCTGGACAGCCTGACTCCTTGTATGCAAATACCAAAATGCCATTACATTAATCACAAGCAGGACGAGAGTTACCCAGAATGAATGCTTCTATTCAAAGCCAACAAATACTATGTTCTCTCCCCATGGCATCCTCTTCTGGACCAAGCTAAGCCCTGAATGACTTTGCTGCTCTTCTGAGCTGGCGTCTGGCAGTGAGATCACTCAGCCTACGTCACTACAGCTGTGAAGATGCAAACCAAATTTGGTTGGGTTTTGTTCGATTAGCTGAAAAAACCAAGGTCTGACAAAATCTTAAGCTGTACTGATGGATACAAGTGCGAAAGACACCAAGGGTAACAGGAATATCTAAACTGGTTTCAAACTGTAGCCCAGAGAAACATACTTTAAGGTCAAAAGCCAGCATTCCCAACTGATTCCAGTATTACTGGGATTATTCTTACCCTTCCATGACCACCTTTCTGTTTTTTAATATGCTTCAAAGACAATGACAAAACCAGGTAGCACTGGTCTTCCACACAGACCGTGAACTTCTGAAGCCTCATAGGCATGAATCTAAGGTACTCCAGAAATAATTTTAAACTTTCTGTTCAGAGTCTTGAATGGATAATTATTCAGCCATGTTCCTTGAAGACACACAAGAAGCACCCATGAGATCAAACAGAAGCTACTGAAGATGAGAAAATAAAGCTGCTATCCATATGCATGAAGAAAGAGCCATCTATAAATAGCAAAGTAGGAAGTTAAGTCTCCTTTAGGAACATAATTTATACGAAGTTGTTTTTGTTCCCAACTTCAGAAGTGAGAAATAGGAGGAGGAATAAAAATTTATTGCAATCTGATGTAGATGTTGGACGGCAGCTTTCATATCTTTGCATTCCCAGAAGCTGCTTTACGTGAGAGCGAGCTGCGGCTCCAGAACAGTGCTGAAAGCACAGGCTGGAGAGCAGCAAAGCACTCTCCCCAACACACACAAGTGAATACGCTCTCAGAGCTCGTTGACTTCATTTTGCCCAGGTCTGTTTGCAGCCACGTTAAAAACCAACAGGCTAAGAGCTGCAAAATGGGAGATGCAGCAGAGTGCAACTCCAGCCCTCTGCTCAGCGCCTTGCACCCGCGCAGGCTCCCCACTGCAAATGGTTGCGTCCCACTGCGCTTCGAGACATCTCTTTAACCTGCCAACAACCTCCAGTCTTTTTTAGATTGTCTGTCTATAACTGGGAGGTTTGCAGATAAACTCAGGTTGTGCAAAGCTCTCCTAAAATCTTCAGGAAGACTTTGCCCCATCCCTGGAGGTGTTCAAGGCCAGGTTGGATGGGGCTTTGAGCTACCTGGTCTAATGGAAGGTGTCCCTGCCTATGGCAGGGGGATTGGAAGTAGATGATCTTTAAGGTCCCTTCCAACCCAAACCATTCTGTGACGATGATTCTAAGAAAGCCTATATGTCCAAGCTTCCCACCACTCCATGAGAAAAATGTTTTAGGGAGAGAGCTCCTAAGTCAGGGGTTTTTTTTAGTTAAGGAGCTCACCTGCTGTACCTCTCACTCATGTTAGCAAAGCAGAGATCCTTGAAGTTTCAGAGGATACTTCATCTTCTGGGGTGGGAAGCTTGTCTACTGCTGCTTGGCAGTTGTCACATGGAAGGGAAGGAGAGGACACAGTTGCCTATGCGCTGTCTGGGTAAAGAGCAAGAGAGACACGTCCATCACTGCTAAATACCAAGTTCCTGAGGGGTGGGGAACGCAGTAACATTTGCTGGCAGGAGCAACGTCAAATTGAGTTTAGACAAATGCCTGGAATGGACTAACAGCTGGGGAAGGAAAAAAAAAAAGCCAAAATAAAACCCACAAACCTTTTGACTAAAAAAGGCAGCCAAGCAGCCTAGAAATAAGCAGAGAGCCAAAAATCTGCTAAACACCTTGCTGCTCTTTCACAGCAAGGCTACTGTCTCGCTCATCACTTCGTAGCCAGAGGCAGCAGAGACTGTGGGAACAGCAAGGAAAACTCTGACATTTGGGTTTGGTACAATGAACTCTGTATCTCAGCTTGTGCATTTCCACAGAAAAAAGATTAAGAGACAGCGATACTTTTTCTAAGACAGCTGCAGACAACCAAGCCCTCACCACCGCCTGGAAAAGGCTCTTTGCTGGTCTGTGTGTGGCACCATAAATACATAAAGATGCTTCTTTAAGTGCCATCTGGAGAGATGCTTTATCCCAAGGCACACAGCCCCAAGAAGCGTCTGTGTGCACGTGCTCCAGCTGCTCTGGGATTGATCCTGTGTGCCACACTCGATGCAGAGAAACAGGGAGCAGCCCCGATTTTATCTATTTCCCCTGCAGAAGATTTCCTCCATCAGCCTGGGTCAAAGGCAGAGGCAACACTAAGCCCTGACACTGCTCCAAAAAATAAGATTCTCACTGTTTAAGAGCTGTGTGTACCAGATGGGGCCATCCCCCCTGGACAATCCAGGGTGCTGTCTTGATAGAAACCCCCTCAACGAGCCCCTTGGAAAGGCAGGAGCAGGATGACCCCAGATCTCATTACCAGCCCCATCAGCAGTCCAACCCCCTGCTCCCGGTCCCCCATTGCTGAACCAGACGGGAATCAACGGTTTGAACTTTCCCTCCAGACACATCTCAGCAGCACGGAGACTCAGGCTGTCAGCCACCGGCGAGGCAGGAAAAACCCAGAGGGAATTTCAAGCAGCAGGAGATTCGCCCACTGCCAGCATCCCGAGGATCTGCTTCTGCCCCCCACGCTGCCAGCAGGCTCCTGCTAGCAGACCTAGGGAGCTCGGCACAATAAAAACCATCAAGCCCATCCACTAAACTCTTCCCTCCCCTTCCCTTCCCCTCAAAGCTTCTCAACAGTTCTGTAACGTTTCAATTTTCGACCAGAGGACCTCCAGGCTCTCGCTGCTCCCAACTCCGTCACAACCGCTGACGCTTCGCATCTTCTGACAGCCCGAATTAGAGCCCCAAAGTCTCCCACGCAGGGTTCCTATAAACACATCCCTATTACAGAGAAGTTGTTTCATTTTTTTTAAAGTGAGAAAAACCCACCAGGGAAACTTGAATACTTTAATCTTGGGCAAGAAGAGCGGAGCGAGAGCTTCGTTCTCCGTAACGCACCCTGCACCACTAATCCCCACTGCCCACCCAGGGACAGCAAACGAGCGCATGGACTGAATAAGTGAGATGGAAGAAAGCCGTTTGTTTTTTTTTTTTTATTTCAAATAATTATTTAAAGCTGTGAGGGACCTTGTTTTTAAAATCACACTGTGTGCACTCTATATATTATGCTCAGACTGACATGAAGAATTATAAAAATCCAACTGCTAGCGAGCTACATCAATACTGCTTATTTGTGATTTTGCCATTCTGGATTTTCTCAGGCTGCAGACAATGCAATAAAAGTTCTCTATAAAACAATATTCTTCCATCTTTTAAGAACACAGTGGAAATATTTCTTCTGCTCTTACTGTTTTCTAAAACAAAATTTCAATCTAATGCCAAATTTAAGCTATTTTCCAGCAAGCCTCAGTAATTTGGGATGTTGGAACTCGGAATCAGCAAAGCGCTGAGGAGCAAACTCAACTTTAAGCATGTGCTTAATTTCCCCTAAAGGTGACTTAAGCATGCTGAAGCACTTTTCTAAATAGTCACAGTTTGCTATATCGAGGCATTAAAAAGAATATAAAGTTTTGAAATACAGTTTAATAGTGACTTACGGTTTCTCTTCTAACTGAAAATGAAAAATTAATATGGATGCAATAGTATTTTTCTTGGTCACTACCATGTTTTTCCAATCCTCTGCATGTTATTGCACTCCATTTTATAGAGAAGCATTATTTGTTCAGCTGAACTATTCCCAGTTTATCCTGTATGATTCAGACATTCATTTGATTTTTGGACAATGGAGACTCCTTTTCAGAAATCAGAGGGGATTTACAGATATTTATTCTGTAAAAGTGAATTCTGCAAAGGTTGAATTGACCCAAGATGAATTTTTAATTTTTTTTTTTAAACAATTCTCTCGTACCAGGGCTCTCAAACTTCCGCAAGCCAGTGGTGTCACTTCTGAAGTCCCAAGGGTATGGATGCAACCATTCAAGGGTCTAACATCTAACCAGGCATCAGCAAACTGGAAAGCTTTAAATAAAATCATTAGGGCACTGGACAAAAGTAGCCTTCTCAAAGACCATCTGCACCACACTACTTGCCACAGCTTAAGGTCCACACCATTGCTCACTGCAAGAAATGTTGGAAATAGACTTCTTACAAAAGCCTCCTGGTGACAGTGAAATTGTAACTTCAGCACAGACTCAACTGTTGCCTTCAAACTTGCAAGACTAAATATAATTAATTTCACTGGGAGACTAAGCACAGAGTTTGTCTTAAGCACTGTAGAAGCAGGTGTCGCTAATACAGTCCTACACTCCCAGTTACACCTAGGCAAGAGAAGACTCTTAGAAGGTTCCCCTTCTCTAAGACATCTCAGAAAAAGTTCTGCATTAAAACACAGCCTTATCATCATTCTGCAAGATCAGTAATTACTGAAATTATTCCTGCCCAGTTATTCCTGTTTGCAATTCTATAGTCACATGCTGCTTTTTTCCTTTCCCCTATAATTTTTAAGCTCCCAAAACAGAGGGGAAAAAGCAAGCAACTTGTATATCAAGAGTTCAAGCACCTATATAATGTCCCTAGACACACACACAGCACTTCACTACAGACTTCTTCCCTTCCTCCAAACCTTCTATCACATTGCCTGGCAGCGTTCGTTTGTTCTGAAAAGTCTTAATATTTCCAAAGACAGGCTTGGTGTTAAAACCAAAAATCACCTGGCAGCGCCAACAGAAGACAATCCAAGGGTAGAAATGCTCCTAAGGAGGAACAGGTTTCTGGAGGGACATTCCCAGACTTGACCGCAAACCCCAGGCAGATGGGTGATTGCTCAGGCTGTAGCTTGAAAGTCAACTGAAACCAGAAGAACCAGAACCAAACTAGAGCAGTGGGGACCCCTTCGCTCCCACCAAAGCTGGGCAAGTTCATGGGATGAACTCGACCAAAGACAACACCTGATTTATAAACACCTTCCTCCTCCCCAAGTCCATTTTTCAGCCAAATTCACTTGGTTTACCCACAACAGCACAACACAAGGGGAACAAAGAGAAGGAGAAAGATAACACTGCTTCTTTCCAGCAGCGATGCCCAAAGCAAGCCAGCAACCCCCCGTGGTTGCACTTCCATGTCCTGCTCATCCATCCCGTCCGCTGCTCCACTCACATGGCTCCATGAAGCTACCAACGATGTGCAGAAGGATACTCGCAACGGCTGTAATTTCCATGGAGAAGCTGAGCGATCACAAAGGAGGGTCAACACAGGGTCATGCGAGGACAGCAAAAGCAAAAGCAATCGTGAAAAGCACTCGGGACCACTTGAAGGCAAACTTTCCGTGTGCCTCCTGACAGCTTATCACTGCCAGCTTGCCCGCCACAGCCAGCAAAGAGCAACTTTTCCCCAGCTGTGTCACTCCGCATGCTGCTCTTAAAAATAGCACTTCTGCAGAGAATGCCTTATATTTCTCCAATGGTAAGACACATGTGTATAACATGTCCTGAGGTTAATTTGCTAATTTTGCTCTTGTTTAGGATTAGCTAGGTTAACAGCAGAAACCCAAAGGAAAATGTCAACAATCACGTCTTTCCTAGAGGGGGGCGAGGGGTTGAAAAGACTTCTTTCCTGACATGTGTCTGGTTTTACACTGTTGTTTTTGGCTCTTCAAAGGAAGGAAATTAAATGAACAGCTTCTTTTTTTATCCTTTTGGAATACTAAAAAGGATAAATGCTGAGCAACAAGGCTGCAGGAGGACGTGAGGGCCTACTCTCTGGCCACACATTTTTGTCAAAGCTGTTTTAAAATTCTAAAGTCCCTCCAATATAATCCCCTGCAGCTGTCATCACCCACACACCAGGTTCCCAATAACGCTCAAGCCACAAATCTCCCTCAGCAAGATTTCAAGGCCATGGATATTGCAGGTTAGGAACCAAAGAGCAGTAGGATATTCCTTCCGTAGCACCAAGCCAAGTTGCTAGGTCTCATCCTCCGAGACAGTCCTTCATGGTCTCACTATCTTCAGTGGTGCTCTGCTCACACGAGCCCATTTTCAAGCCCGTGGTCCAAACTCAAGAGGTTCTGCACCACTTCTGCAGCTCCTGAGCTGGGGCGATCCTCTACAAACATGCTCAGAGACTGTGATCCTGTAGATGTAGCTGAAGATGTTAGGAAACCACTTTCCTCTGCTGAAGGGCACAGCCCCACTGCAGAGCCAGTGGGAAAACTGTGTGAGCATCCTGCATCTTCTCCAGTGCGAAGTCTGATCATGAAAGGTAATAACAGAAAATGCTGCAGCTATTTCTGCAGCCAGTACTACAGACATGTCTGCAGCAGATATTAACCGCTGCCTGGTCCTGCTCCAAGAAGCTTATAAGTTATAAGTTAGATGCCAAGAAATTCAATTCTTGCTGCAAGACTGCAATAAGAATTTTTAAAGGTATAAGATACAAGAAGAACATCATGCAAATACAGGCAAGAAAGAGGAATAAACTGGCTAGAATTCCCAGGAAAGCAGGAGATAAAGTTACTTTCCAAGCCAGAGGTAAAAGGTCTGAGCTACTAGAAGTCATCAGAAACAGTAGGGTGCAAGACACAAGGTACAGTAACAAACCCTTCTTGGACTGCTTTTCCAAGACAAATATAATGACAGCGTCAATGTTTTTCATTTATAACACAGATACCTTTGTTGGTAGCCAAGAGAGATACAGACACTGGGGTTTGGCAACAGCTTCCTAAAAACATACGGCAGCCTTCCTGCTCTCTTATTTTACTTTGCTCCGCCGTGGTTTCTTCTGTTCTGGCCTCCTTTCTACAGTCTTTTCTTGACCTTTCTCTTCCTAAATACAAATTCCTCATTCCCCCGTCTGCCACCTCTCTTTGCTTCTCCTCGGCAAATCCTGCTGGGAACACAGAAGCCCAGAACGATTGAATGATTTTACCTATAAATATATAGTTACATAACCGAACATTGGAAGTAGGTTTGTGCTCTGTGCACAAGCTGCTGCACCAGGTCACTTTCTGCAATTTATAATTTAATAGACATCAAAACAGGAAAACATTTAGAGTTATGCAATAGGAGCGATTATTAAAAACAGAAACAGACATCAGCTCCTAAAAAAGAATCTGGAGCAGCCAAGCAGTGTCCGCGTAGCTAACCCAGTTCAACATTACTGCCGCCTCCATCTCAGAATTTCCCACCATGCGTTTCTTTGTCTGAAACTACATCAAACTCCCCAGGAGAGGGGCTGTCCTGCTCCTTCAGGTCAGCAGCTCATTCCTGATGGAAGTGTCTTCAAAGGTGCTCTTCAAACAGGCACCTTCAACACACCCCGCCACCCACCTCTCACCCCTGTCAAATCGGCACAGACTGTCATAACCCAGACGACATTTTTTCCCAGGTTCTAGGAATATTTTCTGGTTTATAACCTTACAAGTTCGCAGCAGAAACGGTACAGCAGCCAGTGGTGAACACTCGTCTCTATTCTCACATCACCTAAGCAAAACCAAGAAAACAGTGCTCTCATTTCATAAATACCAGGGAATTCTCTCTCTATAATTTCAACTCTTCTGAAATCACGTTTTGCACTGCCGTCGGGACACTGGCCAGCTCCCCCGGAACAACGGTTTATAGCAGCTCAACCCTGCCACCAATTAGGAGTTTAAAGGCTTAGAGAAGGTTTCTGTATTTAAGAGGCAGCTGCAATAGGTGAACATTAGCAAACAAACAAAAAATAAGAGAAACAAACAATAATCAGTAAAGTAACTTGATAACAAGTCAAAAGACTGGCTTTCCAGCTTCCTCCCATGAGGACTGAAACAAGAACAGAACAAGGGAGAAGTAAAGGGTCAGACAATTGAGTGGGATGATGAGATTTTTAAAAGCCACGGGAAGGGGATAAACAGAGGGCAAGTCAACAATGGGCAAGAGCATTTCAGTGTCTCACAATAGCATATTTCAAAACACTGATCAACACGAGACTCCTAACCTTTTGGACCCAGGGTCAGCAGGGTTTGGAGATGGAGTCTCCTCCTCCCTACATGCGTTGTCTTCAGAAAGTAGCAACACACTATGCAATGACATTGTGGTAGGATCCCAAGCCTACGTGAACGCGACACCAAGCAGCTGCCAACCCCATCACAACACCCTTGGGTCCCCTGTACAACACCCTGTCCAGTCCAGCCCTGTCCACCATGCACCACACAGTCTAACCATTTTCCTTGCCCAGTGGGACAAACTGCGCATAACACTCTCCTGCAAACCACAGACCGTAGGACCACTGAGGTCTGGAGATGACCTCCTCCAATCCACCTGTGCAAGGTAGGGTCAGTGAAGAGCAGATCCCCGATGAAGACACACACACCAAAACTCTGTTCCGACACACTCCCACGGAGGACAGTGGCAACTCCTCATCAGGAGGAAGGAGGAGAGGAATTGCCTCCACGCACCCAAGCCTCCCTCTGCCAGCAGCTGTAGTACAGGCCTTGCAAGTGGCATCGCTTGGCTCCAGGAGGCCAGTGAGAGGCATAAGACAAGACCCTAAAAGACACCAAAGGATGGGTACCATCTTGTCCCATGGCTCTAACAATACTGGCAACGTTTGACCCTGGATATTTTAAGAATTGAGATGACGAAGGCATCTTACAAAGTCCAGTCCTAGTGCAGAATGGGCACAGATGTTAACACAGTAGGAGTTAAAATAACTCCTCCATTCCCAAAACTCAAGGACAATTCTCCGTCAATCTGAGAGGCTTTGGATTCTTTACAAATAGAAGAAATTAAAAAAAAAAAATAATAATAATAAAAACGCAACAAGTAGCACATTGCAGATATTTACATCAAGTAAAACTGAGCCTAAGAACTTCAAAGGATTTCAGATAGGTGCGGATGACAGGGGAATGCAGCTGCACGCAGACAATTTAGGAGACAGAAGAACATCAGGGCTTAACATCCCTCCAGTACTCACAAGGATTATCTCCTATACCCAACTTTCATAAGGATTTTTACAGCTTCTGTTGAAGCCACAGTCAGGTTGCGATCAGAAATTGTGGGAGCTAAAGAAACAATTCCTGCAAGCAGCACATCCCTAGCGTCTTTACTTCTTAAATAAGAAATGCAGTGTATATTCCTGTACAAACAGTAGCCAGGGTTATTTTCATACTCACATTACCCAACAATATAACAACAGAAAAAATTATGGGGAACAGGTTTTTTTAATTCAGTTATGCACTTCAGCATTTAAAAGAAAACACAACAACCTCTGTTCACAGCTGCTCTTGCCCTTGAACCTGCACAAAGTTCTTTTCTCCAAGCCTTGCCCAGACTGCCGACCCATTTTGCAGGTTGTTCACCTCCTCAGTGACCACACATGTACTGTTATTAATGCCTTACTTGGTCCACCACAACAGAGTATAGTCATAAATTATACACTTAAAACGCTCCACAAGAATTTAACAGAGAATGAACAACAAATGATGAGACAATACAATTATTCTTTGGGACTGGAAGACTAAGGTTGGGGGTTTTTTTTAATAAAAAATAAAAAAAAAAAAAAAAACCAGGGTGCAAAAGCTACCCGGGTCATTCTGTTGTATAAGCAATGGTTTGAGAGATTATGTTCTCCAAATAATCAAACGGGTTCCTTCTGGTCTATCTGAAGTCTTGTAAACAAACTCATTATGTTAGATCTTAAAAGAAGTAAACAAATAGTTGGCATCTGACACCACTGCATTCTTGCACAACTTAAAACAAACCCATGCCACTTAGAAGTCACGATGCCTGCCTCGCTGCTCGTTCATCATGCCCATCGGAGACGAGCATGGCAGCGAGGACACTCTAGCGACGAGAGGTGTCGGTTCACACAAGTCACGGTGATGCTCGGGTAATGCAGCAGTGTGAGCATCCAAATACACAAAACATTGTTGGATGCCATCACATCAAAGCACAGGTAGACACCGAGCCCTGTAATCATCCATATGGTGTTGCCAGCCCCCTCCGTCCCTGCCTGCGCTGCTACCAGCATGGCCACTCTGCACCCGCCCGGAGGAAGGGGCAGAGGAGAGGAGCCTTCTAATCCCAGAAAAGTTGCAGATGTGTGGACAGCAAGCCTGGGGGAAGCAGGCTAGGGGACACCACGCTGGACCAAGCAGTCCCATAGCTGGGAAGAGTAGAGCAGGGGAGGAGATGCCAGTGCTACTCCGCTGTGCCTGTCACCGCGAAGTTCTCTTGGCACAGGTCATGATCCCCGCTGAGATCAAGGCAGTTCAGAGATAGGAAACACCACAATAACAGGCTTCTGGTCAAATATCCCAATATTCGGTAGCCATTTACACGAGATCCGAGCAAGTCCAGCACGCTACTGAGCAGCAAAGCACTCCCCAGGAGAGGGCAGTGGCACACACAGGACCCAAACCTAAACCCTTTCCTCCTCTTTTCACATAGGGTTTTCCCCTTTTCAGTGTATTTTATACAAGTCTCAAGGCTTGCAACAAAATAGATCTGGGAAAAAAAACACACAGTCTGAAGAAAAGCAACAGCAAATAAACAGCCCAGCTGGGCTGGAGCTGGCAGCTTGCTTTTTCAGCTAGTTTTAGTGTCCTGCTAAACCCTGATCAGCACCAGAAACAAACCTGGCTCAGTTCACTCTGAACACGGATGTGAGCAGAGCGAGGAGGAACCTTCCAGGAAGGGTGACACCAGCCCCACTGCAACATCAGGAGATGGAGACGTGTCCCCCTTCGCCCCACCGAGCTGATGAGGCTCCAGCCCCATGTGCCAGCCCACTGACACTGGGCCATGGGTGGAAGGCTGCACCCCCATGCCAGCATCCCAGGTCATCTACTGGGGCCACGTGCCATTGATGGCTGATGTGCACCAGAGGACTGAGGAGCAGATATGTTTTCATTTTTAAAATAAAAGCTGCAAAAGCCTTTACGTGCTTCAAGAAATTGTTGTTGAAACCCAACTGAGCCTTTCAAGAGCTACCTATGAGAAAAATAATCATGCCACCCTCTAAGAGGGCATAATTATCAACACTTTAGAAGAAAAAAGTACCGAGGGCAGTGATCCAACGTCATGACCTCTGCCAAGTCCAAACATTTGGACAACTTCTCTTCCCACAAACTCCGAGAACTGGTCAAAACTCTGCCCAGGGTTATGGGATCTCAGTGCTCTCCGTGCTATCTCAGGCAAGGATCTCTGCCGCAAAGCAAGTGCATTCCCATTCTGCGGGATTCAGCCCTCTGCTGTCAGCATTACAAATGCAAACCACAGCACCTTGAAGAATTAGCACACGGTATGTACTAAACACAAAAAGGAATTCATCTTTAGATTTGTCTCTTGCAGCATGAACATCTGGAGGAGGCCACCTACTCCTTCAATAGCTGGACAAATTCAAAACGCCACCTCCGTAAAACCACTTACTGCCAATAAACTGCTCCACAACCCACTCGATCCCTTTCCTTAGCGTTTCCTCCATCAAAAGACCTCCAAATGTGCCCATGTTACCACAGGTCAACCCCTGCCAATACCCTCATAGATAACCCAGACCTTTATTCACTTACATTGCATCATGAGTAGAAAGCAGGGTTAACTTCACTGATCCCTGAGCAGGATCAGGTTTATCGTGGCTGAGTGGTGAAGGGGACACATCGGGCACTGGGGACCTGTTCTGGTTGTGACAGCAGCAGCATCTGATTTCCTAAAGTGCCCATTATTCCCTGCACCTGGTCCTATGCAGAAGGCAGCAACCACTGCCCAGTAGCCCTGTTTCTCCGTCAAATTTGCACTATGCCAAAAGCCTCTAACAGAGAATGAAAAACAAAACAAAACAAAAAAAAACAACAGATTTTTATTTTTCTCCTTTTGGGCACAGATTTCATCCCTGGCCCCCAAGTGCCGGCACTGCATGTTCACACGTACCACCTCCAAGCACGGCCAAGCGTGCTGGAAGCCAGCAAGCAAATACCAAGGTGACCAAGGAGGGGACGGGAGAGAAAACCATCCAGGCTGGCAGAGAACTGAGACTGCAAAAAAAAAAAAACCTGATGGCTACAAAAAAGAACAGAGACTGGCCATTTCTAGAGGTTTGCCCTGCTCCAGTTCCCTGCCAGCATCTCCTATCCCCTTCCCAAAGTCATGGCTGAGCTCCACATCTCCAATCATCTCTGTTCTTCCAGTGATTCCTCTGCTCAGAGACTCAGTTCGAGATCCCCAACGGCTTACCCGTGAGAAAGGGAGCGAGAGAAATCTGTTCACAACTGCATTTCATTTGAGTCCCCCGCAAGCCTCCACAAGGTTCTTTATCTTGTTATTCTAATGCAAACAGACTTCTGTGATTTTTTTTCACATCCAAAATTTCACCATTGCAGTAACCGCAATCCTGGCAGGCTCTCCCCCGCCTGGAAAGGGAACAAACTTTCAAATCATTTATAAATAACCATTTCAAGAACATAGCTTTTATTCTTTCATCCCACAAAAGGCAGAAATTTTGCTTGGGACCGCAAGCTGTCAACTTCCCAGCAAACCCAAAATCCCACTTAACTCTCTATTGTAAACAGTGTAGTATTGCGCTACCACATCAATAAATAAAATTCTTGAAGGAATTATTTTTGTGTTTGATTCACATTTGTTCTGCATATGCCACTGAGCCCAAGGTATTCATAATGTTAAACTCCTAAAAGCCTCAGCTTTCAAAAGGACCGTGCAGAAGGCAGAAGAGCGAGCCTTCCTGGGTGCTATTGTTTTAGCCAGAACGAAATCCCAAACAGAGGATGTCGTTTGCCCCCCATACACTCCTTAACTGAAGGATAAAAAAATTAAATGGCTGAAAGCTGCCTCCAAATTGGGCTGCAGGGTGCTTCAAGCCCCCATCCAGATCACGCTACAGGGGTGCTGCCTGGGTGGTCAGTGGATGCCGTCCTCCAGCCTCCAAGTCTGGTTTCAACCGTCACAACCTTACAATTGCTGTCTGATATCCAGGGGTGAAGTTCACGCTTCTTCACCTCTTGCCTCCCTCCAAACCTTTGCTCTGGGAGAAGAAAGCACCAGGACTGTCTCTCCTGACCGTGTTGCAGCTGCTGGCTGTCCTGCTACCGAGCCGCTACCTGGTCTGCTCCAGAGAGGACCGCAGTTCAGCAAAGAGCAAAGCATCCCTGATGCCTCCTTAGGGCTCTAAAAGACTTCAGAATAAAAAGCTAAAAGAAATCACTGAGAGAGAGAGCGAGAGAGATTAATTTGGAAAATGCAAGTAATTTTGGTTACAGCCAAAAGCAATTCAAAACAGCTTTGCAGGGGTTAGCAGGAGGAATCTCTGCAGATTCCTACAGGTGGTTCCTCCACCAACACCTGCAGAGAAGATGCTCTTTATAGTCACAAAGACTTCTGCATAAAGCAGAAGCCTCAACCTTACAGAAATGGTGTCCCCAGCACATGTCTCTCCCTCCACAGGAAAGCTGGAAGTGCGAGCAGATGAGTAGTCCTGACGAGGATTAACACACTGGAAATGAAAAACCCCTTAAGTAAATGCTTATTATCTGCCATCCTCGCAGCCGACCCGGCGCCCAGCAGCAGGAGAGGATTTAGGTTGACCATTTCAACTTTCCACAGTGGGCGTCTGTCTCGGTGCAGTAACAAAGAATTCCTCAGGAAGATTTCGGAAACAGAAGGATTATTTAGCCACCCACACACAGTCAAAATTAACTAGTCATGGAAATTCAAGATAATAAATGCCATAATTTTGCCTTTAACTTTGCGAAAAAAAAATTTTTTTCAGAAGTGAATGTTTCTAATTTATGGAGAGAGAGAAAGAGGAAAAAAAAGAATTTAAAAAAAAAACTTTCATTAGTTTGTTTTTCCATGGATCAGAACTCCCCAAATATAAGAAATTAACACACTAATGTAAACACACATCTGCTCACGGTCCTGGAATAGATTTATCCAGGCACTACAAAATGCTGCCCCTTACTGATTAGTAACCCCAATTTGAGACATATTGTATAAAACCAAATCTATAAAGCTTTTTTTCATCTTAACCATCTAAATGGGAAAGCTGTGGGCCTCCTCTCTTTTCAAAAAACTGGAAAGGATGAGTTACAGCAACGGAGATCACAGAGGAGAGACACGAGACGCGCCAAAGCGAGGGAAACCTGGAAGGGATATTAGACCGCCTGCTTCAGAAATTAAGCACCAGTCTCTAATGAAATTAACAGGGATGAAAACAAAATAAATGAGGAATTTGGTGACTATCAGAGCTGGTGAGACTGTTTCTAAAGGATTTTAGTCTCGCGGCTTATGGATTTTGGTGTCTAAGGAGGATGAGCCCCAGCTGCCGCAGCAGTGTAATTGCAGAAATCCTTGCCCACGGGTTCTCCAGCATCTAATAACACAAACTTATTCTGCAGCCTTTGCTTCAGCTTACAGCACTTCTAAAGGCTCTCCTTGGGTACCCATCACCATTAATCCCTTGTAATTAAGCCTGCCAAGAATCTAAACGTGGCCAAATCACATGCAACAGCCATGCAAGTGACTCCAGAGGCACAAAAGCCCTTTTATTGCAAAATTCTTACTTTGCACTCAGCAGAAGATCACCTGCCCCAGCAGATGCACTCCTGGCTTTCATGCTTTCCTCGCTTTCACACTTGCCTTGCTCATGTACACAGCAAGTGTTTAGCAGCAAGCAAGACCTCCCCTCCCCTTGGCACTCCATGCTGTCTCTGCAGTTAGCTCCAAACAAGTTGGCCGATAAGATGCATTATTGCAATATAAATATCAACAGTTCCTGCAGCTTATCTTAATGGGAAGCTTATGACCGATGGAAGCTGCAATTAAGAGACTTCTGGCCCAATCTGCCACGGCTGCTCCCTCATTTTGCAATATCCAAACTGACGGGAGCCAAGGTTAGAGCAAAGCTCCTTGACAAGTCTGGGAAAACAATGGAGAATCGAGCTGGCGTCTCAGAAACATAAGGAGGGAAAGAGAAACCACAATAAAAAATGACCATCAGATGGGTGTAAAACCTAGAGCTACCAGCAAGGCAGTCAAGTTCATCAGATATATCATGCCTCTAATACAAAGCCCATGTTTGCTTCCAACTTCAGGTCTCAAGGCTTTCCATTCCCAGCCCCCTTCGCTATGCCCTTATAACTTAAAAGGAACAATGATTTAAAAAATGGTTTAAAAAAAAAAAAGTTTGGTTCGGTCTGAGAAGTCAGTCAAGGAAAGCCTTTAGTCCTCAATCTCCAGTGAAACGGTACATAAGGGATTGATTGCTCAAGTTTGAGAGTTCCTTGGGCCCCTACTTAGATAATCTTTATGGCTCACAGGACCCATTGAAGTGGTTTCCAACAGCTAAAGCCTCAGATCAGCCTGTCAAATGCTGGGACTAGTAAAGTCAGAGCAAGAGAGCAAAAATGCTGGAAGTGTAACTCTGCCCTTCAAAAACAAGAGCGTGCACACACCAAATTAATAATACACAGTGGCAGTCTCATGCTCCGCTTTTATGCAACCACTTCCATCGCAAAGTCCCAACAGCACAATTTCATTACAGCCCTTTCTCCTACAGTTAAATCTCACTGCAAATGAAAATTTCTGGTGAAATTGTATTTTTCACACTCTAAGCCTCAAATGCACTTAGAATCAAAGAATCATATGGTTGTGACAACCATCAAGCCTATGAAGTATGGGATTCCCATAGCCAAACAGGGATCAAAAAGTATTTCTTAGGGGAGATGATCAAACATGAAGCCACACAAAACCTCAGTCTACACACCCCAAAATCGGCACCTTAGTGCTATAAGCAAACTCAGAAGAAGGTTACATGGATGGCTCCAGACAGCCATATTCACTCTGTCCACTCCAGAAGATGTGCAGTTGTGACCGCACAGGGTTATGCCCCATCCAAAACACATCTCACCACTGAGAAATGGCATCCTAGTAACAGAGCTATCTGGCTTCTAGGTGGAAAGCGGCTCCCACCAAGTGACCCAGAAGACGGCCAGACATCTTTGTGATCCTCTCTCCATGTCCACATGTAGGTCTGGATGATCTACAGGACAAGGGAAGGACACTGACAACCACAAGATCAATTTAGAAAGGAAACACGGTAAAAACCAGAGCGTTGGGAGGGGTGCGACGGAGTATCAAAATACTTCACATGCAGGAAAAGGTGAATCCTGCAGACATGTGTGGGGCAAAAAGGGACAAGCATGATGCTCCTGCAAGCAAGGCAGCTTTGTGCAAGTGGATAGAGAACAAGTAAAGGACAGAGAAGCAGGCATGCTCTTTTTTTTCATTTTTATTTCTGTTCTTCTTTTTTAAGGAGTTCCAAAAATGGAAAACTTCTCTGATTGGCATTTGCTCTGCTCCCTGACTCAGAGGAGAGAGAAACATGCTGCTAATTTTTATCATATTACAACTCATTCTGATCCTTCAGAAAATGATACTCTGGCATCCGTGAACCCAGAGCGTACTTTTCAAGCAGGCACTAAAAGAATGGCTCCAACACTACAAAGTACTTTCTTTAGAAAAATGCACTTTCAATACCTATTCAAGCACACCCTGTTGGATGCAGATGTCAGCAAAATATCGTACGCTGTATCCCCTGCATACCAGAGAACAATTTCAACTCGCACGTCACATTTGGTTCGATGGTTTGTTCTTTTGTCTGGGAAAGTAATTTTTCAAATGAAGTGCTCAGCCCTTTGTCCCTCGGTACAGTACAGCACAAACCATTTTTCATGCACTGCTCTAGCACACAATAGGCTTTGTCTCGTTAAACAAAAGAACATGGACTTTCTTTCAATTGTTTCCAGCTGTTTGATCACGGTTTTACGGGATCAGAAGTCAACAGCAATCAGCATCTGGCTACCTGCACAAAACCGACTCTGAAAGTCTGAAGAATTGGGTATGATTAGCTGATCTAATTATCACTCCTAAGAAAAACCCACCTCATGTGCTTTTACAGCAGCTCTCACTCTATATAGACTTTGAAGTCCTAGAGCAGCATGTCCTCATCTGTGGTGGGAATGTTGTTTACTTGCTTTGCTGAAGACACATTTTTGGGGCAAAACTCATCTGTCAAATCACTCTTTTTCAGCACAGGAACAAGGTCAGAGCACCTCCTGTGAGAACAACCCCAGGCCCCATCACCAACGCCAAGACCAAGAGCTCAGACGGGGTCCCTCTGTTCTAGCTTCGGTAACTCCTCTATTTCTGCATATAAGTCAGATTTGTTCAGGTGGAATTTCTTAATGAGGGAGTTTCAGGCTGGTGATTTCTAGAATGCAAAAAAAGGAAGCGTTACTGGGTTATTAGGACCGATGAAAATCCCAAGCTTCTTGACTAGGAGCGTTAATAATCTGAGATGACCCCTTGGTGGGTAGAGCAACCCTGAGCGCCTTTACATTTCTGCTCAAGGCAAATTAGTCAAAAAGAGATTTCTTTAGTTCAAAGGGATTTTCTTTAGGATGTAGTCCAATGCCGAGATGGGAAATTAGCTGTGGAACTCCTCACCTCTCCTGTCCCTACTCCCCCATCCCCTGCCCCGGTACTGGATGTTACAAGGCTGAACTTGTACATACAACTGTCAAATTTACACCAAATTACCCAGAAATCTGAAACTCCAAAAGGGCCATTATCGCAAACTCCTCTCCCAAAGCTGCTATTACAACATTTCATACAATTCGGCCTCAGTCCCAGACATACCCCTACACATTGCCTTTCCCCAGATTTTTGTTCTGTTCTACCATAAAGTGGCCACCAGTAAAAAATACATATTTTTTTTTAGTGGAAGTTCCCCGAAACTTGAAAAAATTACAGCACTTACACTGAAGCCTAATGACTGCTATAGAATTGAATACTTCTCATTTAGATTATTTCTATGCTTTTAGAGGCAGCACATGTATTGCATATGACATATCCTGTGCCATGCAAAGAAATACACCATGGAGAAAGAACACAAATCCATGCAAGAATCCTGAGGTCAACTCCTATGTAGTAACTGCATTAAAGAAAGTTTCACCAGGAGTTAATATGTGCTCACATACAGATACTATAAGCGACAGATATAATTTTAATTTACGGAAGGTCTTCATTATTTTGGAGCTACATAACAACTACATAATTCTGACAGATAAGCACTGTCAACAGACCCTTGCTTAAATCCACATACAGCCTCCATCACCTTCAGAGACATTACAAACATGGAAATCGCACCAGCTCCTCATCTGTACATCAGACCATGACATCCTTCTGAACTTCTGGGTGACAACTACTTGTCCGTGGTAAGACAGCAGCAGAGCATGGGAGACGACAATTCACTGAGAGGCTATCTATCCTTTCCGAGTATCTGTGGAATTCAAAACAACTGAAGAAATCACTGCTTATTTATTGGCCACTAAGGAACTTGACCAAAGTTTGCACTTGTTCCTGTCCACAGAATTATCTTCTGCTTCTCTCTAATGACATAGGAAGGCCTGGAGAGAAACCAGTGCCCACCAGAAGCAGAGCATGTACTCCCCTTGTAAAGGAGAATGACATGCAAAGTCCAACCTACATACACTAAGGATGTACTTAGCCTATGAAGAATCCTTCTTCAGGTTTCCTAAAGCAAAGAAACCTGGAACAGCAAAACCAGCATGCCTGTATCTAAGTTATGACTAAAAACGTAGAATTTATTATCTGCCACTTCTTTTCCAACTCCTTCTCCATCTCCCAGTGTATAAAGAATCATTAGGTCAGATAGGAAGCAAAAATGTCAATTGTCAACATTAAAAATCAGACATTAATCTATTCTAGAGCCAATGTGTCATAAGCAGCTACTTCCACTTCATACCAAATCTGTACTGTTAAGCACCTGCAGCTCATCTACTACTTACCAGGCTTTCTCATACCCAAATCTCACCTCACTGCCAACCTCAGTCATTAAAGAGAACCAGACAGATGCAAAAAGGAAGCAAACCCTGGATTCACCTTGTCACCTGTAAGAACAGCCTATAGCCACTACCTTACACTAATATAGCACCCAATAAATGGAAGAAAAAGGAAAGAAGCTATTAGGAGGTCAATATTAGCAGTATCTCATTTGTTTCCCAACGTAAGACTACAATCAAAGCCTAAATATTCCACGGGGTGAGAAAGAAATCCAAACAGTACATGAGCAACCCACCAGCTTGATGCAGTATCAGCAGTCCCGACCACAACGCGTGCTGACGTGTCCCTCAAGGACTGGCCTCACATGGGTGCCTCTCGCAAGGGGGATGAAGGAGAAAGGACAAAGGGACACCAGCTAAGAAGCCCTCTGTTCCAAAAGAGCATTTCAGTCGGCAGTAGAAGGACAGCTAAATAAATAATAGGAGTGGTGGTCTTATAAGAAGTTGATAAGCCCCAGGGTTTCGCTTCTGAGGCTCTGCAGAGAAGGTTAACCATTCACTTCCAACCACCACCACTTGGAAATTAAACAGAAGTGGCCAGGAACATGAATTAGGCCACAAGCTTCAGCAACAGAGACAACCTGTAGGGATACAAGGATGAAGTGATCGAGAAGTCTCCATTCACAGGGCAAAGCTGAGGACGGACAAGCCGTTACTGGCAGCTCTGTCACAGCACGTGTTTCCTACTTGTCCATGGAGATGGTAGAAGGTTATAGCTGGAGCACCAGCGACCTGCACACTACATAGAGCTTTATAAGGCAAAATGGAACCAAAGCATGTTTCTAAGGCTTCAGAAATAGCTGGTCTCCTTGGAGCCTGCCCAGGCTCCAAAGCTCATTCTTTCTCACCCCCCATTCCCCTAAAAAACACTCCCTCCAGAGCATAACTCATCTACAGCACATTCTGCAGCTCCGAGGTCTTCAGCTTCCAACAGTGTTGATCCTGAAACTTTCAGACACGTTACACTTACCTTAAGAGGCAGAATCACAGCCATGCCTGCCAACATTTCCGTCAGTCTTTCCCTACAAGCAGCAAAAAGCATCTTCAAATGCCACAGCACTTTGTATCCAAGCCGGAGAGATTTGTGAAATATGGAAGACATTAAAGTACTCACTTTCTCTCAGCAAAGAAAGAACATAGACCTATAAACAACGCCTTCAAGGCATTTCAGCAGCTTAATCTACACAGCGTATTTTTTTTATTATTATTTTTTAAGTCAATCAGAAATCACTGGGTCCAGGAAGCAGTAAATGACAAGAATTTGGCTTAAAAGGGAGAAAAGCAAATAAATACTTGGGGCAGGGAGCAGAAAATCAGTGAATGTTTCCAAAGACTTGTTTGTTTGTGATAAAGACTGTAAGGCTCAGCTGTATACAAGCTGTCCCACCCATGCACAGACTACTGACATTTCATTCCAGTGGCACCATGCAGACCGCCAAGCAAGGGGGTCTGTCAACATTTCTATCAGCAACAACTGTTCACAGGGGTTTATAAGGCAGAAAAGCTAATTTTCCCCAGCCCAGCTGATGCTCGGTACACAAGGTCTCTGCCTAGGAGGAAGTTATTAGTATTTAAAAACCACATCACACAAGCGGGTTTTATTACTAGCAAGGGAAGAGAAGAGGACGTGACACCTGAAATCTGTAGTTCTGGAGAAAAGCACCCCAAAAAAAGCCATTTAGCATATATGAAACAAACTGCAGAGCTTAGATACTAAAGCCCCATAAGCACTATTAGCCAGGAGCCACCATGCTGTTAAAAGTAAGACAAAAAGTTTCAGTCAGCTGCAACAGCAAACTAGTTATGCCTGTATTTACATAAAAAAAGCACAGCATAAAACTCTACCTCAAAGAGACTCTATGGTCAGGGCAGATCTTTGCAGACCAGTGTAAAGTGCCACATAATACACGTACAGCAGCTGAAGACGACGCAGAACACCGTTATCTGGGCTTCATATAATAAAGACGACGCTTATGAGACTGCCTCCAGTGTGGTGTCCAGTCCTTGGCCATAGTCCCACAGAAGGTTTCAGAATTAAGACTGAATGCCTCGGGACACCTGGTAGTGCTCTCACATTTTAGAGGTTTCTATAAAACAGGCAAGCAAAAGCCAGACCTGGGCCACGTGCAGCCACAATAAATCCCATCATCCCTCTGCGGGAGACCAATTTTTATTGTTTGTGCTCGCAGGAGAGCTGATCCAAGTCTCACTGGATCGGATAAGTTTGCATTCCAGGACAATGATATCATGCAAGGATCTCCCCATCTGAGGCCCAGCACACAAAGCTCATGGGATGGGCAAGTGTGACTTCCAGCACCATCACGAAGCTAATGCCCAAAGCTTCTTACCATGACTCCTCCATCCTTGAACGTGATGGGGCAGGGAGATCCTGCACGAGCGTCACCCCAGCAGCACGAAGCAGGGCATCTGTCCTGCATAAGGTTCACCAGCACAGCACCACAGGGAGTCTTCTACAGCTACATTCACATATTCCCCAAGCACCCAAAAAATGACTCAGCCTACAGGCTGCTAAGGCCATCTCCTTGCCAAAAGGGCAACAGTGCAAAGGTAGTTGCAGTCCCAAAAGAGAACCCACCAAAAACAGAGAAAATACTAACTAAAAGCATAACAAAAATCCGAGCATCCTTTGGCTGGGGACTCAGAGCCAGGGGAAATGGCTTGGAACCCTTGGAAATGTCACCAGAAGGGCTCCTTTACCACATCCCAAGGACGTCAGCACTTGTTAGAGCACATCTGGAATAGTGTGCTCAGTTGGGACTCCCCTGGGACAAGGATCACATCAACCAGATGTGTCAGGTGGAGACCACTAACATGGTCAGGGGCTGGGCATCCTGGAAAAGGCTTCAGGGTGACCTGATAGCCACCTTCAATGCCTACAAGAAGGTGATCAAGAAGATGGAGCCAGGCTCTTCACAGTGGGAGGAGGACTTAAAACAAGCATAAACAAAAAAAAGAGCAGTTCTTACTCGATATAATGAAAAACCAAGTTGCCCAGATATTCTACAGCCTCCATCCTTAGAGGTTTTCAAGATAAAACTTTGAGAAACCTGGCCTGACCTAAAAGCCTGACCTGTTTTGAGCAGGAGGTTGGACTAGAGACCTCCCTGGATGGACCTCTCCTCTTCCAACCCAAATAATCTTATTATCCTGGTTTCAGCTGGGATGTAGTTAACTGTCTTCCTAGTAGCTGGTACAGTGCTATGTTTTGAGTTCAGTATGTGAAGAATGTTGATAACACTGATGTTTTCAGTTGTTGCTCAGTAGTGTTTAGACTAGAGTCAAGGATTTTTCAGCTTCTCATGCCCAGCCAGGGCACCTGGCCCAAACTGGTCAACAGTGTATTCCATACCATGTGACGTCCCATCTAGTTTAGGAACTGGGAAGTGGGGGGCAGGGATTCGCCACTTGGGGACTGGCTGGGTGTCGGTCGGCGGGTGGTGAGCAATTGCCCTGTGCATCATTTGTACATTTCAATCCTTTTATTACTACTGTTGTCATTTTATTAGTGTTATCATTATCATTATTAGTTTCTTCTTTTCTGTTCTATTAAATTGTTCTTATCTCAACCCAGGAGTTTTACTTCTTTTCCTGATTTTCTCCCCCATCCCACTGGATGGGGGGGGAGTGAGTGAGCGGCTGCGTGGTGCTTAGTTGCTGGCTGGGGTTAAACCACGACACTTATGCTCTCTGAAGATCATCTCAGTTGAAGTTTCATTGCGATAAATTGGGCTGCAGCATTTTGGAGGCTTGGTTTTGTTTTGTTCCAGGCTACAAGATGTCTGAAAACAGATCCGTTGAAGGGTTAAAGGCTGCTTCAACCCTCTAGATCTGTGTACAGTTTCTGAAGCTCAGGGAATGGCTTCTTGCCCTTAATACCATGTCCTGTCCAATTCCGCCTGCAGATGCTTCACTGGGAATATCATAAAACGTATTTCTGTGCGTATGCATACATGCCCCCCACACAAGCTCACATACAAAATTAGATCTGCAGTAGCTGCAAATATAAGCTATCAAAGCTGCAGCTGCAACAACAGCACAGCGCTGTAAAGATACTTCAATAACATCTGATACATTAAATTTTAAAAAGTCAGGTTTACAGGGCCAACGTCCCTATTTAAAAAATAAAGCGTGCAAAGGTGGCTAATAAAACTGGACTTTAACAGCCACACTTGCAAAAGAAATTTATAAGAGTTAGCAAAGCTCATAGCCTTTTAATTGCATGTCAAATATTGGGCTCTCAAGAACTAAACCAGATTTCTTGCAGTCTGTGCCAAGTGCTTCTAGATATTACATGTCTGGCATGGGTGCAATGCTGTCGGATACTAAGGGGTTAACACAACCTCCAAGGCCAGAGACCGCTTGAAGGCAATGCCACCAACTCTGAAGTAAAACAGAAAACATTTCTGCCAGCTTTGTTACAAATAAAAGGTTATTAAAAACATTCACATTCGTTGCTAACAGAAACAGCACAAGAAGACATTTAGAAAGCATTTGAACTTGTAAATACATCAAATTAATATACAACAAATTTCTTTGATCCAGAGGACATGAATTCCCTTTCCCTACAAATCTGTTCATTAATATTTCAATGATCCACTTATGTCACTACACTTGCCAGCATTTTATAAGGAAAATACTTCAAGTAACAAAAAGCATCTATAGCTTTTACCCTGCCAATGGACTTCTGGTAAGTTCACGGGAGAGGTTGATGGGGAACAGCAGCAGCAGGACGCTCCCCAGAGCTCCCATGCAGGGCTCTCGGCTAAGGTGGTCACAGATTTACTAGTAGCAGTTAAATATGCCTCAACACCCCAGATGCCCAACGTTTCAGAGACAGAGGTATGAAATAAAATGGCAACACAGTTCACCTAGAGCATCGTGGAGATAGGGATCCAGCTTTCGGATCATGAGGCTCAGGCACATCAGCACGTTAATGCAAGGTCGTCGGTTTTCCTGAACCAGCTGCCACGCAATAACCTGTCCACATGACTAGTCCCCGACCTAGCAAACGGGTCGTGCGTGACTTCTGCAAACCTAAACGCGCTAAGCAGTAACTCAGAGACGATCCGCAAAATTCCTGTGTGACCATATGCAATTCTGCCGAACCCAGGAAGGGAAGGGAGGAGACATCACGCCCAGTGTGCAAAACAAGAGTAGTCCTCATGCCCAGTTGATCACAATCTAGGCTGGATCAAAACTCATTTATTTTGTTGTTGTTATTTTCTTTCTCTATGCAGTATCTGCAATGCTGTAAGATGGGAGCGCTAAAGACAAGGTAACATCACATTAAGTTACTACTGGGTGCACAGAGAGTTGATCTGGCCACCTTCTCAGTTGTAGTCGACCACAAAATACCCGGAGACAAAACAGCCCTCACCGCCAAAAGAAATACACCTGTGAGGTTGGGCAGACCTCGGTAGCTTCACAGACAGGTCTTCACCCTCTCCAGTCACAGACACCACAGAATAAAGTTAACTAAAATACAGAGATGGAAAACACACGCAACTTTTTTCCATGCCATCACACTTCCACCATCACCAAGTTCATCAAGTTCCCACTAGTGAAGACAACAAGACAACAATGAATTTTGCATGTTTTAATGAAACATGGCCAGAAAGAAATAAAAGAGGCTAGAAGTAGGCAAAGCAGCAAAACAGGACAGCAAAAATCTAATCAGAATTATGTTGGAAAGAAGGAAAAACAGTACTGAAAACAAGAAGAAACCAGAAGATGTGAACATTCACAGAGCCACTGGCCAATAGAAAAGACTGTATTGGCTGGCAGTGGGAAAGTTAACAGGAGGGACAGCAAGTTATTTGAAGAATAAATATGGTTCCATTTAATGTGCTGTATCAGCTGGTGTTCACACATCCTATCCTATACAACTCCAAAACAGCTCATGCAGTAAAAACTGTTTTTCACTATAGATATCCTTTCTTTATGTAATCTGGGCCTTTCTAAAACTTCTTGGTAATATTCTCCTAAAAGAGAATGACACAGTTGCTCAAAGACACAATTAAAATGCCCAAAGCTGCAATCACCAGAAATACCCAAGGACTAGGCACTAGAAACACTGACAATCCTCAGCAACCCCCAAACACTCAGCGTTTGCTCTTACTGGAAAGTGTTTCTATCCTTGACTGGAAACACTGATGCCTAACGCCAAAGGGGAATGGCTTCTGAACAGCTTCAAAAAAGCTACTGGAAGCTAAAAAAAAACAAAAAACAAACCCAAAAAACCCTGGAGCACAAGATACTCCAAGAAGGAAGGCTCTGTTTATTTTTAATGGGCAAACAAAGGAGAAAGCTGGCATAGGATGTATGTAAGTCAGCAAACAAGTGGAAAAGCAGCTGGAAAGCAAGTCAACCAGTTTTACCTGCACACAAAAGCACCGTAAGGTTAATGGGAGCCAACTTGCTTGGCCTCTCCGATTTAGGGAAACATTTTAAACAATAACATCAAGGGGCACATCTTTGTCCTACTTCTCTGCATTCAGCAGTGGATGCTGCCCCAAAACTACAGGCACTTTCCTGCTCACCGCCCGCCTGTGTCACCCACCCGCTGCATCGCAGATGCACGCGCACAAAAAACACGTTCCGGCATGCTACATTTCACAGCTCTTCCTCTTCGTTTTCCCAGTATCTTCCCCGCCCCCAAAATTGCTTCTTAAACCCTTCTCAAAATTTGACTTAAGCACAGGAAGGCTCCTTGCCCTCTGCTACCACTTCTGCTAAAGTACATGGCTGCACACTTGCAGTGCCAGAGAAAATTCATACAGCCCACCAGGCTTATCTCAAAAAGGTACCAGACTGCTCCCATCCACCCATATCCATTTTTGAGTAGGGTTTTTTTTTTTGCAATTGCTGAGTTTTGCAAGACTCTCAAGACAGCAAGAGTTACCCAGGTTGTGCTGTGCATAGAAGGAGGATGTGTATAACAGCAGGAACGGAACACATCAGGACCCACATCTTCTTTCCAATTTTGCAACTAAAGCAGAGGTGAGCTTGGTCCAAGTGAACACCACATAACACAGTGTCATCTCAAAAATAAAATTAACCTTTTGTGCATCTGAGAGGACACTTCTGGAACTAATTATTAAAGCACCACCGAGACACATGAATTAAAAAAACCCACAAAAACTGTATCAGTGATACACCAAACCACATCCTCACTGAAGATACGGAACCGTGGTGGTGTCGGAGCTCCTTCCATCGCCTGCTGTCCGCAGTGATTGAGCACCCAATGCTGCCGCGTCCCTGGGCTGGCATGTACATCTTGCTCGCTCGGACTGAGCCAGGGTTTGACGGTACCTGCCTTCATTTATTCCCTCGCTTTTTTACATCTGCTCCGTGGAAACACAAAGTTGAAGGACATGATGGGCCAGGGGGGGAAGGCAGTATTATTTCCATATGGGTTTGAAAATAAAAAGGCTTTAAATGAAAATACCATATGAGCAGAGGGCTCACACAGGACCTATAAGCGCTCGTGTATGTGCACCATGTAGGAAGAATGCCCCAGCAAGGCTTTCCTCCTTTCAGAGCCTGATTCTGCCGAGACAAGTACTCAAGCCCTATATTGTAGCAAGACATTTCTTTGCATGTCATTTGGCAGATGCAATTGCGGGGCCCTGCCAATTCACCCCGAAGCCCTCCGTTTTAATCAGTATCACATAAAGTTTAACACATGCTTTGAAATGTGCACCAGATTCAAAGCTTCGCCTCAAGGGGGTCCTGCTGAATAACACATACCATCCCGGCCGCTGCTCCTCCAGCAATTATCTTTCAACTCTGGCTGAACCATTCGAACTGTCAACGCCAGCACGCTGCCAACCAGAGGAAAGGTTGTGGGGTCAGAGCTGAAAACAAGACTCCTCAAGGCTGGAGCGCCAGGAGAACGGTATGGGGTGTTTGTTTATACTGCTGTCTGCTTATAAGAAGAACTCCCAGGGCACTTGTTTTATGGCTTAGCAGAACTACAAACAGTGTTAAGAGGGGCTAAAAAAAAGGTTAGCAATGAAAAGGAGCATCAGCATCCGCCAGGCTCCCCTGGAAGGTGGAGAGGGCTAAGGCTGTTTGCACCTCGTAACCGGCAGCATCCTTCCAGCCCCGTCAAAGCCAGGAGCTCCTTATCTCAAATCCCAGACATCACCGGCTTCCCTCGCTGCCCCTTGAGCCTCCCCACATCAGTGCTTCTGCCCACCAAGTGATGGATGGCAGACACCTATCTCACCTGGCTGCCACAGGCAAAGCGCTAAGAAGGTAGTAAGGATTAGGAAATAACAAGAATTGTCAGCATTGATTAGGATTTCGACAGAACTGGAAGGAAGAGAAGGACAGACGGACGTAGCATTTTCATCTCTCCATGGTAGCAGTTTCCAAACAGCTCCTATCAGTCTCAATGCAACTAAGCAAAATGCTGCCCTTGGACAATAATTATGGAGAAGACCCCATTACAACTGGAGTCTACACATGGACAACCTGCTCGTTGCTCCCTTTCTGTAACCTCTTCCCTCCAGCATCCATCAGCTGATAAGCAAGTCCCTGCTCAGAAGCAGGACCACAACCACCAGTGCCCAATGCCAGCGGTGGCAGCAGCAGCTGGCCTCAGACACAGGCTCTCGCCCAGCTTTTTTGGCAGGATGGTGCGATGCTCCCACTCGCTTCATTCCCATGCCATGTAAAGCAAAGGGAGACACTTCAGAGGAGTGCTGAGTTGCATTGGTCTTCCTGATCCAAGCAAAGACAGTAGCACTCGAGCAGCTGAACCTTGCAGACTTCCATCTCCCTAGAGCTTCTTGCAGAGGCTGGGATGTTAAAAAGCAGCCCTATAAGGCACAGAGAGAGGCAAGGCGATGCTTTCTCCATATTAAAGTAATTGCTAAGCCAAGGAATTTATTAATCGGTCTTTCAAGCTAAACTGCTGCTGCTGCGGGTTTCCTACTACAAATTCTCACTGATGGCAGAAGTTACAAGTGAGGGGGAAAAGCTCGAAGCCAGAATCCACAGCAAGCTCAGACAACCATCAGATGCAATAGGGAGTGCTGGGAAACTCACTCTGCAACAGTTATAAAAATGTAAGCCTGTATTTAGAGAAACTGCAGCTGGGTCTCTTAAGGGTGAATTAAGTCAGAACTGCAATCTGTATTGTGTTTCTGGGATTAGGCTAAAAATTAGGGCCGTTGAAAACCCAAGTGGCCTGCAATTCAAAGCAGCCACATTTACCCTCCATTTTCCTATGTTTTCCACCCCAAAATTAGCTCCCAACCCCAGCTGAGGATCCCATGCAGCACCAAGCAGGACCACAGGCAGCTGATGCAACTTTGATTGCTGAAGTGAGCTACAGCCGGAAAAGCAGGTACCACTGAGCATCCACATCCCTCAGATACTTCTACAAGCTTTTAGCCCATTTTCTACCCTCCTCTAGGAAGGAGGTCTCCTACACAGCACGCTAGCCCAGGCACAAGCTGAAAGCATAAGGAGGACAGGAGACACATGTAAAGCTGTGCTTCCTGAAAGAGGAGTGCTCAGTTACATGTAACAGCCACTTTCCTCTGACGTTTCAGGCTTTGAAGTCCACAAAAAGGAACAATTTGGGTTGGGGTTTTTTTCCCCTCCTCCTTGACCCTTTTGCACGTTACATTCAATGTACATCCAGCTGCATTCAGGAAAAAAATTCACCAGCCAGGCAACTCACTAGGGACCAGGAGAAGGCACAAAAGCAGGCTGCTGCACCCCTGTTTTAGCACCTCATGCTGCAGCTTTTGTTATTTATTTTAAGGTAAGGGAGGCCCCATCCCCACCCCTGCCCCAATACGACTATCCCCAGCCTTACACACACACCCTCTGCACGGTGTCCTCGTGCTTGGCCAAGCGCCTGCTTCAGAACATGCCATCCACTTGTAAGATAATCATAATTTTACAAGAAAAAGACACAAAACTAACACCACATGGCAAAGACTCACTAAACACTGCCCTCAATATCTTGTGCCAGCTTAATCTTCATTAAGTGAGATGGCTGATGAGCCACAGTCCCTGGATTATTCAAAGCCCAGAGGTCTCCCACCATCCCAGTTACGCAAACCACCCGGCTGCGTGCAAAATCCATCACGCGATGCCCGGACCAAGTTCAGTTCCCACCTGAAGATCATTGCAAGCTTTATTTTATGAGCACTGGCATGATTTATTTCTATCTATTCTATTTGCACAGTAGGAAAAAGCCTGCAAAAAAAAAATAGCTATTTCCAGCAGAAATTTTTTCACCTACTATATGTTGCATCCTCCATTGATGGAAGTTAGCAAGCTGCCTCAAACGTACCAAAAGCATCAAAATTAGCTCTGCCTCCGCTCTGCACTGTAATGACATCTTTTAGAGCGCCATTGCTCTGTGCACATGCAGCCAGTGAATGGAGAAAGGACTTTTAATCATTTGCACAGAGGTTTCCCTTCACACATCAGCTGACAGCAAGGGTGACCAGATTTTTTGCTGCAATTCTCATGCAATGCTATGGCCTTTAAATTGTCATTTTCCCCAGCCTGTGACAATGAAACCACCATTTCCCTTCATAGCATCCAACGATACTGCAGGTACTAGTTTCTCTATTTCGTTTACAAAAATACTTGGCTATCTGGGGAATGTATTTTCTTGGTCTAAAACACCTTCAAACTGGCAAGGGGAAAAGAAAACCACATTCTCCCTCTCTTCTTCCAGTCTAGAGGGTCTAAAGCAGATGCATGCTGTTGTGTCTTTAGTTTTCATTCCCTGCAGTGCAAGGAGACTATTTAACCACTACGCTTTCCACCCTAAAATAAGCTGTCAATGAAAAAAAAAAAAAAAAAAAATTACAAGTGTCAGTGAAGTAATCAAGAATCCCCTTCATTTATTTTTAGGTTGCCATTTCTTCTCTGGAGTTAGAACCCAGTCTTGTAGGATCCAACCTCTGGAGACCAGGGCAACCACACATGATACTTCTACCTTCATCCTTTGAGATGACCCAGCACAAGGGACAAATACTTCCACCCTGCAGGGCTAAAGCACCTATCAGTTACATACTTCAACTTTTCCTGCTGCAGAGGGTATTCCTCTCTTACCCAAGAGAGATTTTGATTTCTGACAAAAATCAAGCCTTTGAAACACTTACACAGTGCCATTATCGGACTCTCCGGTTGCAGTGATGAACCGTGCACGGATCACAGCAGACAGAGACTCCTAAAGTCAAACAAACGCAACGGTGTGTCTGAGACATCTCCTCCCTGTCTAGCCACAGGAACCTGTCCAACTCTAGAAAGAGACAGGGAAGAGAAACAAAGCTGAGTTGTCCTGGAGTAACTTAAGTGCAATTTTTACCCACAAATGAAAGCTGTTCTAAATTTGCTATATATGTGAATTAGAAGAATATGTCGAGAGGCTTAAATGATCTGAGCCTGTCAGCAGAACTTTGTGTTTTTTATAAAAAAAAAAAATTTAGAAGTAAGGGAAGTCTTGGGTTGCTGAAGGATTTCACTTGGTGATTTCTGCATACACCCGTTTGCAATTTGTACAGGAGTGTCATGCAAAGGGCACGCTGCACGGCACAGCTCTCAAGTCCTCTCCCTGAAAACTAAACCATTGTACCTCTAACTGTAAAAAAATAAAGCCCTACTAATACTAACCCATTTTCATCTCATTAGCAACCCCAAGACCAGAACTCCCTGGTGCCCTGACATTGCTTCATATGAGCCATTCCCTTCCTCGTCGCTTGTGAATCAGTCACAGCCCATCAACTGAAAAGCGATGGCTGGTATTTCAAAAGCTCCCTAGAAATTATGCAGCAATGACATTCCCCTAAAGGGATGTTTTGTGCAACTGGCAATCTGCTGGAAGAGGCGTTATCCTTCTTGCAAATAATAAATACAAAATCTTGCTCACCTGGATAAAAAGCCAAAATCCAAACTAAATGGGCAGTGGCTATTTTCAAGAACGAGTGCTGGAATTGAAAGGGCTGCAGCACTCACAAGCATTGAAGATCAGGTCCCAGCATAGCAGGCTGTTACCTTGAACAAAGTGCCACTACCACTTTCACAGCAGCATTAATGATTTGCCAAATCCACAAACTGTTTTGCATCTTCAGGTGAAGGTACGTGAAGACTCTTACGTGACTGTGTTACACCAGGAGTACCCAGGCTCCCAAAACCTCCTCGGCTTCTCTTCCACGTATACAGAGCCAGCCACAGGGCAAGAGTATTCACCAGCTGGAGAAAGTACAGAGAGATCAAAGCACCCCATGCACTGCACAAGAAGCCATTACCAAAACCACTCAAGGAATTTTTAAAAAGAAAAATAAGGAAAAATCAGTTAATTTAAAAGGTTTATTAGCAGCTATGTTACAATAAGCCTGAGACATCCAAATGAAAACTGAAGAATTTATCATCCCGGGCAGCAGCATCCTGATGGGAGCAATTCCCAGCACTTTCTGAGCAAGCCTCATTTCCATCACCTCTCCCGACACGGCTGTCCTGTCCAGACCCCCGTGCTTCTCCACATCCTTTCCCACACGTGGTATGCCAAAGCAGGCACGCAACCCGGTTTATTAGTCTGAGGTCTATCCGCACTGTCTCACCTCCAAAGCTGGCACGTCCGCAGGAGACCGGTGCACCAGGCAGCGCCTTCCTTTAAACAACTTAACAGTCTACATAATTAAAACCAGTAGAAGCAAGACCAGTGAAAATTAGAGCGCTGAACGCCTGAAGTCCAGGGTGAATAAAAGAAGGTTAACGGCACCTCTTTTCCCAGCTACAATACAATAAGCCTAACAGCAATTACTAGCGGCTCAAAAGAAGGAGCAAGGGGTGCTTATGCCTCAACTTGGCACTGCGCTTTCCCTAGGCTTTTTAAAGCCTTGTGAATTATACTGTCTATCACAACGGCTGGGAGATAAAGGATTTATTTCAAGAAACATCTCCACATTTCAAGCGTTTAAAAAGGTCTAAAAGGCAACCACACAAAAAGCTGGTCCAGCATACAATTGCCCTGTAGTTAAACTTTTGATTTTATGATGCAGCCATGTCCACAGAACATGCTGGATATGCTACTGGGGATACCGCAGTCCCTGTGGCCATTAGTCATACATATGCTGAAATAAAAAAGGCCCATGATTTAGCAGTTTCATTTTTGAGGTCATAAAAAGAATTCAGAGGAATACCCATTTATTAATAAAGTTCCTATGGAGTATAAATTTTAAATGCAGACTTAAAGGCACAGAATTCCTCCTAAATAAACAGAGAAACCTTCCCCAGAAAGCCAGGAAACATTAGAATAAAAAGTTCTTTTATGATAATAAGCACATTTGCACTCAAATTATGTGATGTGGGAAGAAGGAGAGTTAAAGCACAAGGAAGTACAAAGACCTCAAGCAATGTGCACTGGGGAACAGAAACATGCTTACATCCGCACATACCCCTATCACCACCTCCCCAACGTGGCCCATATGTGCAGTTGGCCTCCAGTCCACCCCTACAGACGTCCTCGGCGATGCCTTCGTCTGCTTTTTCCATCAAGCGCCTGCCCCATCTACCTCGACCCAAGACGCTAAACCCGAACTTGTCCGGCTGCCACAGCCTCTCTGTTCCCACGCCCGCCGGGAAGCCGAGGGATCACATTAACCTCAAGCTCCTGGCTTGACAATTCGCTTCAGGAGCCACTTCAAAAAAATGTTTCCAGTTCTCAAAGTAATTCACATCTCTTCCTCCTTCTCCTTTCCCTGGTTTTCACCCCTGCTGCAAGCAGCAGAGCATCCTACAGCCGAAAGAGACCTCGTTGGGTACCACTTCGCTTCCTGCAGGTGAGCTCCAGCCTGAACGTGCAAAGCAGGGGACAAAAGACGGTGACAGACCCAAGCACAAAGCCACCACGCTGGCTCCGGCTAAACGGCGTCAGGATATCTCACATCTCATCTTCAAAACCTATCACGATTGCTGCTGACTCAAGAAAAGAGTGGGTGGATTGAGTTAACAAATGCAGACACTTCACGAGGATTTGTCTCAAAAAGCTTCCAAATTAAACAGCAAGTGTCAAGTGATTAGTCCAGTCACCATCGAGATGGCGTACAACACGCTGTTAAGAAAACAGTCTTCAGGGCCAAGTCTTTAATGAAAAAGTAGTGAGTTATTAAAGATTTGTCTGCAATTTTAATCCAGTGCAAACCAAAAATCTTTTTAACAGTTTTCTCAAGTACATTTTCAAAGAGGTTAAGCAAAGGATGCTGAGGATAAGTGACCAACATGAGTCACTACTATTTATCCATCTCTTTCTTGGTAGGGGAGAAGAGGACAGGTGTAAACACATTATAAGCTTCTGACAATAAACATTTTTACCAAGGCACCTGAAGGCATCTCAGAGCTCACACAGGTCTAACAGCAACACCTTTCTTCAACAGCCAGAGGACATTAATCATTTCTCCACTGGGCCACAGCATCCCGCTTCACCCAGCCTGGTTTGAGCCTTTTCCCCAAAAACCTGCAAGCTGAGACCATAGCTGGCCATCAGACTTCTAATACAAACAGCCCCAGAAGATGTATTTCCTTTCATAATACTTTAATATAACAAGTAGACAAGCAGCAGTATCAAAGATTAAGAAGGTCTCGTTACTGAATTTTCCTAGAAAATAAGTTTCTGCTTTACAAACCTGCCCAGAAGGGGAAAACACCATCCCCTTATCCCCACTCTGTTGTGTAAATAGTCGCCACAAACCCAGCCACCAGACTGACCTTTTCAAAAGGCTCTCCTGCCTGCATCCAAGACTATAAAATTTCCTTGCTTTTAATAAACAACATTATTTTTACTTTTTGTGCTTGTTAAAGAAAACCTTCGGAATGAGAGACACAGCTTAAACCTGCGGGAAGTTCAGATCTAAGGGTGCTTTTGGAAGTCCTGGGGCATGTCGATAAAATATGGCCCCCACAGAGCAAGCGGATGCAGGGATCTTCCAAACACTACGCGGAAGCTCAGACTTGGCACCGGCGGATCCAGCCCACGTGGCAGGGGAGACAAAGTCTTACATGGGGCTCCCGCGACCTTTGGAGAGTACCGACTGCTGCCGGAGCACTAACACCCAGAAGAAGGACATTCTCTGCACAGCACATCCAGAGAAAGGCAGTAAAATCTAATTTACTCTAAAATACGCATACAAAGCAAAAACAATTTCCATATGCGCTGCAGAAGATTACATAAAGTTAAAAAACGTCAGGGATGAGGATAATTAAGAACACTACACAAACTGCATTTTTAAACATTTCTCTGGGCCATCAAAAGGCCACCGGGCAGTATCTAGAGACTGAGAAAATGTCCTTCTGTCCCCTGCCGTGCAGGGAACCGCTCGCTCATGTGGCTTGGGGTGGTGGGCATGTGTTTGCATTTAAAATGAAGCACAGGGAGGGGACAGGATTTCCCAATAATGCTGAAATCACCACATGCCACGTCTCTACTTATCACCATCATTCCAAATAAACTGCCTGACACAACATCCTCGTGTTTTCACAGCTCAGTTAAAGCCACCTGCAGCTGGAGACTCCTGTGTGTGTGGAGCGGGTGCCAGAGCCGGCTCAGCCTCCGAGGGACGTGGTCCCTCCCAGGGGGCTGCCCACAGCAGGAGACCCTCCGCGCTGCAGGGCACGGGAACCAGTCTCACCTCGCATTTCTGGACAGGCATCACCAGTAAAGCAACACTGCATGGCTGAGGTGTGTTTGCCGTGACGTGCGACCTTTGCAGACCAAGCCTCCCTGCTGCCTTTCACGCCCCCCATCACCTCCCCTTCGCCCGCCTTGATTCTGCGAACTCCCTAACACATCCCTGCATTTCTCACGTGCTTTTGGGGCACGTGCCATCAGCCTGAAGCTGTATCATATCTGCCCACTGTACTCCCAGGGCCAGGAATCACGGACCCTCTAACTCTCCATTGCCTGTGTAATCCCACCACTACCATCATCACAGAGGAATCCTGAAAGAGGTCAACAGGATAAACTTCATGGAGAGGCACGAAGCGAGCACTGCTGGACAGGACAATAGTTGCTGTTGCAAAACACCATCCCGGGATCCAAAAACCAAGGGAAGTGCTTGAAACCACACTTGCAGTGAGCCAAGGAAACAGGCTCCACATGCCGGCAAGCCGAGTGCACCCAGTTTTTTCCATGGCCATCGTGCAGAGAAGCAGGCAGGGCAGCTTGCACATGAGCCAGTTTTTTAAAAAAATGCAAGCTTTGAATTTAGTCTTTAAAAATTGCACGGTAGCATTTTTATTACAACACCAGTGTATTCAAAATTACTTTAAAATTAAAAAAAACAACCAACAGACACTCAGGACTCATCACCAACACGTAGCTACTTCTCTGTATTCCTAGTAAAAATGCACACTGAGATTCGGTTACAGTTGTAAGAACAAACCAGTAGCATAGAGCAAAGTATGCAAAGAAACATGCATCCTCAACCCAATCATCATAAATCCAGGGAACTCAAGGTCAGAATTAAATTTAAATCCAGACATACCTAAAATATTGAAGCACACAGCTGGGTGCTCAACAGCCTTAGCATGGCCCTGTAATCACGCAGCACAGCATCCCAGCAGTCACAGGGAATGCCTATTAGCAGCTGTCATCTCCAGTCCAAGTAATTGGGGGGGGTGAAATAAATCTCCTCCTCTGCTTCTCATCCACAAGATTTTTTTTTTTTCTTTCTAAGGCCAGCTGCATTTTGATCCTGTGCTACTGAAAATTTCTATACTGGAGAAAAGCGTATCAGTACAGCAGCAGCTGCGCACACCCACGTGCTATTTTGGCATCTTTGTCCAAGCTATTTGCAGGCACGAGAGGCCACGTTAAACAGGAGAGGCGGTGCACAGGGTGCTAGGCTCTGACTGCTGTATGTGAGCAGTTCTTGGTCAGCTCTGACCTGCAGGGATAGCATGTGAAGCGAGGGAAGTCATCCAAACCCTAAGTCTGAATCACTGATTTCAGAGACATAGTTGTCTTTCTATGGAGCTGCCCTTAATCCGTGCTCTGAAGAGCATCATCTTCTCCAGCTGACAGTCAGAACGGCACTCCTACCAACATCAGATCAGCATTTCAGTTGTGCACATCACTGTGCAAAGGTTTGCCTCATTTTTTAAGTGTATGTATATGCTCACATCACCACGTTGATATTTTCTGCCACTGCGGGAAAATATATTTACACAAAGTTCACATTATACTGCTCAGAACGCAGACACCAATATCTGCTGGCAAGAAGAGTAAACATCACCTTAAAAAAAGCATAGCCAAAACATCAACCCATTCAAACTCATACTAGATCACCACCTATTAAACATCAGCTTCAACAGTGCATCCAAGTGATGCTGGAAAAAAAAAGTTTAAAAAAATGCTAGTTTGCCTCCATCTATGTGAAAGGCACGCTGAACATTTTGGCCGTCCTGACAAATTTGATCCGATAATGGCTTTTGGATGGGTTATTCTTGGCCCCCTGCATAGCAGCATTCACTGCGCTTACCCTGGACGCTTCACATGCAGCACCATCCTAAGTGACCTCCTCCACATGCCGCGCATATTTCAGACATTAAGCTAGATAATAAAACCACATACCGGATATCAGCAAGTGTTAATAAGATGTAATTCATTCCTGGCAAGCCTAGAACTCGGATCTTTAAAAAAAAAAAAAAAAAAAAAAAAAACCACACAAACAACAAAACCAACACACACACGCAGGTTCACAGGGCCAAAGTCCAAAAGGAGTTCAAGTGTGCAAAGCTACTTTCATCTGCCCGAGCGCCATGTAATTAAGAACAATATTTGGAACGCAGCAAATTCCCCCAGAACCATAGGTAATAAAATTCAGATTTAAAAAAACACACGAGGAAAGGAGTCAATGAGAGCTCATCATTTGTACAGCGAGACTATAAGGTTTCTCTGCGCGCTGTCAGATCCCTCCAGTTCCCGCGTCCGGCTGACCCCGGGAACGTCTCACTTGACTTCACCCCACCACAGGCTTCCTCTCCAAGAGAGGGGCCGGCGAGCTCCCCGCATCCTTGACTGCCAGCCAGAAACGCAGCAACGGCTCCGAGCACTCCAAGACAGATCCTTCTGATTATCACAAAATGAAATTTTCAGCTCTTGTCATCATCGGCCTCAGATTTGTAATGTTACAAAAACATGATTTCCTTTCCCCATTGTATCAAGCCCTCTTCCATTCCCGCTGGTGAAATCAAACAATTTTAAAAGAATTTATATGATGCTAATTTAAACCGAATGTATTTAGCTGCCAATCGCAGTTCCCGACTCTCCCAGGCCTCCTGCCAGCTCCGCTCCGTTCCAGAGCGGCTATCAATCACGGCCAACAGACCGAGGAAAAAGACCCAGCGATGCAAGAAGCGATACTGGTAATTCTGGCAGTGGAAACCCTGCCCTTAGCTTTCGGCAAAACGACGTGAAGCGACCCCACGCAACAGGAGGCTCTGAAAGCTTCAGCTCCTCATCGCTTCTCATCGGTGAAGCAGCTCATGATACTTTTTGCAGGAATAAACCTAGCACGTTGCTCAAATTCCAGCATCGTTTCCAACTCCGCTTTTGCAACTGGAAGTGGCAAGTTGACCTTCCTCCCCAAGCTGCTGTGCAGGAACGCCTTTACTGCTGGAAAGCCATCGAGTCCAACCTCAGAGATAACTCTGTTCCCACAAAGGGTGAAGGAAACGCCTTCTAGTGTCTGCACCCTGCTCTCACAAAACAGCAGAAACTGGGATTTGGGGGAGACTGAGGATGTATACTTCACTGTATCATCGGTAGGCAAACTAAAAACATCTAAATGTTAACCTCTTGGTGCATCTGGTTTTGACGTCCCTTGCAACAGCCCAATTAACGTCTATGTGGAAGGAAAAAAAAAAAAAACCAAACTTTTCCACTTGAGTAGTTTTCTGTTGGATACATTCAGATGCTGAAGCTCTGATGCACCCATAACAGAGATGCTGGCAACATCAACAGGCAAAAGAAAAATTTGCCGCATCCCAGACCTCAGTTTAGAAATCCTTACAGTCCAAAATGGCTGGAACTGAGCAGAAGGTGGTGAATGATGAACTTTTGCAAGTGTATAAGGTAGAAAAATATTGAAAGGAGAAGGAACAGAGTGCTTGGCTCAGGTCAAAGCAGGGACCATAGTGCAGGCCAAGAGACTATCTGGAGCTGAAGAACAAATAACAAACTTAAGGGAAGCTCAAAACATTAGTAGTTGAAACAAACACTGAGGGACAAAAGGTGAAAAGTAGACAAAGAGTCTAATGAACAGAGAGGAAAAAGAAGTGAGAGTTGTTACAGGAAGAAAGAAAACACCCTTTGAAGGTTTTGTTCAGATGCATGGCTGCTAGCTGGATCACAGCAGGAGTTTAGATAATACAGTATTGCAAAATCAAACACCAAACTCCACCAAATGAGGATGAGAACAAGGTGAGGAAATATAGTTCTCCCCCCAGCTTCTCACTATTGTCAGATCAGGCAGTTCTTGAGCCCAAAACAGTCTGTTCAGTTAGCAACCCACTGGGAGCCCAGAAAAAGCACTTGGCTTCAAGTTCTTGAATACGTGGAAAACTGTACACAAGGAGCACCACAGGTCTATCACCCGCAAAATGAAGAACCAACTTTCCCCCTGCCTTATTTCAAGCGTGGCCTCTGCTGGTTTCACTCACTGGGCCCCAGTTCTTGTATTCGGGTAGGGTAGGAGCAGCCGGTCCCTACCAACACCCCCCCCACCCCGTGCCTCTCCTGATTATGCGGGTGACAAATATTGCAAGGAGGAGGAAGGGTCAGAAGTGGTAAGCAAAACACCAGGAGAGTGCCCACAGCAGAAAAATAGATGCCAGTATGGGCTAGTGCAACTTTTTTAGCTTTGCTGTAAAAAGCCACATTTCTTTAGAGCAAAAGATGGAGAATTAACAGCGGTCCAGGCAGGGCGTGAGCTCTCCCCAGGAGAAGGGACAGGAGGGAGGGACGTGAAGAACGGGAAGAAGTGCACCATGGATTTGAAAGGGACGGAAAGCAAAGCTACAAAAATATCTCTAGTCAAAAGATAGCAAAGGAAGCTATTTGAAATGATGGGGAATTTCTCAAAATTGGTCTGCCTAAGCAGCCACAGAAACATGGCCGGACATGCGCATCTCTCCCCACCCATCAAAGCAATCAGCCACAGTGCCAGGAGATTTAAATACCCCTCCCAGCATCATGACAACAAAACTGGAAACTACAAGAAGAGGATGCAACATCTGCATCCTCTTATCTCTCTAATTGGTACATATCCTTAATAGGATATAAAGAAGTTATTTGTTTAAAGTAGCATATTCGCTGCATTAATTGGGCACCAAAAGACAAATTAAACTCCTATTCCTTCAGCCACAGGAACCAAGGAAGAATCTTTTAAAAAGTTCGGCTGACGTAATGAACAAAAACAGAGTATTTTTTGTAAACAATTACTGTTCTAGAAACTGATGTATCAGGTAAATTCAGCACAACACCACCTGTAGCCATCCCAGACATCACCACCACGCAAATCTGGCTCCACGACAGGATGTCCAGGTCACAGCATGTTTTCTGCAGATTCAGAAAGACTAGTTTGATTTGATGCAACAACTAACAAAAAAGTTTGCTGAACTCTCAGATGCAGAATGGCTTCTCTCCAGAGCTCTATTACACAATGTAAGGCTTGGTTTGTTTTCCCAAAATACTAGAAAGAAGTTGAGAAGACAGTAAGGCAGCAAATATATTGTAAATTTAATAAATTAATAGAAATCCTCAAGCTAGACCACTTTACAGAAAGGATGGTGTTTATAAGACAGAAAATTGAACTTGCCTGTACCTCTAACCATAAACATAACAGCACAATCTTATCTTGTGAAAAATTATAGCAAGAGTTCTTCCCATAAATCAACAAGTCCAATCCATCAATCACTATCAGAGGAAGTAGTTTACTGCTCATGAGAGGTAACATTTCATTACTAGTGGATTTGAATTTCATCAAAGTAGCAAAGTTCTTTTTAAGAGCCACTGTGAGCAATGCTCCCTGGCTGTGATAAGAAAAACTATTGAAATTCAAAACTAGAATATTAAAGAGGAGTGGGAAAAGGCAATTCCATTTTAATATACGCATGGGGATGCTCATTTAATGAGGTTCATCTTTTACAGACATCAACTGCTAGGCAAATGCAAGCAAGCCACAATGAAATTTTATGCAGTATTTGAAAATCAGTTTAAGATGCAAAAGAAATTAAGTTGCAGTCAGTGCGTGAACTTCTATTGCTTTACCCTGAACCTGGGAAATCAACCCTGGTGTCTCCAGGTCTTCGAGTTGCCACCAGGCACAGCAGCACAAATGCCCCTGTCCTGCTAAGCGGAAAATGTGAGTTACGCACCCCGACTGCACCTCCCAGACTCTGGGCTACCAAGAGCCTAAGGCAAAATACAGGTGGGAGAAGACAACGACAAAAATGGATCATCGCTTTTCAACGGTATAAAAATCAGAAGATAGAAACTCTAGTAGCAACCACAGAATGAAGAATCATTGCTTCACCTAGTAACAAAATTACTTCAATATTTAAAACTAAATTTACTGCCTTGGGACTGGAGAAGTAGAACTTTTAGTAGACAGTTCTACTAGTTTAGTAGACAGTAGACTGTGAACCACCCTCCTCTTCCCCAAAAGCCTCCAACACGTGTGTGCACACAAGTCCTACCTGTTTCATCGCCGTCTCTCCAATCTTGTCAGAGTGCTTACGGATACTCTCCAGGAAATCCTTGAGGTCTGACATGGAAACTTCTTTGATCTCTTCACGCAGCTTTGGAATATTATCCACCATGATCTTGCAGAAGCGGTAGTGGCTCACTTGGGGCAGATACGTGTGCTCGAGGTGCTCCAGGGTCTTCAGCGCAGGGTAGTGTCTGGGGAAAGCAAGCAAGGCAGATGCGGAAAGAGGAACGGCTATTATCCATCCCACTTCCCCTCCAAGAAGTGCATTAACTGTAAATAATTCATTATATCTAAGAATCTCAGCTTTGTTCAAAGGACCATAGACCTTCGCATCCAGGTAGCATCATTTTCCTTTTAAAACAGAAGCAGAGGAACACAAAGGCAAGTAGCAGCTCCTTACTCAGAGCTCTGATGTGCAGACAAGAACCACCTGGGTCACAAGTGACCAGCGTCAGCTGAGCCCAGTAGCAGCTCTCACCCCAGTGAAGCCATTTGGGGCACCATATCAGAGAGTGAAGGAAAAGTCGGCAACCACACACAGTATTGTTAGGCTACATGAGGAAAAAGCTCAGCCCCACACACACCAAGGAGCACAGAGACACAATGGCTTATGGGGGAACCCCAGGAAGACCCTGCACTGGTCTCCCCCGGAGAGCCAACAGCCTCACGGATGGAGGTGACACCCATCAAGGTGAGCAGGTCACCAGAGCACCACATAGACCAAGGGGCCTGTGTCAGGCATGGGGCACATTATGTGTTATCATATTCTATGAATCCATAATTCTATGATTCTATACCATAGAGCGACGAACTAGTGTCTAACACATGTTAATATCCCGTAAACTGCTACTAGCCCAGATACTTGTTATTGTGTTGTAAAGATCTTGGACATGAGAGCTCAGCTTTCTCTCCCCGTGCATACCAGGAGTCAGAGCCCGCCTTCCTCCCAGCTGTTCTAATGCTGCTAAGCACCCTTAAAAACACTTTCCACCCAAAGTACTTTTTATTAGATACAGGTGAAAACAATCTGGATACAAACCCAGATTAGGGGTCCAACAGATACATTTTCTACAAAGCCCCTGCCTCTCCAACAACTACTGTTGTACCACTGAGATGGCTTTCACGATGTTGAAAATAACTTACTTCCCCCACTCTAGAAGGAATATACCTTATAAATTTAAGAATGCAAGAATCCCAATTTTTCTTCCCCTATGCACAATGCATGCCTTTATATTTTGATCATGTCCAATGGCCTTAAATTTCATCCTACCTTTCTACATAAAAGCAAACTTCATAGCCTGACAGAAGATGCTAAATGGGAAACTATTCTAAGCAAATAATTTTTCTCAAATGCCCTCCCTTCTTTTCCCTTCAGGAAGTAGAAGTCCATAGGATTTGACTGTTCAGAGAAATATGGGAAGCCTCTTGAATGGTGATGTAAAATGCAAGACCATCCTCCTCTTCATCTGACCACAGATCTGGTCAAAGTTTAAGGAAAAAAAAAAATATATGAGGGAACCATCTAGGAAGTATTAGCAGGGTCTATAAAAACATATTTCAGACTAACACCAGGTCACAGTCACCTCGAGGGAGAATTAAGGCTACTTTAGCTGACTACACCCATGGTTAATCCTGGCCACAAGTACCTGCCACTTACACCTTGAATTTTCGGGGGAGAAAAAAAATGTTTAGTCATAGGAAACATATTAGCCCCCCTGGAAAAAAAAAAAAACCTGACACTCATATCCCCATTCAAAATAATTCTTGCCTGAACTCCAGGCAGGTCCACAGGGGAGTTATTTTAACCAGAAGTGGCCTGTCCTGTTCCCAACACCAGAAGTCAAACAGATTAACCCCATAACCCGGCCAGTGTTTACACTACGGTAAGGTATGAAAAACTATTTGCAATAAAATGCAAACCCCTCTGGAGAGAAACTTGGGAGTGCACGGAAAGCCAGAAATTAAACCACAGGAATAAACACACATTGGGGGGTTTGTTATATTTCAGGGCATTGTTTGTTGAACGAGGAGCAGCGAAAAGGTGGCTGGGGGGGACAGCGCGCAGTCACTGATGGGGTCCCTGGCTGCCTGCCGAAAACAGAGTCCGAAAGACGTGGGGGCAGACGAAAGCTCAACGCTGTTCTTGCGTGAGACGTGTAGCAATTCCTGCTGCCAAAGTACTGCCACCTCAGCCCAGATTGCATCCCTTATGCTAATGCCTATTATCAGCCACCCAGAGGGGCCACGCTGTTGCCCAGCTCTGTACCCCCAGGACCACGGCACCAGTGAAACTGGAGCGCTTGCCGAATGGGGGAAACAGCAGTTTGATAAAACAGAGTCAGAGCTGGCTTTCGTTGTTTGGTTTTTTTCTGGAAGTACGCAGGCCCTGCTCTGGGGCGTACAGCTCTACAGCGGCTTCTCAGCTACAAGCAGGACGAAGCACTCTCATTTCTTACTGCTTGGAGACCATATGGATAGGACAAGTGACCCAGGGGTGAAAAAAAGACTGATCCCTCCAGAGCTCTGCAGAACCAGGAGGGATCTCTGGAGGCAGAGATTTTTTTCTTCTCATCGCTGTCCAACAAGCAGCCACATGTGTCCCAGCCGTTAGAGAAAAATCTTTCTGTCCCTTCCTTAAATTCTGGACAACAGCAGATGAAACGTTTCTCTCCATCTCTGCTCTCTGCTGGTTGCACAGTCACTCCTCTCTGGTTTGGACCATGAGTTCCCCAGCTCCAGTTAACAGACACAGATTCTGCATTTGGCAAACACCTGCGTTCGGTTTATAAACATCACGCAGCAAACAGCACATAACTCATTTTGTCTACCTTGGGAGAGTTGAGTTTATTCACCCTGAATGCAAAACCTATTACTCCTCTGAGATTGTGTACTCAAAACCCAAGACTCACACTAGTAACCAACCCCCTTGCTGGCTATCATGAAATGATATATAAGTGAGAACGGGTGCAGACACAAAAATATTTAATATGTTGTGCTGCGTTTGGTGAATGAAGCCATCAAATCCAGACAAAGAAAGAAGGGGGGGGGGGGGAAGCCAAGGGTTCAGATTTTCCTTAAATGTGGCTTTCAACTTCTATTTGTTTCAAAACGAACCAATCCAAAGAGTGGGGGGAAAAAAAAAAAAAAAAATGCAATTCTTAGAAGCAGACCCTGGAAACACTATCCAGAGCGAGGGAATTGAGCAGCATGTGGATTCCCTTCAAAAGTTCACAACGCCGTGATCAGCTCCAGCTCCCCACCCCACATGTGTCAACGGATAAGCCCCTTGCTGTTCCTATAAACAGACTAAAACCAGTTGGACAAACTAGACACTGCCCTATTCTGTACCGAGCCATTCTGAGAAAGAGAGCGAGCGCTTTGTGAACAGCTAAATAAGCTCCCTATAACTCCTCCAGCCAGCCCAACTTTCAGGAGTAATGCCTATCTGTTTACCCAAGGCTTCTGGGTCCAAGGACCACAGAGATCAGCAGAGGCAGGAGGGGAAGTGTAAAAATACACCCATCCAATTAGTTATCGCCTTGTTTGAAACATCTGGTTTCTTCTGTATTGTTTCTATGATGGATGGCAGGCACAAACCAGGCATCGGATCTGATTGCTCTCCCTGCGTGGCATTCAGCTGGAGCCTGCCGCATTTTCAGTTGACCTCCTTCCAGCAGCTGCTCTTTGCCCAATTTGCCACCCCCAGGGCTACAACGCGCCTCCAAAGTCCCATGCTGCTTAAACAAACCGTCCCCCAGGATCCCAGCCATGCAAATATCCCGGACCGTGGTTTCATCCTTCAGCATCAGAACAGATGCAGGGTGAGAAAAATCCTAGATTTACAGCTCATGATTTCTGAGCCACAAAGTCCTTTTAGTTCAGCTCACTCTTCTGAACAATTATTTCTACCACGAAATAAGCCGTATGCCTTCTCACCAACTTCTACCATCCTGCACAATATTTCTCACGTGTTTGGTTTCCATTCACGTTCATTGGATTCTCTCAGATTATATCAGGTTTTGTATTATGACATTCATAGAATTAAATTTACTTAATAACACATAAGTACCAAGTCATGCATTGATTGTATGCATCACAACAGTGAGCTTCCATCAAAAAAAAGTGAACATCCACCTTAATTAAAAAGCCTAACTCAAAACAAAATTAGAGCCACTACAATCCCAGTTCTAGGCTGTACCACAGGAGGCTGAGCAGGACCATGAAGACACCAGCCAGAAATCAGATAAGTTAACTTGGAAAGGCTGATTTTGAAGTCCTAAGTTTTAAGAACCTCTTTAATTTATCTGGCACCAAACGGGTGCTTTTCAACTCTTCCAATACAAACACCAGACTATACAAAATTTACCTTTTAGATTTCATTTGCTCTCGCAGTTTGCTGTACATCTCCAGGACTGGAAAGAGAAGGAAAAACACACAAGCATTGAGACACAAGCACAAAGCAAAGAGATGCGAATTAAAATAAACAGCTATACAGATAAAGAGCAATTTCAGATTCCTCACCAGGAAGACACAGTGTTAGCTTATCAACCGTCGCTGAAATATTTCTCTGTTGTAAACGGCATTGCTTCAGCTCTTCCATTGCTATTATCAACTTTGGAAAGGAAAAAAAAAAGTTTCACTAAGAACAGTAAACAGACGGAGTAGAGAGGATATAAACTGCTTTGCACTTGTCATGACCATCCAAACGGTAGGTTGACAACAAAGCCTACTCTGATAACCGGAGAGCTCACCAAGCGCTGCAGAGCATTGCTGAAGCAGGGAGGACAAGCAGCCTTGGGTTGTTTAATCGAGTAGCAGAAGCATTCCCTAAGCCTACTTTCAAGTAAGCAAGCAGCAAAACCAAAGCCATCAAAATACCAGCCCTGTAGCACGTCCTGTGAATTCCAAAAATTATTTCCCCTTCCTATTTTATTCATCTTTTCCCTACTCCCTCTCCAAGCTTTTCTTTTTCTAGTTCTTCTCAAAGACAGGATGTGGCCGCTCGCTCCCAGGGGGATTCTTACCATCACAAACTAACAAGGGATTTTTAAGTGCTCAGTCTCCAACAGAAAAAAACCTGTGCATCTGGACAAGGGCAAAACAAGGATCAGCCATCGCATACAAAAGAAAACTCTTTAGTTTCTTTTTTTCAAAGGGGCAGGTCATGGATCTGTCCTCTAGAGTACCAACTTATCTCCACCATACCACACTGAGTTTGCAAAGTCCTTTTGAAATCCCAGGCTCTTCTACTCTTGGAGGTGAATCCTCCATTCAAGGTAACACAGAGCTATGTTTATTTGATTCAGGAGAGAAGCTGCATCACCTTCTCCCCAAAGTGCATTTTTATCTTTAATCTTCATTAGAATAATTGGTCTGACAGTCCAACATGGGGATTTTCTTGTTTGTTTTTCAAATGCAATGCAGCTGACTGAATTAGTAATGCCTGCGTGTACTCTCAGCAAAATTAAATCTGGGTGTCTGAGAGGGTGGTTAAGAAGGCAAATAGAAAAGGTGCAAGGAGTAGAAGATTTACATGGAATATGGGTAGAGCAATGCAAGAAGGACCGTCCCTGGGAGTTCTCACACATCTCCATCTTAGGCACTTGAAAACCCTCAAGCATCAGTGCCTTCACACATACTCAGCTCTGAAGTGCCCCCAGTCTGTTAATGTTCCCTCCTGATGAAGGGGCAGAAGAATGAATGTAGTTAGAGGCACGTGACATCCAAGACATGCTCAATCACTTCCTTTTTGTCCATGCCTTGATGCCTCTACCCATGCAGCTCAAAAACCACCTTAATTGCTGCTGTACTGCATTGTGAAGCAGGAGCCAGACTCTCCAGCTCATATCCATAGAATCACAGAATGGTTTGGGTTGGAAGGGACCTTCAAAGACCATCTAGTCCAACCCCCTGCCATGGGCAGGGACATCCTTCACTACATCAGGTTGCTCAAAGCATCCAACCTGACCTCGAACACTTGCAGGGATGGGGCATCCACAACTCCTCTGGGCAACCTGGTCCAGCATCCCACCACCCTCATCGTAAAAAATGTCTTCCTTACATCCAAGCTAAATCTACTCTCTTTCAGTTTAAAACCATTATTCCTTGTCCTCTCACTACAGGCCCTGGTAAAAAGTCTCTCTGTGTCTTTCTTATAAGCCCCCTCTATATACTGAAAGGCCGCAATAAGGTCTCCCCGGAGCCTTCTCTTGCCCAGGCTAAACAACCTCAACTCTCTCGGCCATGTCCTCAAGCCCTCTGATCATCTTCATGGCCTCCTCTGGACCCACTCCAAGAGGTCCATGTCTTTCCTGTGCTGAGGACGCCAGAGCTGGATGCAGTACTGCAGGTGGGGTCTCACCAGAGCAGAGCAGAGGGGCAGAATCCCCTCTGTGACCTGCTGGTCAGGCTTCTTCTGATGCAGTATTGTTATGAACGATCCCATTCACACCACTCAGGGCTGCAGGAGCAAGCCCACAACATGATTATTGTTGCTTCAAATCCCTCCTGCTTCCCAGGTTTTGCCTTCCACTAGCCTTCAATCCACAAGCAGTAAAAAAGAAAAATCACTTCGCAACACTCTCACACAACTCATCTTTCATGCAGAAAAGCAAAATACAGGAAATAAAATCAATGCACATTTTAATACCAATGCCGTGTACATTATCAGTTAATGCTGAGCAGTTATTGACAGACTAATTTCCCACTAGCAAGCACAGCCAAGTAATGGAAAAGCAGAAAACGGATAGAATGAATGAATGTATCGCTTACTTCTTTTCCTTCATTCTGCAGCTTTCGGTTGGTGTCTGTCACTTGATTCTGCAGGGATATTGGGGAAAAAACAGAAAGCACATCTACATGTAAATCAGGACAACATTTTTCACAAAAAAAGAAATCGTACATAAACACCATCACTTTTCACACAATTTTCTTTTGCATGGCATAAAACTGTTCATTAGCCGATTTCATAGTCATCACCATTCTGGCACACGGGATGCCAACAGCCACAACACCAGGGATTTTCTTCCCTACTACTAGGGAAAAGTAAAAGGCAACAGGTTTTAACACTGTTGTATGGCAGCCTCAAAATGCTGCAGTCTTAATGGATCAAATTTTGTAGCAGATGCTCACGTGGATTCTCACGTTAAAAGCTATTTTACCTGAGCGGTAGAAGAACTGAATTTCCCATCCCCAACACCAAATAGATTACAATTAGGTTTTAACTCCTTAATATCACAGCAAGAAAAGAACTCTTCAATGTGGCCTTTACCTATAAAGTTCAAATATTTTCTTTTAGATCTTCAGATGCATCTCCCACTGGATCCCTCCTCCTGACTGGTATAAAAAGGTATTTTTATATACCTGGTCTAAAAAAGGTACGTATTTTCTTTACTAAACCATCTTTCTGTATTATCCTATCAAGCTGGGGCTCACAGTTCAAGAATTTCCCACTTTGCAAACTTGTAGGTTCCCTGGACTAGCAAGATCACAGCAGTTCAGCCCTTTATGGGTCTAGGCATCCGTTTGACTCAGTAAAGATACACATGAGAACAAGGCTGATTTTTAGACTCATCAGGATAGAAAATAAGCAGCTTACACATTATTTAGACAACAAGTAGAAAGATGACTTTGGGAATTCTCCTGAATACTCATTCAAGTTCAGACAGGAGAAAGTTTGTAAATAGAGATACGATCTTCTACAGACCAGCTGGGATAGCCGAAAAAAAATTACACAAACTTTCAAGTAAACATGCCCAGCTTCAGGTCTTTAGCAAAAGCAGCCAATTATAAAAGTAAATAGCAGCAGAGAAGGACTGCTCAGAGTTCAGGTGCCTCACGTCAGTCTGAGACTAACATGCCATAAAACTACTTTTTTTCCATAGAATACTCTTTTCACAGCTACTAAAGTTGTAAATATTCATTTCCAGGCTCGTCTCTGTAAGATGTCTCAGAGGTTTCTAGTTTTACTCAGGCTTACGGTACAGTGGAAGCTGCTGCTGGATTTCAGCCTGCATCATCAAATTTTATGAACTAGTTCCTGTGTGTTTTCAGGAGTCCTGTTCATTCTATAGGCAAAATCAGTAACAGAGCTTGGACAACAGCATGAGCTGTGACTCGGAGCTCTCAAAGTATATTCAGGAGCATAAGATCATATTAACCAACTTAAGATCTTTGTTTCCTGACACTTTTCAACAATTGCAGAAACAAGCTGAATTTTTAATTAATTTATCACTAGTGAAGGAACTTCATTTGATGCTCTCCAATTATCCAACAGAACGTGGATGGTTCATGGAGCAGCAACAACAGCAGAGCAAAGCAGGACAAGCTTCAAGGTGGATTCAGAAGATAACAGTTATCTCTTTCCTTTTTGAGCTCACCACAAGGCAACCAGTTCAGGTAGGAGGGGAGCTTTGTATTAATGTATATAAAATTGATTCAGGATCCAATTTGTTTCCTACTGACTACTGAAAGATATTGGGCAACAAGGATTTCCCACACTGGTCCAAATTTTAACAGCAGGTCTCACACTGAGAGGTTGGTGTTGCTTCAACGAGCAGAGCCATCCAGCCTCACAGGCTTCCTTTTGTTTTAACACTGGCCATGCTTGTTATTAAGCTTACCACGATGCAAGAAGAGAGTCATCCCGTGATCTCCCCACACACAATTTCTCTACAGCATCTGCATCACATTGCTCCCCCTTCTGCAGTAGCTTCAGCTATCCTGGCTGCTTGCCCTGTGCAAAAACTGCTCATTTCCTTTATGATGTATTGAGATTTTACGAGCAGGAGCACAGCATCTCTTCCAAAGATTATTTTATTTGCTTATATCCTGAAAATCCCACCAGGAAAAAGGAATCCATGTAGGGTAATTTAAAACTGCTCCTAAAATAATGCCAAGGCTGTACTAGTCTTCTATTAAAATTACATATCAATCCTGGCTAAAGCAAAAAAGTAAGAATACATTCTGCCCTTGCACACTACGAGTTTTCAGGGGTCGGGGAGTTGTGTTTTGTTTTGTTCTTAAGGTCTACATCCATACATTGAAAAAAAATAGATGATTATTTATATAGACTCTCTGTAGACACATTGAAGCTTTTCAGACGAGGAGATTTTATAATCTAAGACAGACACACAGCAAGGGGGGACAGACAACAGGTGGGCACACGTGAAGAACGAGACGATGGGATCACACAAGGGGCTTACAGGATGCTCAAGTCGTTAGTTCATTCATCTATATACGGAGCATGTGGTATGGAGCAGTGCTTTGGGTTTGGGGTTTTAAAACATCACTCTGCTAGCATTTAGAGAGTGTCAGAGTGATGAGAGAGAGGAGCAAAGGGCGCTGGAGAGGAATCCTGGGAATGGACCCGAAGGGCACCACCGTGACCCCGCACGGCTCTGCTGACTCCATCCCTTCGTCCAACACCCACCTACTGCTGATTTTCACCCTCCCTAAGAAAGGGAGGGTGACTGTGGAGCCATCCTTCAAGTCAGCAACTTAGGAACTTCCCAATACGGAGGGTGCACCCAAAGTCTGGGTTCATTACCCACCACCGCAGCTGTTTTCTCTCCGTTACCCTAACCCCTACAGGAATCCGCTGTACGGCTGTTGCACTTTTAGGTCATCGCCACATCCTGGGGCAGCGAGATCCCCCGCGTGGTTTCGCACGGGTGAAGGTGAGCTTCCCCTCGCTCTAAGCCAGTTGCCTCAGTTTAATTAGATCTGCCTTGATCTGAATGCACTAAGCAATAAAAATTGCTTCCTATTCATTTTGTGTCCCCGTCCCCCCCCACTCATAACTTCACAGATCTTATGACTGTGCATGTTGGCGGAAAGGATTAGAACTGCAGATGTCTTTTCAGAGAAAAGCCTTTTTATTAATTGCTGTTCAACAGTGGCAGGTGTGAAGTGCTAAATTTGGCCAGAGATAATTAGCCGCACAAAAGAAGGCAACAAACGACTCTACAGCAGCTCTTTGAAAATGGACCTGGTGATCACAGTACATCAAACTGAAGAACTATGCTGTTGCTAAGAAAGCAAGCATCACACGAGTACGCATGAACGAAATAACCCTTCTACACCATTTCACTGGTGACTGATTGCCTGCCCCAGCTTAGAAACTATGCTTATCACAAAAACAAAACAAACAAAAAAAACCAAAAAAAACCAAAAAAAAAAAAAACAAACCAAAACCCAACACCCAACCCCATCAGTAGGAAGGACTTCAGAGTAGAAAAGTAAAAACAGTGAGGTGACTAGAAAGCACAACCCTCTAGGATGGATTGGGGCTACCTATCTTCCAGAGGACAAGACCAGAAAAGAACATTCCTACGATCTCCAACCTGTAGAAGACTGCTGCAAAAACAGGAAGGAATAATCTCTCTTTTGTGCCTGACAGGTCAAAAAGTAGACCTAAAAAAGACTTTTCAACCATGTAACCTGAGTTTCCTAGAGAAGGAAGGACAGCAGTACCTGGGGGAGGGCTAACATTAGAAGAGGTTAGATAAAAATCTGTCAGGAATGACACTGCTGAAGAACTTGCTTAAGAAGAGAAAGATGGACTAGGTGATTACTTGTGGTTGCCACCAGCCCTGTAACTCTGTGATCCTTTCCCCTTTGCACCTTGAGTCGTGTTTTCCAAGTTAAACCATCTTAATGTACAATCTATCTTTGACCTTTTAATTTCTACTGGAACCTTTATAAGATGGAACAGTCAGACTGGTACATGGTTTCCAAGACCCAGGAGTACCATGCATTTATAAGTTTGAAAACAGGTCAACACCACACTGCTCACTTCCTAATGAGGAAGAATGTTGGTGCAGTACAAGATATGAAAATGTTGAAGATGTATAACAAAAAAAAAAAAAAGCAACATGATTTTCCTTGGAAACCATCTAAGAAATTAAAAGTAAAGAGAATTGCCATAGTGAAGCTACATAGTTAAAAAAAAAAGGAATAAGCAAATGCAAAAAAGTTTCAGTTTAAAAAATGCTATGGTTTAAATATCATCCAAATTAAGGAGATGCCTTTTTGAAAATGCATCCCAGGTATTTTCAATTAACTTACTTTTTTATCCATACATAGATTATTAATCAATGACCCAGCATCTCTTCAAAATAACACAACGTTGCCTAGTCGAGAAATTCATTGCAGAGGAGCTCCTCCAAGAAAAGTTCCCAGTTCAGTGCTAGCCTTTTGCAGGGCACAAAAGCAGGACAGAAAGTTTAGCCACACAGTCCTGATCAGGTTTTAAGTTGACTTGGGGCCACCTGAAATACAGCATTACAGTACAGAGGGAAGACGGCAGCTGTGTTACACATGAATGGGGGAAGATAATGGATCCAGCTCGTATTTAGCCTGTGCACTCTTAAAACAATGAACGCTGATATTTCTGCAAGCGTGATATTATATAAAGTACCCCAAAGCTAAAAGCACACAAGTGAAGATACATACTAGAGATGCAATAGAGAGGGCATTTATTTTATTGCTGGTTGCACGTATGTTCAAAGACCAGCACTATTGAGAAAAAGACCAAGATCAAATAGAGAATGAATAGCTGGAACAAAACACACTCTCACCACTGGACCCACGGGTGATTCCCTGGGGAAACCCTTACAAAGAGAGTTCAGTATTTCTCAAATAAGCTTCTGTGTATATTTTTCCCATGTGCCGTTTTATAGATCACATAGTAATGGAAATCAAGAGAGATCCTGAGGGTACAGAGATGGACTTCACAGTGCGCCACCAACAAAGTAGCTGTTTGTAGAATGGGAAACAGCAACAAGCCTTTGCAAACAAACAATGTGGAATTCTTGGCTAGAAACAATAGCTTTAAAAAAAAAAAAAATAGAATTCTTTCATGGTATTTCCAATGGCCTCATCCTGCAATCAACTGCTGGATGAACCCTTGCCATGGAAAATGCCATTGTAATAATACAGATGCTGCTTTTGGTGTCAGGACAACCCTCCCCCCCCCCGAAGGTGTTCCTGTGAGAACGCATCCATTTGTGGGATGGAGATCTGTGTGTGTAAAGCTAGAAACCTGCTAGGAAATGCCAGAGGTAGCTTTAAATGAGTAAACAAATGTATGAAAAGCAGCAGTCAGCACACTGAAGTTAGAGTTCTTCCTTCTTTTCCAGAAAACTTAACTTTCCAAGATTATTCCCCCCCCCTTTATTTATAACTTCATCTTTTCTAATGCCCATTGAACGTCTCCGGTGCTCCTAACCTCCCAGAAAGGTCTTTCTCAACAGGTCAGACTCCACTGAGCCAGACAGACTTACTGTGCTGGTCTCTGGAGACAGCCCGCACCATTTTGGCCACCATACAACTCAGCCCCATTCACTAAGTGACTGTTCTGGGAGGTTGCTTTTGGTTTTCAAATCAAGGTCACACCTTGTTGCTGCAGCAAGGGATGGCACAGCAGTCTCCCCTGCATCTGTTCTAACTTGTGTAGGAAAATGAGGAAGGTTCTCTGACACCAATTAAGTCACTGCTGTGCTTTTTTATATGCCCCAAAATTGTGGAATACCTGTATTTTAAGGCACAGCAGCCATCCTTCAACTGCAAGCACACCTGGCCCCTACATGTAGGGATACCCCCAACCTCTAGATCCTTTTTCTCCTCAGAAGCCTGTCTAGTTTCCTTCCTACTGCTTATCCACATTCTGATCCTACAAATGGCTTTTTTCTACATACTACTAAATGCATTTTTTCAAGAAATAGGTAAATTCTACCTTTCTTTCATCTTTCTGCACAGCTTTAAAGGCCACAATACCTGGAAAGCCTATTCCTAGCTGTAACTATTTTACTTTCTCCATTCCTACCTCTAAACATTTTACCTTCTAGTTAAGCCAACCAAACCTGGAGATGTTACTGAAAAAGAATCAAGCTGTGCATTCGTTTACATAGGCTTTCAGTATTTAATGAAATTAGTAGTTATTTTTCACTACTGTTCCTGCTTACAACTTACAATGCTCTGATGTTTGTTTGCTTTTTAAATATTAACATTGCACTTGCCAACACTGGGCAGACACCTCATGACTGCAGAGTCAAATCTTTGCTGCTTTGTCTCAGACACAATGCTACCTGTAATGAGAATTCAATGTCAGATGAGGCACTAGAGTATACGCTGCTACAGCAGATGCACTTCTGACTGTAGAGCTTATTTTTGCTTAAGAAATTGGTATAAGGTATACCAGGAAAAGCCTATTTCCTAATGCAGAACAGGCTTAGCTTTAAGCTTTCTCGTGTTTTTTAACGTACCACACTGTTCCAGTTTGCCCAAATAATTGTCAAACTTCAAATGACTAATCTATTGCTACAGGAAGAATGGAGATACTTTTTTTTTTTTTTTTAATTGTATTTTTTAGATAGACGAGAGATACTCTAGACAAAAGGAGAAAAGGAGACATTCACATGTTTTCACAGAATCCCAGAGTGGTTGAGGTTGGGTCATCTGGTCCAAGCCTCCTGCTCAAGCAGGGCCACCTAGAACAAGCTGCCCAGGACCATGTCTAGACGGCTTTCTCTTACCTTCAGTTTTTGAGCTTCTCCTCTAACTTTCAGCAGCTCTGTGATGGAGTCCACAAAGCCCTGGTAATGGAAGTTGCACATTTTCTCAATCTCACGATCATGGTTTCTGATTCGTGCTTCCAGTTTCTCCATGAAACGACCGTGTTCTTCTCCATCATAAACAGACCTAAAAAGAAAACGCGAACGCTGGTCAAGATTCCAGTATCTGTTATTGTCATTACTTAGAAGAAATAGCCAAAATACAAGCTTTAGAAAAAACCTCCTGTGATAAAGGGATAGTTCTGTGTTTTATTTGCATACACCAGGCACCAAACTCAGGTTTGAAAAATCTTTCTATTCCAGCCTTTCTTTTTTCTTTTTCCACCTGTCAAACACCAGCTTGATGCTCCCTCAGAGATCACAACATGGCCGACCCAGCGCTGAATCATCTGAAACAAAGTTTTCATGCTCTGTCTTTCAGCTCAGCCATCTCTGATCACTATCTGCTATCGTATGCTGTAACACTGAGCACTCCTCCTGAACAATTTTCTGGATGTTCTTTGGGCTTCAAAGGTAAAAGCTACAATGGAAAAATATCACCTCTACAGCTGCCAAAATCCATTTCCCTTCCCACCCCCAGTTTTGCCAGCACAGTTAACCCTGTTGCTGAAAGGCCAACACAGCTGAAGACTACCCAGACTGATGGGGACACCTCAATCCAAAATACAGCATACACTGTGCAAGTTGCAGGTAATGGGTAATCTTTGGTACAACCAAACAAAAACACTAGTTTTAAATTTAAGGGTGGAAGTTAAAAAAAAAAATCTATCCTTCATATTTTCTTAAATTCCACCCAACTGGGAAGAGAAGCTTGAATTGCCACGTTAAAACTTTTTATTCTGTCCATTACTAAACGCACACTGTCTGGTAATGATGATTATTTCCAACCGTTTTTTAAAGCAGCCTAGAAGGCAATGCTCTCTCATCCACAGAAAACAGCCGCTGTGCAGAAGCAATAGATCATGACTGCAAAATAAGTGAACGTTACTCTAGAAAGCAGAGGGATCATGTCACACCCTAGTATGGGATTTTCAGGGGGCTGTTTTCTTGGGTTTTTTATAGTAAACACATATATTTTCTACAGGGTGTGGAAATCCCATCCTTAGACATGTCTTTGTGAAGTTTTAGTATTTTGAGGAGGAGTGCTAACTCCTAAACCTGAATTCTCTCCCAGCCCAAAAAAATTAAGCATGCAGTGAGCTTTATGGAGTCTGAGTTTGTACTGTGTCAGAAAGTAAGTTTAATTAATTATACACTGGACTCCATGAAGCAGTTAGAGATAAAAAGATGGAGAATGTCAGAGCTGTAACAAGCTACAAGGACCAAAAAAAATAAATAAAATAAAATTTAAAAAAATTACTAATCTCAGCAGTGACAAGCAACACTTCAGAAAGAACCAGAACTAGATGAATCTAACTAGACACATTAAATATTCTGCCCACAGACAGTGATGTGATCCTTCAGCGTGATCTGTGCTCACAAGTCACTTTGGAGAATCCCACCTCTGCAATCCACAAAGGTCTCAAAGTAATACAAAAAATACCAAAACATTAATAAAACTGGAGGAAATCTATTTAATTATCATTCTTTAAAATCTGCCCTAGCAGTTTCAATTACACAGTTTCAGTAAACCATTCTCAATGGCAAAACAAAAATGCCAAATCTTTATAAGCCTATATAAAACTCAATGTAAAACACCACCATCACCAAGAGTAGAAGTCTTCGAAGGTGACCATATTGCCTTCTTTATTCCAAGGCAGAAGCTGGTTGGTGCTAAAGAGATATAACTTCCTCAAATTATATGAATGCCACCACTAGCATGATACTAGTGGTTTTTCCTTACAGCTTAGCAGAGTTTTCCTGGTGAAATATGAAAGTTGGAGACAGAGTGCCATCTAGTGCTGCACAGCCTCTTTGCAGGGTGTCTCACGAAACTCAACAAGGCACCTCCGGTCTAACGAACTCTTAACTCAAAGATGATAACTCACATACAATAAGAAAATAAAGCTAGAAATCGTGTTTTCACTCAAGTATAAATTGAAAAAAAAAAAACTAAACAGTAATTATGGGTGCCAAATAAATGTGTTTGCTTTCAAAGGAAAATACCATCACATTTACAGAGGTATCTATCAACAGGGGAGTTAAAAAAAAAATTCTGAAAATTACTTAAAACTCTAGGCAAAGTTTCCTTTGGAGATGGCTAACCTAAGACATAAAGGTCCAATGTCTAAAACTTTTTCATGATTTTTTTTTTTTAGCCAAACTCTAGTGTAAAAAAAAAAAAAAAAGGTGGTGACAGCAATGAAATCCCAGCATCTTGGGGGTCAGCTCTAAGCTTATATTTAAACAAACTCTGTCTCTTCCCTTTGGAGCTCTCCTATTCACCCACAACCTTTCTTCCAGTGCAGAACCAGCATCCTTCACTTCCATTCTCCCTCTAAAACACAAGCAAACAGGCAACTACCAAGCAAGACCCAGACCAAACTGCAACGCATTCCAAAGTTGCAAGATGTCAACTCCAAAGTTATGGGATCTCAAGTTCTTGCTCTGTATTTAATATCATCACAGAAATGGACTGCAGTGACTATGCAGCGACTCTTAGCTCAAAATACAAAATGTAGGGACTCAGTTTAATTGCAAGAAGAACAAATCTGTCCCCTGCAATCACATCAAAACACCCCTCAGGTCCCAAACTACCATCATCACCTTTGGTTCCCTGGCTCTGGTAGAGCTCCAACTTCCTCAGCTGTATCTTCAGCTGCTCGAGCTACAGCATCACTCTCAGAAAATCATCCTTGTGATCCTATATCCTTGACATATGTGCACCGTTTTCTACCTAGCAATTTCCAGCCTTCTCAAGATCAACTCTGGTACCTGATCCACTCAACTGAGCACCTTCATTGCAGATTTCTTCCTTTTCAAGATTACCACATCTGGGGCATTACACTTCCCACTTCTTGCCTACCAAACCTTCGGGACACCCACTGCCTTGCTCTGGATCTACAGGTCCCTCCAGCTGCTCCCTTCTACCTCATTTCTTCTGCATATACACTCTACTTCTAGTAACATCTCTCCTAGTTCAAACACTAATTATAGCCTGATCTGGATCTTCAGTTAACTATCCTGAAGTGACTAGTAATTCAGAAGACATTAGAAGGAGATGCACAAAAAAATTTCTAGGAAGGAAAAAATCTTACATGTATACCCACTAATAATCACGACAGCACACAATGTAAAAATAAAATACGAAAAACAAAAATAAAAATGAGATTTGCTTTGGGCTGTTCATTCCCTTGGTTGTAAAAAACAAAGTGTTGTGACAATGCTATAGAAAATGATCCTTGAGGCTTTTTTTTTTTCCCCTTTGCTATAAAAAATTGCTAGTCAGATAGCTTTAGTATAAGCCTCCCCCACAAAAAGCCTTTCGATTAAAAAAGTCTGAGAAAGAGAGGTCTGTCCCACATGCACTTATCTTGTAACTCTGGAGAAGGCTGTAATTCTGCAATTGAAGACTATGCTCAGTGACAGATCTGTCTGGTTTACATTTTTAAAGTACACTCACTAAACAAAACCATTTAGGATGACTTTAAAAAGTTCTTGGATTGTATTGTTAAGTTTCACAATTTCTGCATTCATTAAAAAAATCCACTTCATTTTTTTCCAAAAGGTCAACTGGAAAAATCTTTCCAGGAAAGCCATAACAGGCAAACGCATCAGGAGTTCCCATCTGCAGCCTTGCGTTATTGCAAAGTTTATCCCCCAAAACAGGGGCAACCAAACCTGGCCCACACCAAGAGGCCAAACCAGTAATAAGGGGGATGCCACAGACACGGACTTGTGGGACAGCTGGATGTTCAGGTGCCTTTTCAATTTTCCAAGCAGCAGAAAGCAAGTGGCAGCTCATGCAAAAGCACAACATGTTGACGGTGAACCTTTCACACCTTCATCCTTCCCCCGCATCCCAGAACCTCACTCCATTCTGCCTATACTCAACCCCCATATTGCACTGGATGCTCTACCGCATTCTCGATCACTTCATCATCCACAAGAGCAAAAACTGGGGAAAGAGCAGAGGTTTGGGGAATACAACACAAGAGAAGACTGTAAGAGACAACAAGCTCAGCTACAAATCTCCTTAAAACGTGGTCAGAGGCAGGACATCTTGGGTCCTGCCACCAAGCACCAACACAACCTACTTTGTCTCCAGCCATGCTTTAGACACTTCATCCGGCTGTTCTCAGGCTGGCAAGTCCTACACCAGACACCATATGCACACTGAAAAAATGCCAGAGAAGCCTAAAATTATTGCGCATGTATGAATTAATGCTAGAAAATATTTAGGAACTAGCTTTGCAGGTCCTTCCTACATCTCATGTTCAACTGGTTAACGAGAGGGCTTCAGGCAGTCTCAGAGAAGGCCAAGCCACGAGGCTGACCCTGCAACTTCATTCCCAACAAGAGCTGCCTGCAGGACGGGGACTCAGAAGTAACCTAAATAAATTCAGCTGAAAGTACAGAGGAGGGAAATCTCTAGGGGCGAAATGAAAGAGATCTGGAACAATGCAAGGAGGACATTCTGGGGACAGTGGAACAGAAGTGACTTGCTTTTGTTTTCAATTAATAAGTGGAACAAATTCCTGAGTCTGTTGTGGACTTCAATTTTATTTTATTTTTTTCCCCTTTAAACTTCTGTAGTGGTTTTAATCCCTTAAAAACATTTTCTTCTCATTAAGCTACATAAAAGCATTAGCAGTTTGTTTAATCTTATTCTAACTTTTGTAATAAACAAATTAACTACTGAGCAATGCAAAAAAAAATAAAAAAATAAATCAAGTGCTGCAACAGCTCCATGGAAAAAAGGTCAAAGAAAGTTTGCAAGACTAATACCTGTTTAATATCTAACGGTCACAGTTCACAGCTTCAAGCCTTGTGTTTCACAAAGTTTGCCCATGTATTGACAAATCCAAAGACACCCCACTTACTTGGTGTATTATACCTGAAATTATCTCAGTGGAAGAGCAAGTGTAGAATTTGTTGCTTGTTTTCATTCTGCTAATTAAACAGAATTTAAGTCCACTCTGTTTTGCCTTATCATCCACATAGGTTTACATTTACATCATGAACACAGAGAAAAAAGCTTTTTTTTCTTCCTTTTTGGAGAAGCATAAAGTGTTTAATCATAAATATTTTTCATTCTTATAGTTTAGAAAGCATTCCCACATGTACTTTTCCTACTTAGACCCACTTATCTTGCATACACCACCACCATATTTTCAGTTTACAACAGAAATCATTCCAATCACTAAAATTCAGCAAAGTATCAGCAATATCCCATTATCACAAGATCCAGGAGTAGAAAACAAAGCAGTTTCTAAAGACCACCACTATACTTTATTATTTGGCAGGATAACCCTGGTTTCATAGCTGGGAACACCTTGATTTCAGCAAGGTCCTGGCATGACCCCGGTGGGTATTCTCACAAGCACTCTAGGAGGAACGCTGCACAGAAAATTACCATAAACCACATGCATATGCTACTCAAAAACCATCCTAAAAACGAAGTTACTTGTCAATGACTGGCCTCAACCAGAAGGAGCTTTTCAACAGGGCTTCTACATGCATTTGTTCTGGGCCTGGTTTTCTTCAGCAGTTTTATTAGCAAATTGGAAAATATAATGCAAGCTGTACTTTCGAAATATGTTGGTAACACCAAAGTGAAGGGAGTCGCAAGCCTTCTGGAAAGCAGCAGCCAAAGACCTTGAGAAACTGGAAGTGTTTACAGAAGTCAAGAAGGATGAAGGTCAATAAAGGCAAGCATGTGGTAGTCGTCCAAGAAAAGGTCAAAATCAGCAGCACAAGTAGACGGAATCAGAGGGGAGGCAGGAGAGACCACAAACTCCACATTAGCCACTTGCCATAGCACCTTATTTATTGGCCCGTGAAGAGCCAAAGGAATTGGGTTTAGAGTTGAAGAAAAAGGGCTGGTGAGGACAAGGGGAGCTCAGAGCCATGGAAGAAGCCCTCTGCTATGTTAAAGAGGGAGGAAGGTGAGGAATTCTGCAGAGCTGTTTACGGGAAGGACAAGAAAGGATTGATTTGCAAAGAACTAGGGTAGATTTTCTGATGACATGCAACTGAAGATAGTCAAAGCCCTGGAAGAAAGCACGCTGGGACACTAGAAACCCCAATCAGAGTTTAGAAATAAGTTGAAGAGACATTTGTTCAGGGATAGAGAGAGGATTTGATGCTGCCTCAGGGGAGAACAGACTGCAGGACCTCAGACTCTCAGGCATACCACCAATCTGGGGTGGTAGAGCAGTTCAGCAACAGTTAAAACACTGTCTGCTTTTTTTTTATTTATTTATTTTAAAGCAGTCAAACAACTAGAAATTTACACAACCTCAGCTCTTATCCCTATTCCACATCAAACTGCCAGAGACCAGAGCAGAGCACAGACAGGAGCATCAGTCCAACCTCACACCTCCCACATCCAACACAAGAGAGCCGTTTCAGCCCCATCAGAGAAATACACTATAAACTGTAGACTACTAACAGAATACAGCCAAGCAGATTGAGAAAAAGCCAAATTAAAACATGATTAATCATGAAGAGGCACCTGCCACAGCAGTGCCCTGGAAGCCACCACTGCAAGCAACAGGCAGCATGTGGGTATAATATCATGAAAATAGAAGAAAAAGCATTGTGTGAAAGCAAAGTAGGAATATTATTAATATGCAAAATCCTTGTCTTTTGGAAAGTATCTTTTATATTACAGGCTTTATCAGCACCACACCATACATAATCTCTAGTCACACCTGAGCCCAGATATTGCATTTGCAGAACAAGAGACTCTACAAGTCCTGATATCAGTGTAGTGACGAAAAACTTAAAGACACCAGAATACCAGGACAAGGCAAGAGGCACAAACCACCCTACAAAGCCACTGCTGGACTAAAAAGTCTACCTGAACCACCAAATTCCAGAAAGGGTCAACTTCTGTATTTCTGTATATATCTACAGATTGCAGGAGAGAAAAAAGAGGGGAAGAAGCGGTTCCTAAACTAGATAGAAAACACCAAGATTTTTGGTGCAAATAATCCCCTTAAAAAGCTTCTAATACTCTTTCACCATTCAATGTAACAGCTATGACATCAAGTTAAAAACCATGCACATTGCCCCATCTTTTTCAGAGAGAACATGAAAGACTGCAGTTTGGCCACATCTCACTCGCCACTCCCAAAGCACTGTGAGATGAAGACCATCTTCATCACAAGGGTGACAGTTTTGGAGACAAGCACTTTCTACTGGACACCACTCTTCTCTTGCTGTGCTATTTACCCTATCAGCAGCACAAGAAAGAGGAGAAAATGAACACTTGACAATGAAGAAGAACAGCACCCTCCCGAAGCATCCACTCACCAGATTACTGATAACAGAATATTGTTTTCATAAACTTTACGGAATTAATATTTTAGCCATTACATCTATAAAAGCAGATTAGATTACCACAGAAAAATTTTGATGTCTATACTTGCTGTGTTATTGACCAATAAAAGTTTTTCCTACTAACAAAGTTCATTCTGTTGTCTTATGCATTGTTTAAACAAGTTGATTTTTTTTTTTTGGTGCATACTTGGCTTTAAGTCTTGGACCCTCCCTTCTGCTGTGAAGCAATGTTGTCATAACATCCAACAGAGGCACAACAAATCTTCAAGACATGCATGATATTAAAAGTGCTGCATTATAAAACCACACAAAGCACATTAAAATTGACAGCAGCATGATTGATAACTTCCATGCTCAAAGCGTGCGTACCAGCGCCTTTGCAAGAGGACTAGGGCAGCAATGCTAGCCACCACGACACATGGGCTTACGCATTGCTCATGCACGGTCTTTAAGACCAAAGCAGCAGCTTCGCTGCCTCCATCACCTCCACGGGGGGTACAGCGTACAACAAAACAGCACTTGGCACGCACGTCCCTGCCTGGCAGCGTGCAGTGTTCAGCAGTGCCAGCTTCCAGCTCCTTTCCTCTTGCAGAAGAGCATGGTTCATTATCAAGGTCAACTGAAGGTCTCACTCACAGGCAAAAGTTGAACAAGATGGCACAATTCAGCTCTTCGCTGCCAATTCATTGTGTCGAGAAGTTCCTGACTTTCAGCAGCAGGCAGATTTGTGCTCTGCACACAGCTCTGCCAGTGGAAAATAGCTTTCTGCCAGCTCCTTCTCCAGTCCCACTAACAACTTCTGCCTCCCTGCCTCAGCCCTTATACCCTCTCCCGCACCACCAGCACCCCAAAAAGAGTGAGGCTACTTTTAAACATTTGTGTAACCTTGATCAATTTACTCCTAATCTGGTTGATTAATCACACAAGTAGCTTCAGAAGGAAACTTGATACAACAGGGACTTCTGGCAGAGACAAGCATTTTGCTGACCCAATACCTCCCATCCGCACAGCCCACTCTCATTTACAGCCTAATAATTGCTTTCTAAAACTCATGTGCAAGTCTCAGATTAGAAAACATGTAGGCTTCAGTTACCTAAATATAGATGCCTAGCATCCTTTGAGACACCTGCCTAGGGCATGTCAACCAGGCATAGGACCTACAAAGGACCAGTGCTTTTTCAGAGAGGCAGCTGGAGGCTAGACAAGATGCACCCCAGCATCGCAAGCAGCACTAGGTACCTCTGTTCCTGTGGCTGATCACTCCCCACGTGCATTAACTCAGTTTAAGAACAAGAAGTCCATTTGTTCAGTTTGAGGCGAGTCAGGTTACAAACCCACACTTACACGTGCCAAAAGGCAGAAATTCTGAGAGCACTGAAGGAGCTGGGGGAAGTGCTCACCGAGCCAGTTCTAATCATTTATCAGCACTCCTGGCTAACCGGGGAGGTCCCGGTTGATGGGAAGTTAGCAAACATGACACCCATCTACAAGAAGGGCCTGTCAGTCTGACCTCGGTGCCGGAGAAGGTTATGCAGCAGATCATCTTGAGTCCCATCACGTGGCAGGTACAGGACAACCAGGGGATCAGGCCCAGTCAGCATGGGTTTATAAAAGGCAGGTCCTGCTTGACTAATCTGATCTCCTCCTCTGACAAGGTGACCCCCTTAGCAGATGAGGGAAAGGCTGTGGATGTTGTTTACCTGGACTTTAGCAAAGCCTGTGACACCGTTTCCCACAGCGTTCTCCTGGAGAAACTGACTGCTCGTGGCTTGGACTGGTGTACTCTTTGCTGGGTAAAAAACTGGCTGGATGGCCGAGCCCAGAGAGTTGTGGTGAATGGAGTTAAATCCAGTTGGTGGCTGGTCACAAGCAGTGTTCCCCAGGGCTCAGTATTGGGGCCAGTTCTGTTTAATATCATCATCAATGATTTGGACGAGGGGATCGAGTGCGCCCTCAGTAAGTTTGCAGATGACACCAAGTTGGGTGGGAGTGTTGATCTGCTCGAGGATAGGAAGGCTCTACAGAGGGATCTGGACAGGCTGGATCGATGGGCCAAGGCCAGTTGTATGAGACTCAACAAGGCCAAGTGCCAGGTCCTGCACTTGGGTCACAACAACCCCATGCAGCGCTACAGGCTTGGGGAAGAGGGGCTGAAAAGCTGCCCGGCAGAGAAAGACCTGGGGGTGTTGGTTGACAGCTGGCTGAACATGAGCCAGCAGTGTGGCCAGGTGGCCAAGAAGGCCAAGAGCATCCTGGCTTGTATCAGAAATAGCGTGGCCAGCAGGACTGGGGCAGGGATCGTCCCCCTGTACTTGGCACTGGTGAGGCCGCACCTCGAGTCCTGTGTTCAGTTTTGGGCCCCTCACTACAAGACAGACATTGAGGGGCTGGAGCATGTCCAGAGAAGAGCAATGAGGCTGGTGAAGGTCTAGAGCACAAGTCTTATGAGGAGCGGCTGAGGGAACTGGGGTTGTTTAACCTGGAGAAAAGGAGGCTGAGGGGAGACCTTATCGTTCTCTACAACTACCTGAGAGGAGGGTGTAGTGAGGTGGGGGTCTGTCTTTTCTCCCAGGTAACAAGCAATAGGACAAGAGGAAATGGCCTCAAGTTTCCCCAGAGGAGGTTTAGATTGGATATTAGGAAAAATTTCTTCACTGAAAGGGTTGTCAAGCATTGGAACAGGCTGCCCAGGGAAGTGGTGGAGTCACCATCCCTGGAGGTATTTAACAGATGTGTAGATGTGGCACTTGGGGACATGGTTTAGTGGTAGACTTGGCCATGTTAGGTTTACAGTTGGACTCAATGATCTTAAACATCTTTTTCAACCTAAATGATTCTATGATTCTGTAGGAGACGTGCTCACAAGTCAATTTGACTTGATGAATGTACATGAAAGGGCCTCCCAAAAAGTCAAAACTGGGAATGGAAGAATATATTTACTACATTTTACTTTACTCTTGTAGTTCTCCATTGTTTCATTTCCCCAGGTAGATACTTCACCACATCCCCAGGACCTATGCAGTCAAAATAAGACATAATAGTGAAGCACAAGAGTCTCAAAGTTACAATGAATTATTCAACTAAGCTTCACAAAAGCTTCATCAGAAAGGCATTTTACAGACTGTGTTTCAGTTGAGGAGAGAACTGAAGTGACTTTAAGGCAAAACACCAGGTCAGGACCAGCTCTAAGAAGAGAGCCTAGATACAGAAGCACACAGCGTATCTGTTAGGACTTGGGAGCTCAATATATGGCATGCATTTGTTATAAAAAAACAGAAATAGCTGAGCTAGCCCAACTGAGCTGGAGCCACTCAACAGGAGCAGCATTCTGGACTCCAACAAAACCAACCGAAAGACCTCCGTGAAAGAGAGTCACTAACCCTACCTTAAGCCTCTGTTGTCCCAACTGATCCAAGGCTGAGGTTTGGGACTCTAAGACCAAGTTTTGGATGAGTAAACCCCTCCTTGCCAATAAATCTCAACCTTGTCCCCAAACTGCTGCTCACTTCTGAACTGCAGTGCTGTAATTGAAAGCTCATCCTCTTTCTAACTATAGGTGCCTGCTCTGGCAAACTCACCCTGAGGACATGAGACAGTAACAGCAACATCCTCAGGGAGGAAAGCTGGATTAAAAGGCAACAGCATTTGGGATGTGTGACTACCAGAGGAGGCCCAGACTCTCATTCCCGTGCAAATATTTCTGCCTCTTGAAGAGAGGAAAAATAGTAATGGGCTTAAATTGCCCAGGAGAATTAGGTTAAACATTAGACAAAGTTTTCTAACTGTAAGAGTAGTAGAAATCCAAAAAGGGATTATCAAGGCATGTTACAGAATCTCTTCAAATTGATCATTTCTAAGAGTAAGTTAGAAAAATATCAAGCAGGAGCAGCTTAGATGCATTTGCTACTGGAGATACCAAATACCTCCTCAGATAGGGAGAAGACTGAGTAGGTGGTTTCTTGAGACCCCCATGAAGCCCTGTTTTCTATAGGTCCAACCTATAAAATAGCTGAAGCTCTTTGGAAACCACCCAATCTTAACCAATGCTGTAGTAAGCCCTGAAGCCGAAAGAAATGGTGTACTGGCCCTGGGTACTAATCTCTTCCAGGGTTTTACAAGAATTTCAAAGAACCCAACTCAACTTTCACTGATGGCAACAAACTCCCATTTCCTTCATTTGTAAAGATCAAGTCTTTAGTTATAAAATACTCTAAAGCCTTCTTAAGCATGCACTAATGACAACAAAGAACTTTTGGACTATACATTACTGGAAAAACAGAGCCACCATAAAGCCACAGCCGTCTCCGGGGTGGAATATAGCTATTCTGTGCCAGACAAGATTCTGAAGGAAATGAAGAATAATTACCCTAATTGAAAATATAATGGAACGACTTGGTTATAATGTCCCTATTAAAGAACAAATTTCAGATGATAAAAGACATTAAGAGGGAGAGCTTGAACAAATTAGCATTCAGCCTCCAGAAGAGCCAGGAAACGTAAGGAGCAACCCAAAGCCAGGCAAGCCAGAACAGCTACAACAAACACGAATGCCCCCAACTGAGGCAAGTATGGAGAGAACTGGCCATAAGCAGAGCTTTCAACTTCCCTCCCCTTTTTGCAAGCACAATGGAAACAATTCCCCCAAGAACAAAAGCGATGCGTCAGCAGGCCCTACTCTCTCAAACTCTTTCAAGTTGGAAGGACAGTTGATTTGCACCATGTGTAGGATAGGAATGCTCACTAGAACCAAGTGAGATAAATTTCATCCCATCCAAGCTGGTTAACATTAACACAGAGATGAATCATCTTTACAATGCCTGTAAACAACACTGTTTAAAAAAGGAAGAAATCTAATGATACACCCTAGTCGTACTTAGTTTGCAGGAAGTTTCTGAAAGTTTATACCATATGTACTATTGTTAGGAAAAGTGTCGAAGTAAGGGGGCAGACACAAACCCACAAGAATTGGAGGATGTGGACATAAAGCCACCACAAATGTTCTAATCTCCCTTCTGCTGTGCTTGCAATGGTGTTCCAGCACGTCTAATCCTTTACGACAGGCAGAGGCTGGCGGGAAAAGACACACTCAAAGTAATGGAGTAGATGTACATCAGATGTGCTATTTAAAACAAGAGAAAGAAAGCTCAATAGAGTCATCTGCTCTCTGCCTCTGGTTGATTCTCACCCTGACCTTTAGTGAAGCACTGATTTTTAAAGGGGTAAACCAAACCATCTGAAACCACGACAATGCAGTTTACCTTTATTTGGTAAGTCAGATGTGAAGGAAATACCAACACCAGAGCACTGAATATGCAAGTCCCAGTCAAAAAAATAACTACAAAAGATCCTGGGCTGGAAAAAGTGCCTTGGATGTGTCAGGACACTGAAAAATGTCCCCACTTAGCTTATTCAGAGGGAGATTGAGAGGCAATTTAATGACTAGATGTCATTAAAGTATATGCCTTTTAAAACAAACAAAAAAAGGTCCCAAGGAGCTGTTTAATTCAGAGAAGAAAACCTTAATAGCATAAAATCACTGCAATCTTAAGCCAGATAAATTCAAAGCAGAAAGGAGGCATAATATTTTTGTTTGCATGCTTCCAGAGCCATTGGTAGAAACCAACAAAAGAAGTGGCACAATCAACCTCTCCATCTAGTATTTTCCAAGCTGGCCACTGCTCAGTGCAACATACACTAACCAGACGCCTTGTCTTGTTGATGTAGGCATAGGAGTGAAAATTTACAGTCTGCAGCATACAGATATGCTGTGCAGAACATCCTTAAATACATCTTGCCTTGCAATGGGGTACATAGAGTCTTCTCCTTACCCCAACAAAACTCCACAGCTAACCCAAACTAGAAAAGAGCAGACACTGCTGCTCAAATATTTTGCAACACGATGAAGATGATCTAGAGTAGTGGTACAACCCCAGGGGTCAATACTGGGGCCAATACTGTTTAACCTCTTCATTGATGATGTGGATGTGGAGACAGAGTTCACCCTCGGCAAGTTTGCAGATGATATAAAACTGGAAGGAGCGACTGACAGACCAGAGGGGTGTGCCACCGTTCAGAGGGACCTAGGCAGGCTGGAGAAATGGCCCAACAGGAACCTCATGAAGGTCAACAAATGCCAAGTCCTGCCCCTGGGGAGGAATAGCCAGCCCCAGGCACCCAGTACATCTCAGGCTGACCATCTGGAAAGCAGCTCAGCAGAAAAGGACCTGGGGGTCCTGCTGGACACCAAGTTGATCATGAGCCAACAGTGTGCCCTTGCAGCAAAGGTGGCCAACAGATTCCTGGGCTGTGTTAGGAAAAGTGTTAGCCAGCAGGTCAAGGGAAGTGATCCTTCCCCTCTACTCAGCACTGGTGAGACACATCTGGAGACCTGGGTCCTGGTCTGGGCTCCCCAGTACAAGAGAGATACAGAGCTACTGGAGAGTGTCCAATGAAAAGCCACTATCACAACTAAGGGATTGTAGCATCTCTCATACAAGGAAAGGCTGAGAGCGCTCAGACTGCTCAGCCTGGAGAGGAGAAGGCTGAAGGAGGGAAATTCTTTATCAGTGTATATAAATAACTGATGGGGGTTAGGTGCGTAAAGAGGACAGAGCCAGACTCTTCTCCTTGGTGCCCAGTGACAGGACAAGAGACAACATACAGAAAACTCCATTAAATGTAAGGGCGGAAAAAAAAAAAGCCAAACTTTTTTTGCTGTGAGGGTGATCAAACACTGGAATAGGTTGGCCAGAGAGGCTGCAAAGTCTCCATCCCTCAAGATACCCAAAACCAGACTGGACACAGTCCTGAGTCACCTGCTGTATATGATCCTACTTGAGTGGTAGGACTAGATGATCTCCAGAGGTCCTACTCAGCCTCCAGTATTCTGTGATTCTGTGAATATTTTCTCCAACAGAGATCAGTCACCAGGCTTTTCCTTCCTTCTCCACCTCCAAGAAAAATGCAATGAAAACCATTTCAGCATTCAAAGGGGTCCAGCAAATTGTTAAGCTGATGATGAAACAGATTACAATTTAACAGAGATTCTTATCCAAGCAGAAATATTGCCAAAGAGAAATAAAGTTATTAGAGTAAAATATTATTTCTGAGTTATATTGAAATAGAAAGTGTTTCTAATCAGTCTGGCATTTTAATTGCTGTATTTTTATAAATTATATAAAATAGTTTAATGTGGCATGAAAAGAAAGCCACCTCTAAAGGTCTATATAGTACTGTTCCCAGGGGAAAGAATGAGAATCGGGTGAACCAAATTGCATGTTTTATTCCTCTATTCCATAAATGCCAGGAAAGCCCCCCAGGCAGCAATACCCCAAGTTACAGGAGTCACGTTATTTGTGCCCAACAGAGGACACTGCTATTAATAACTGCAGCCACCAGAAATGAAGACTAACTAGTTCAGGTATTTCCTCTGTTTTCAGAGTACAGTTACCCCTTGCTAATGCCTCTTTACTAACAACAGCAATCCTACAACGTGCAATACCTGCACGAGAGCACTGATGGACAACGTCGGCTCCAATTCTGGGTTTGTTTTCATAAGTTAAACATCCTCCCCCACTTTGAAATTTAAAAATGACTAGTTTTTGGACTGTTAGCTAATCATCTTCTAGGGACAGGATACTACCAGTATCCAGCAGCAGACAGACACCTTCACTCTGTAGCACCTCTCACAATGGGGTCCTGCTCTTAAGCCTCATCTTCCTCCTCTTCCCAAACACGGCAAATTTCAGAAGGTTCCAAGACTTCAGCAGATGAACACACTGGTTTCTTCTTGGCTTAAAGCAAAACTCAGGTAATTACACTCACACTTGAGCCAACCAATTCTTGTTTCTCACATGCTCCTCTCCCGTGGTTGATGGAATTTCAGTGTCTCAGAAGGTGCAGGCATCAACCACCTCCTCCTATCAATGGGACGTTTATACTGTCCACGTGGATTCCCCAGCGTCAAGTGAGGCACAAACTTCATGTTTTTGTTCATCTACAGTCTCTTCTAATCTACCAGGCCATCTGCCTTCATGATAGCTGTAGGATGTCAACACCTCTGAGACTCCCACATCTCTGTCCAATACATGACAAAAGCAGCCAAATCCAAGTACCCTTAGAAGAGGGAACCCAGAGGCATCATTACTAATTTTAGCTTAGGGACCACTCTGGGAACACAGGCTAAAGGATATTATCTCCACTAGTATAATATCTTGCAACAAAGACAATAAAAGAAGCACGACCTAAGTGGGGGTAATGGGGTGGCAACGGAACCGTTGCTGTCATCTCTTACCCCTCTTAGCCCACCTCCTGTGATGGTATGAAGATAACTACAAAACCCGTCACACATTTGGGACTGTCACAAACTTCAGGTTTCCTGCAGTTTCTTCACACACACAACTATGGTCCCTGGGTCTAGGCAGGTCATCCCTCCTCCAGCTCAGGAGGAAGGAGCTAATATTACTGCCTTTAAACACTTGGAAGGAACAGCAACAAGGAGTGATGAGATGTGGTTTTGCTTATTCTGGCACATAGTTCACTTATTCATGCCTCAGCTCTAACAGATTAGTACAACAAAACACCAGAAGACATTCAAACACTGAGAAGTGATTTCCATCATGCCACTGATAAGCATTTCAATAACAGAAAGCTTAAGATTGAAAACATGTCTTCACCTTCAGTATTTCATACACTTACTTGACCTTAATTACACAAAAGCTTTGCAATTCCAACAGAAGGTAGAGCTACACGGAGCTAGGTGACAGAATCACAAGTAACTTGCCTACAAGCATGTTATAATTCAGTTAAAGAACAGGAAAAATAAAAATTAAAAAACCAGCTTCCTAAATGCTGCACAGACACCATCCTATAATGTATTTTTTCTTGGAACCAGACATCCTGTTGATTTGCTATACAGCTTTATAGAGGGAGGTCAGTTATCCAGACTCCCCACCTACCCTATATAAAGACTTCCAGAAAGACTACTTCAAGTGACCACCACAAGCAGACAAAAAAAGCAGTGGGAGGCAGTTTTGTCAGCAATTCTTTTGCAGCGTTGATTTTCACAGGCTGGCTTGCTTTTCAAAACAAGATAGATTCAACCTTGCCAGAGAGAGATCACGTAGGCACTTCTCCAGCTCCTCCTGCTTGTCTGGTCACAGACTGATAAATGACTCGGACTTCAGCCGAGTCAGGCCAGTCCTCTGAGCCTGGAAGAGCTGGGCTGGGAGAGCTGTTCTGCCACGCTTTCCTTCGGGAGAGAGCTGCAGGATATGGGACGTTTCTATAGCGGAGGAGACTGCTTAGTCCTTAGCAGAGACCTGCAAGTCAACTGGCACCCAAGCTGCAGAGGACACCCTCTGAAAAGGCCACAGGGTCAGCAGCATAGGAAGGGGTAAAATAGTAATGCAAGAGCATGCTCTAAAGATCTCTTTCAGGCTACTGTTTATCAGAAAACAGCACAAAGAAAACAAATGCCGTGCAAGATGTGCTGACAAGAGCTTAATACACCAGACACTAAAAGAACAGCAGCAGCAGGTCAAGAACTGGAAGGAAGAGACCTCTGCCAACACCAAAACTGACCTTACCAAAGCCGATCAACCAACAAAGATGGCCCATAGGCACCCAAAGGCTCTCCCCAATTACAGGGGAATATAGACTACTAAGAGGAGACACCAAGAAACATTTTGCTCCTGAACTTGTGTGATCCCTAAAAGAGCTTTAGGGCAATGCATTTTAGGAGACAACGGGAAAACCGGAGGGAGACTGGGACACTCAGGGAAATTTAGGAAATAAGATTGCTCTTGGGGCAGTTTGGCTAAAACAAGCCCCACAGATGCACTCCTCAGGGGTAGCGCTGTGCAAAGTTATGGCCATACCAATTCATAGTCAGCTAAAGTCCTCACCAAGCCAATGTTCAGCCAGCAGGATCTAGAAAGCAGATTTAAGTCAAGAGGAAGATCAAGAACAGAGTTTAAAAGACTGAGAAGGTGAAGTTGCATGTGCCAGGTATGGGGGTGATTTAACCATTGCCAGAAATTCTGGGGGCTCCTTAGCCCATGGGATGACTGCTAGTGTTAGAGCTTTCTCACCAGCTCTTCCACAAATGCCAGCTCCATGGCTTGTGGCTTACAGAGAAGGGGGCTTTGGAAGAAGCAGATACACACAGAGTAGGGTAATTCAGAGCCACCAAAGGGACACAGCCCTAATGACAGCAAACTAAAAACCGAGATTATCCCAGCCTTTGGGCCACCAGACCTTTAAGTGGCACCGCCACCCTGTGTTGTGATGGCTGAACTGCATTGAAGTTTAGCTTCCCCCGAAGCACAGCAACCGTCAAACAATGTGTAATATGCTTTTCAGCACGAAGGCAGCTAAAGCAAGGCCAGCTTCATTATCTGGAAGGCCTCGAGTTGAACTCTGCACACAGACATGCTGAAGCCAAGTATTTCACGCTGATGCACGATCCAGACTCCAACTGCAGCGGGTTTCGTAAGAGCTGAAGCCAGACACAGAATCAGCAAGAGGAAAGTTTGCTCAGACAACTGAAACCTGAACAGCAGAGTTACCAAAAGCAATCTGGAAATAGCGTATCGCCTCCTGGTTGAATTAGCTCAGCTCACCGTTCCACAAGACCTCGCTGCACTGAAAATAAGGACGGCAGCCTATAAGCTTTGGTTCCCTCTTGTATAAGTGCATCCAAAGTGTGCGTTCTGTACTTGTTACTGTACTTTGTAACATTGTATAATGTTACAAAGGCTATCTCAAAACATTTGTGTTTATTTGGGGATCAGTAGAATACTTCTTGAATCATGTATACATTAAAACAAGAACTTAAGCCAACTGCATACCCTTAAACACTATCTCTTATTAGAAGCTACCAGAATACCTTACAAACACCAATCTGTCTCAATATCCCTTTGAAGGAAAGCTTCATGCCTATTTTACACCTTGGCAAACACAGGCACAGCAGAATTGAGTGAAATGCCTATAGCCACACAACAAGCCTTGGCTGTGCCAGAAATCAGAGTGCCTCCAGCCACCAGGCCTTTCCCCAGGAGCAAGGCAAAGCCAAGGAGGCTTTAACTTCACCACAGTAAGACACCAAAAATTTCAGGCCATGAACCAGGCTAGTTCTCCTCCGACCCACCTCAGAAACACATATATTTAGCAGTCAGTTATTCCAGCCTCCAAAGCAAGACAGAAGACATGCCAGCATTGAGCACGGAGAATTGGAGTGTGATGTTGGAGCAGCACAAGCTGCTGCATCCATCAGCCGTGGCACATACTGCACACTTGAGGCTGTGCAAGCCCCTGAATGGGAGAGGACAACAAACACAGGTAGTTTATCCCAGACTGTTTCTGCCACTCAGTCTCCAACACCTCCCATAAAAAGTTCCTTCTCCCCCGTAATCTCATCATCTCCATTATCCCTTGTTCCAGTTCCACCCCCCAAATTAAATAGCCTCCAAGCAACAGCGGCTTCGGCATAGGGGAAGGCCCACCATAACACACAGACAAGTTGTCCCAGTACTTATTTCCTAGAAATGGTGCTTTTACAACAAGCACAAGCTGTCCATGCAGACTCACTAATTGAAAGACCATTTTCAGCTGCCATCCACGCAGGTAAGTGTGCAAGTGCCCTTGTGCAAGACTGAACTGTGCTAGAAAAGTGATGGGGGGTGACCCTAGAGACATACGAGGCCACACACACCCCTGCAACAGCACCAAAAAAAGCTGTGCCCAAGTTGTTCAAAGGCTTTCATCCTTTCTTCTTCCCCCATTTGCAGGAGCCAGTTGCCAACAATTGTTTTCAGCAGCAGGGAAATTCCCTCGTGTGTTCGCAACTGCAATTGTTGCTCAGGAGCTGAATGCATTCATCCACCACCACCCGACACCATCTGATGGCAATTGTCACTGCGGAGCTGAGTCACATTCACACCCTCCTCCTCCTCCGCTCATGTCAAGCCGACATTTCCCCATTTCAAATAACCGCACTCGTTACAATTCATTTCAGTGAACTTAAGGTTGGGCTTTTTCTTAACTGGCAAAGGACCGCTCCATTATGTACAAAGACAATTTGTAACTTCAACCAAGAGTTTGGGGGAGAAAGATCGACCAGCATTGCTGCTTTACAGCACATTGTTTAAGGATGCAATTCTTCATTACTTTAATTACTACAATAACACTATGATACACAGGAAAAATTAGGAAAATTACTTAATATTTACATGCAAACATCTAAGCAAGACAGCATGGTTGGTCTTGTAGTGAGGTATCTGTTTATCCTCTGGTGTTTGAAAGTGTCGATGACCCGACAGCATATATCAAACTTGTTCAATCGTTGCAAATAAATGAAAAATTATTTTATTAGCAAGTGAGCAGTGAGGAGCTAAAAAAAGCTACATCAGCAGCAATTCTGCATACCTACCAGAGAAGGGAGCTCTCAGTCACACACAAAAATAAGCTGTCTCCGCTGGCGTGGAGAGAAATAACATTTGTTCTGAATTTGTTTTACAAAATCACAGCAAGAAGCAAAGTATGTGCTTGTTTAGGCTTCGAATTGAGCTAAGCACAAATTTCAGTTTAAATATACTTTCATTCACAAAGAATGAAGTCGTTTCAAAGCACAGCAAGCCTTAAGTGGCACTTGACCCACATATAAAGAGGCCGTAAGACAATTTTTCCTCCTCCTATGTTCACTACTTCTGGATGAGGTAACAGGATCTGATCGAGGGCCAGGCAGCTGTGGATGCTGAGAGTCCAAGAGGCAGACACTGTAGAGAGCACCCAAACACCAAGGCTCCCACCAGAAAGATTTCACCCCATATTTATTAAATGTATTAATTTATTATTTTTTTTTAGAAGAATGTTCCAGCTTCTCCTTAGAAGAACCTTGAAAACACAGTTTTAGCATACCAGATAGTGACCATACTGATAGGAACCTCTCAAATACTAAACCATATGTTGGGCAAATTTTTTTTTTAACATCTCAATGGAAATAAGAGCCAAAAGGGGTTGTTACCACCAGGATGTTGTTCACTTGGAAAGGAGCAAAGGCAAGTTGACTTTTGTTTGTACAGGCTGGATTGCTCCAGCTGTCACAGCTCTGCACGCACAAGCTAAGAACCAGGACGCAAGACACTTGCCAATACCCAGACAGGGTCCCCAGGTCCCAAGTGTGACAAATTTTTAAGGAAGAATACAACCACTACTCATCATATTTACTGCCTTTACTATAGTAGACATTTGCACTGCTTTATTAAGATACCTGGTTCGGCAGCTTGGCAATGCAGAACAGAGCTGGATACCTGCAGTAAGGAGCAGGCAGATGCCAAGGGGATGGAGAAGGCTTCCCAGGGACCCTGGGGACCAGGAGACTGGGCTGCCTTTGCTGCCACACTAAATAGAAATAAGAAGGTCCTGACCCAGCTTTACTGCTGCCTTCTATATCCTACAAGTCAGTGCTTGTGGCCTTTACTTCATCCAGCCTGACTGATTTCTTTCTTAGTTGCCTTAATCTATTTAAAGAAGTTAATTATCCAAGTTTTTATTCTAATTAAACTTGGCCCTTTTTTTTTTCTCCTCCTTTTTTTGTCATTTGAAAGCCTTACCATTTTCTTTGGGAGGTTACTATTATTAGAGGATCTGGGCAGATCTAGGTAGCTCTGCTAAATCAAGGGCCACTGACAGGATGCTACATTATATGGCAAGGCAATCCCCTAAGCAAGGGGCAGGAGGGAATACAAGATGATGGGCATAAGCAGATCCCAGGCTGGATGAATCATCTTGGCATGTGGCACACAACTCGTAAGCACTAAGTACCCACAGAATAAACCATGAGGTCTTTTGAAAGATTTACTTGACTACTTCATGGCATTGGGGGTTTCATCCTGAAAGCAAGCTTCCAGTTCTTATTACACTTCGTGCTTTTACACACTACAGAGTAAAGAGCTGAAAGAAAGAATATTTTGTAAATAAATATGAAACGTCAGTGTCTGGATGATGACAAGGTTTTCCATGGTACCAGAGCCTTCTGGGTAGTCCTGCAAGAACCTGACAAGCAACGAAAGCAATGAGTTTGGCAACATTGAGCTAGAAAGATTTGGAAGCAAATATAGTACAGAAAGAAAGCAATCCCACCAGGGAGGAAAAACGCCCCGACGACAGTCCCAAAATCCCAAAACAGCAGCAGGAAAGCTATAGGATGGGGGGGGGGGGGGGGGGGACAACCACAAAAAAAC